>NC_040911.2:104198886-104498886 GCF_004126475.2 Phyllostomus discolor
CACTGCACCTCCCCGGCTCCCCAGTGATCACGGTCACCCCGCAGGGTGCGCGGAGTGGGGGTGGGTATCACAAGTCCCGAGTGCGGAGGGCCACGTGACCTGAGTGCTGCAGAGCCAGGCTCTGACTCGGGCCCTAGAGGGAAAGGCCTGGGCCTCCGCGGGCCCCCCTGTGGGCCCCCCTTCCGGGGCTGTGCGTGTCGCGGGGGGTCACTGCCACGCGAGAAAGGTCAGTCTGTGCCAGGGTGGGTGTCACGTCATGAACACACAGTCACGAGCACAGAGGACAAGGGGAACTGTGACAGCCGTGCTGCAAGGGGCCCTCTGGGACAGAAGGGGCAGGCCGCCTCGCCTGGTGTCCGCTCCGGCCTCCCCGGGGTGCCTCGCCCCGTCCTCGCCCCGGCCCCGTGGAGGGACGCAGCGGCTGGCCGTCGTACGCACCATCAGCCTGGCGGTGACAGGGACGGCTCTGGCTCCTGCTTCCCTCCTGGAACAAAACGCCTTAAAGCGGAAAGACCTGAGTTCGGGTAATTATCCGGGAAGCCAAAGGGTGTCCTCTGGCTCTTCCACCTCCGACACGTGGCGCGGCCGCAGTCTCTCTGTCTGGGGACCGCTGGGTCCCGGCACCTCGGCGCTTCTGTCAGGGCTGCCTCTCCCTTGGCTCAGTAAGGACACGGCTCTGACGAGGCCACAGGTGGGCGTCTCCGTCCTGGGCTTGGCCGTGGGCGTCGGAGTGAGCAGAGCGGACCACGCCACCAGGTTATCCTCCTCCTCCTCCCGGCTCCCACCTTGCCCCTCCTCCCCAATGTCCCCTCCTCCCCTCCCTCCCCTCCTCTCACCCCTCCCCCTCCCTCCCCTCTCACCCCTCCCTCCCTCCCTCCCCTCTCACCCCTCCCCTTCCCTCCCACCCCTCCCCTCCCCTCTCCTCTCACCCCTCCCTCCCTCCCTCCCCTCTCCTCTCACCCCTCCCCCCTCCCCTCCCCCCCCCTCCCCTCTCCCCCCTCCCTTTCCCTTCCCTCTCCCCTCTCTCCCCCCTCCCCCTCCCGCTCCTCTCACCCCTCCCCTCCCCCCTCCACCCCACGTGCTCCGCACTCTCATCACCATCACCTTCTGTTGCTCTGTTTTACTGAAGGCCGTGGGTGGGCCCTCCAGTCACCCTTTACCGTTGATGTGATCACATTGATTGTACAGGTGGTCCGCCATCCAGGCCCCACGACCACTAAGTGGATGAGTCTAAATTCAGACCCGGCCCCCCAATCCGCCCGGGTGTGGTCTCACATCTGCTGGAACCCACCACCGCGATGGGGAGGCCGTGGCTCCGGGCTGGTTCAGGGAGGGGAAGCTACTCACGCCGGGCCGGCTGGGGCCAGGCTGGGGGCCCCCGTGGGCGGCCCAGGAGGATGTCCGGTTCCCACGGTGCTCCTGCAGAGACCCGGCCCAGAGCCCCCAGTGGGCCCTGCCTTCACACTGCCCCATCGGAGCCCAGGACTGGGGCCCAGCCCCACCTTGCCGCCACCCCCCACGCATTTATGGTGACAGTCCACATGTCCCTTAGATCCACCCGGTCCTGGGGGGGCTTCCTCCTGGCCACAGGCAGCTGGGGACGCCTGGATGGCGTGATTGCCTGGCAGACACCAAGGAAGAGCGTGGAGCTCGCCCGGGGAGGGTTGGGGACCCACGTGCCATTCGGGGCCCAGGAACCCCGTGCAGCCCCGAGAAACGGAAAGAGGGGCCCACACGGCGGCGGCTTTGGGGCCTGGTTCCCAACTTCGGGGAGAGGGGAACCTTCAGAGCACCCCTCTGAGGTGCACGGGGACACGGACACACGTGTTTCCAGAAGGAGTCCCTGGGCAAACGCTCCGTGAGAGTTGTGCCCGGGGACAGGGTTCCCACGGGGGGGGGGGGGGCTCCGCAGGGACCCGGCCCTTCCTGGGCCTCTGCCCCGTCCAGCCAACGTGTCCTTCGTTATTTTGCAACGCTGACAGGCTGGCCGAGGGGATCATGAACTATTTATTGTGTGTTCTTCTCTCTCTCTCTCTCTCTCTCTCTCTCTCACACACACACACACACACACACGCAGCAACAGAAAGATAACCTACCGATGTTTTTCTGCATTTTGGCTTTTCACTGGGGCTCGTTCGCATCTATGGGCCCCGTGGGTCGTCCTGGGGGGCTGGGATGGTGGCCCAAGGTCATGACCACACCTCCTGCCCAGGCGGTGATGGGGGCAGCTGCTCAGAGAGGGAGGGTGGCATCAGGCACCTCTCCCACGTGCCGGCGGGCGCCCCAGTGCCTGGCACATGGGCACTCACAGCCAAAAGGCAGGGAGAGGGGTGGGTGCGGCCATGGACTTGGGCGTGACGTGGGCCACACGTGCGGGTGTGGACATGGGGTGGGCCCGGGTATGGCACAGATCCAGACCCTGACTTGGGTGCGGGGGCAGGTATATGCAACGGTACGGAATGGAGATGCGGGCATGGTCGCGGTGTGGCTACAGCTGTGGGTGTTAAGGTAGATGCAGGTGTAGCTGTCCGAGCACGAACGAACAAATGAATGAATGAATGAGTGCACGAATGAGTAAATGAATGAATAAACGAACGAACAAACGAATGAATGAATGAAAGCACAAATGAGTGAATGAAGGAATGAATGAATGAACACTCAGAATGCACCTGCTTCCACACTTCCTGTCGGGTCCACCCCAGCAGGGGCACCTGGCGCGAGTGATCCCCCTAGAAGTCCCTAATTTCCTCCTCTCTGGACCGGGGGTGCCGCCATCTCCCCAGAGGGCAGAGGGGTCAGAGGGGAGAGACAAGCACAGGAAGTACGTCGGCTGGTAATCATCATCACATGTGGACAAATCCCCAAACCTGCCGAGCCCTGACCACCCCCCAATAAAATGCAAGCTGTAGACTGCCCCCCGCCACTCTGAGCCCCTGAGTACGTGCCCCCCCATGGTGGGCCCTTGGGGGTGCAGGTTTACCTGGACCCCACGCAGTTCTCATGGAGACAAGTCTAGGAGACCCTGGCCGGCCCTGCGTAGCTCAAACGCACCCAGAGGACGGGCTCCAGACGGACAAACCGCTGGCTGGACCGCGGCTCAGTCTGGGCGAGTTGGGTCCCTGTCTGCACCCGGCTCAGAGGAGCGCTGTTCCTGCTGCCGCCTGATCAACACCCGCAGGGGTCGCCGGCCCGCCGGGAGAACCGGAGCAGGAGCTGCCGAAGGAGCGGAGGAGCCGGGGGAGCAAACGTGACGGAAGGGCGGTGTGTCGGCGGGCCTCCCAAGGCCGCAGTTGAGGAGGAGCTGGGCGAGAATCCTGTCGGTGTCAGTCACCGAGGGCTCCTCCGTGGGGCCCCTCCTCGCTGGCGAGACCTGGGGTCCTCGTCTCTTCTCGCCCAGCCTCGCGACACTCCTGGCCGGAGCCGAGTTGTCTGACGAGGGGTTGACGTGTCTTGTCGGGGTGACGTCCACTTCTCAGCGGAGCTCTGAGACGTGGGCACCCCACTCGGCAGGCGCATTGGCCGCTGACCCCGGTGACCTCAGCGACCCCAGTGACCCCAGCCTGTCTATGGCGGGACAGCCCAAAGGTGCCGGGTGCAGGAGGCGGCGGGCCTGCAGGCGGGGCACCGCCCACCCCGGCAGCGGCTGCGCACACACAGCCACGGTACCTGACCCCCCCCCCCCCCCCCGCCGCACGCCTGCTGCCCGTCTCCGCCCGCGGCCTCCTCTCCCTCCCCCGGGGGCCATGGCCTCTCCCGAGCTGGGCCCCTGCTCCCCCTGCTCCGTCTCCCCAACGGGCTCGTCCCTGGCACCTTAAGGAGGGACCCAAGGCCACTGTCTGGGCCACAGCTGCTGTGCCCCTGGTCGGAGAGGCCCCCACCCTACGGCCACGTCCTAACACGCGGCTCTACTGTGTCACCCTGGTCATGTGACGTGTGTGTCCGTTGTCTCTCTTCTCCGAGTGTAAGGACAACCCCACGCGGGTGGGACTGCAGTGACTGGGCTTCTGCTGGCCCCCCTGTTCCCAGAACGTCCCAGAGACTCAGTGGGAATGGGTGTCGGTGGGGAAGAGCGTGAGAGGGAGGGGGGGAAGCAGGGAGGACCGCAGACATGATGGGAGGGGTGGGTTTGTGAGTGGAGGGAGGGTGGGTGGGTGCATGGGTGGGTGGGTGCGTGAGTGGAGGGTGGGTCGGTGGGTGCGTGGGTGCATGAGTGGAGGGATGGGTGTATGTGTGGGTGAGTTCATGAGTGGAGGGGTAGGTGGGTGCATGAGTGGGTGAGTGAGTGGAGAGATGAGTGGGTGCGTGGGTGGGTGGGAGGGCGTACAGACCCACGGCCGGACTGACAGATCGGTCAGAAGGAGGCGGCACCGCTCACCTGGCGTCCTTATCTTCCCATTAAAACACCCCAACCCCGTTGAGTGGACCGTGGTCACGTGCACCCGGCTCACTTTGTGTCACGGAAAAGGCTTCAGATTCGTGGAGCGAAAGCACCGCCCGTGGCCTCACTGACAAAGGCCCGCCGGGGAGGCTGCCCGGGACCCGGGGCCACACCGCCCGCCCCGCAGGCCCTGGAGCCCTGCGGCTATTTCTGGCGGCTGCGCTCCCCGCCCGCGCTCACCGAGCTTTCATCTCTGTAATTACACCGCGGCTCGGGTCTCCTCGCGGCCGCCGGAGAGGCGAGAGAGAGGAGAGGGAAGGTTGACCTAGTTCGGGTAAAATGGGGTCCTCCCTGCGCCTCCCCAGACGGAACTCTCCGGAAGTCGGAGCTCGCGGTGCCCGGCCCTGCTCCCCCTCCCTCTTCCTTCACCCTCCTTTTTATGAGTTTTGTTCTCTCCTGAATCGAGCAGAGTTATGGAGGGTGAAACAGCTGCGGAAATCTGAACGTTCGGCACGAACAAAGCCGAAGGCGGTGGGCACCCTCGGAGGGCACGCGCCGGCCCGAGCCTGGCCCAGGGGCCGGAGTCCGTGGGTGGCGGGGCCAAGGGTGTGGTGGTGGCCAAGCAGGGGCAGGGCAGCGAGCTGGTGTCCACACAGCTGCTTTGGCTCAAGGGACTGGCGTTGACAGGCACTGACTCGGGGTCTCCCACTGGGAGGGGGTGACGAGGGTCGTGATTTGCAGGCAGGAAATACTGAAAGGAGTGCGGACAGGCACCCGGGACAGGGCCACAGGCCCGTCCCCCCGAGCGGCGGCCAGGCCCAAGGGCGTGCTCGCGAGTGCCAGCAGGGGCAGGCTCCATGACGAATGACCGATACACGTGCTCTAGGGTCCAGTTTTTTCATGTATTCTTAGACAGAGAGGAAGGGAGGGAGAAAGAGAGGGAGAGAAACATCCGTGTGTGCTTGCCTCCCACACGTGCCCCCGGCTGGGGACCTGGCCTGCAACCCAGGCGTGTGCCCTGACCAGGAATCGAACCAGCGACCCTTTGGTTCGCAGGCCGGCGCTCAGTCCACTGAGCCACACCGGCCAGACCTAGAACCAGTTTAAGTAGCATCTCCTTGGGGACATCCTCCTCGATCGCCCCGGCTGGAGCTGATCCCCGGCCACTTTTGGAGGCCGTGACCGCCGGGTCTGTGGCGTTCTCGGCACGCACCACTGTCCACAGTAACTCGAGTGTGCGCTCCGGGGGTCGGGGAGTGCTGCAGCTCTGGGACCCGTCCCCGACGCCCAGCTCCTCGGGCGCATCTGGCGCACGGAACGGGCTCAGTGCTGACCGTGAAGTGGATGCACGAACGTGCAGAGGGGTGAGGCGCTGCTGAAGGGGAGCGATTCTGGCCCCACGGCCGGGAGGTAGGCGGGCTAGCTGAGGCACCTCAGGGCAGGAGAGGACAGTGGGGCCAGCGGAGGCCTGGCCCGGTCCGCACGCCAGCCCTCGGGGTTCCGGAGCCAGGAGGCATTCACTTCAATCACAGCTTTTGTTTCTGAACATCCGGAGACTTCTGGTGGGTGTGCCGTCATCCGACGCATCGGATAACGGTCAATGTCTCTCTTTAGGGCAGTTCCAGATGCGACTGTATTTCACCTTATTTCCTCTGAACACCGTGTCCTCTGGACTGAAAATCCATAGCGTTTCCAAACCCGGCCCCCCAGGTCCCGAGTCTGCACGTCTGCAAAGCCCAGTTAACAGGAGTCTGTAACTACCCGGCACGTCTGGGGAGAGTCCACCAAAGCGCAGCGCCAAGGACCTGGCTTGCGCCCAGCTGTCCTCGAGGTCACCAGGTGGACAAGGCCTGTCCTGGGTTTTAACCCTGTGTTGGAGGGAGGCGGGAGCGGGGGGATCTCATTCAATTACTTAAAATGCTATTTTCCCAGGAAGACCAGTAGAGGCGTGTCGAGTAAATCCGCTGGACTGGTCAAGATTAGCCTTCCGCACTCCCAGAATCTCACACAGCCATGAGCCACTTCGCAACGATCACACTGAGCTTTCCAGAAACCCCTGCAGCTCGGTGTGGCCCTGTGACCTCGTTCTTGCCGGGGACGTTCACCCCGAGGTCTGCGGGACGGGCGTCGGTCGCTCCTCATGTCAGGGCGGGGACAGGGCGGATGAGGTGTCAGTGTGACTGAGAGATCTGTGTTGACACAGCGGACCCCTCAGAAGACTCGGGGCCCCTTTGAGGGCCTTGGAGGCCACTCGTACATAGAGACATGCTGTCGTAAGGTCAAAACGCAGCCTCCTGCCCCGGCTGGTGAGGCTCAGCGGACTGAGCGCCAGCTTGAGAACCAAAGGGTCGCTGGTTCGATTCCCAGTCAGGGCACACTCGTGGGTGGTGGGCCAGGTCCCCAGTGGGGGGCACACAAGAGGCAACCACACATGGATGCCTCTCTCCCTCCTTTCCCCTCTCTCTAAATATAAATAAATACAATCTAAAAAAAAAAAAAAACCTTAGCCTCCTCCTGCCCAACTGAGACAGAGTCAAGGTCGGCCTGCTGTGGCCCACCTGCCGCCCACCCCCGTGAGCAGTCGGGGGCCTGCCCTGAGCACACAGGTGGGGGGGGAGACATGCCGGGAGAAAGACCGGGTGCCCTGACCGGCAAGAGGCACAGCCCGATGTCCCGTGGAGATGCGGCTGAGAACAGATTCGCACTTACGCTCCAATCTTTCCTGAACAGCCAGGTCCGATTTACTCCTTCATTTCTCCCCCGCCCCCTCACCCCCAGGCTTGTTGCAAGTTTTCTCTCTGGCTCTGGGGGGGGGTGTTTGGGGTCCCGTCCTCGGAGGAGACAGGAAATGACCCTTTTCCCCGAGCCACCCTCTCTGGCAAAGGTGCTGCTCACAGACAAAAGGGCACCCATGGCGCCGCGTGGCCCAGCAGGGCCCACGGGTCCCTAGGTGCTGTTTACGGCGCTGAGATTTCCAGGTAAGTTACAGCTCACGTGGGTGCGTGGGAGGTTTGCTGTGGTGGCAGTTCTCCTGGATCTGGTTTCAAAACACACGCATGGGCATTCGCTTGCACACGTGTGCACACACATGCACAACAGGGTCGCGTGATCGAACAGTGCTCCATTCAGGACTCTGATTTTCCGCACGAGACGGCGTGCACACACGGGCGAGCACACACGGGCAGCCCCGGCCTCCCGTGAGTAGTTTTGGAAGTTGCAAGTCGTTCCAAAGCAAAGCTTCCAGAGTGTGGCGTCGGCTCCCGCATTCCGCACGGTGGTTCTTCCCCAGCAGCGGCAACCAGGAGGGAACCCTCAGCGCGCGGCCCCTGGTCCCCTGGAGGGGGGGGGTCGGAAGTAGGCGCTGGCACCTCGGCCGCTTGGCCAGGCCCCCCCTTGTCCTCGCATTCCTGGAAGGAAGCGGCGTCCTCTGGGGGGAGGCCCCGAGGGGACTTGGCCACACAGACCGAGCCGAGAGGTTAAAGTGATACAGCGGATTTTCCGGAAAGATGAGTTTACTTTTTGCCACCGCACAGGTGCCGCTGAGCGTTGGGATTTAGAGTCATCGTCCCGACAAACAAAGGCAAATCCTGTGCAAACAGCGACAGTGGCACCCTGCAGGCCCCCTCCCTGCTGCCGCCTTCCTCCCGACTCCGTGGCACAGGCCGGCAATGGCCACCGGGTCCCAGAGCCCACGTTAATGTGGCCAAGGGGCTTTCGCCGCAGGGCGGCCACCACAGGCCTCCTGTCCACTGCTCATGCTGTCTGCAGGGGAGTGTCCACACCCAGGCTCTGGGGCGGGGGGGTGGCCAACGAAGCATGGATTCTGGGAGGACATGGGTGCCCCTTATGGCTTCAAAAGCAATTGGCCAATCCCGGATGACGCCAGCCCTGTGATCGAGCTGTTCAGGTTTCGTGCAAATCAGTATGGAGCGTCATTGATGTTGGGGTGGGAAGCGTGACCGCAAGTCACTCCACCAAAGCCAAGCGGCGTTGTCAGGGTCAGCAGGTCGTTGTGTTTGAAATGTGGGCGTGTGAAGGGGGAGGGGCCTTTGTGCGACAGGATGTTGGGGGGCGCCTTTGTTCAAAGATCCAAGTGTGCAGATCCACATAGTCTCTATTTTGTTAGAATTTTCATCACAGTCCCGGCTCCTGCCTGGAGAGTCCCTTTGGCTGCATCTCTGGCTCTTATGGCTCTAAGGGTAGGGATAGATTCCCCTTCAGGCACAGCTGGATCCAGGAATGGCTGTGATTCCACGTTCCCCTTCCGCGTGGCTCAGCTCCTGGGCCTCAGTGTGCTGCGGGCTCCCAGGCTTCCCACGCAGAAGACCGGGTGAACGACAGCAGCCCGGGCCCCTAACGCCCCCTTCTGGGCCCCAGCAGGAGGGGCAGCCCCACTCCAGTGCAGGGAAGGCGCCCCCGCAGGGTCCTCCGCAGAAGCACAAGGCCCCTGGGGGCATTGCACAACTCGGGCATGACAGGAACCAGAGGGCGCTTCTGGCATTGGCGAGGGCAGTGGGGGCTCGGGGTGCCAGGCCCAGCGCCCCGTGAAGACGTGCCCCACCCTCCGCGAGGTTCCAACGCCCCACCAGACGCTGGTGTAGGAAGCAGCGTGTCTGAGATTATCGGAGCCCGGCGTCCCGACGCCGGTGTGCAAGCAGCACGAGGCATTAGTAACACACAGCGAATCTCCCAGGGAAGCAACTCCTGTGGGAACCGGGGAGACTGCGGTTCGGGAGGTGGGGGACCCCCCCAGGAGTTGTTCCCCACTTTCGGGAGTCTGGCGGGGCCGAGCTGCTGAGCCACGCGCCCGTCAGTTCCGCCTTTCCAGGCGCCGCCCCGCCCAGAGGAGGAGCCCGCGGCCCGTCCCTGCGTCTCCCCGCCCGCTGGTTCCCCAACGCTCGCGTCGGAAATGCGCGTTTCAGCAGAAACTGCTTTCCTTTGCGTCGGCCTTTCCATTACAGCGGGGGCATAAAATTGGTTTCTTGCTACACTACGTGTGCGGGCAGCCCCCTCCTTTCATTCCGGGGTAACACCTGCGTCCTGGCTGATCACCTTGTGCTGACGCAGGTGGAAGGGGCGGGGCGTGAGCTGGCTGAGCCCCGCCCCCAACAACCGCAAGTGGATTCCCGCAGAAGGGATCCTGGCTGGAAAAAAAAACCCACAACAAAATAAACAGGCACCACTTCCGGGCAAACCGCCACGGCGGAGGGTGGGGGCAGCGGACGCAGAAATAAACGCGGATTTAAAAATCAATGCGGGCGTACTAGGGCTCTCCGGAGAGGCGGAAACTGAGCGCACCGCAGATAGAGAGATTTGTTAAAGGGAGTGGGCTCCTGGGAGGGCGGAGGCTGAGGGCTCCCCAGGCGCGTCGCTGGCGAGCTGGGCCCCCCGGGGGAGCTGACCTGCGGGTCCAGCTGGACAGCCGGCTGGCCTGACGCCCGGGAGCTTAGGCGGAGGCGGAAGGCCGTGATAAACTGATGTCCCAGCGTGAAGGCGGGGGAGGTCCGCCCCCTTCTCCAGAGGAAAGGCCGGCATCTCTGTCCCACTCTGGTCTTCAACTGATGGGGTGAGGCCCACCCACAGCAGCGGGGTCGGTGGAGAGCAATCTGGTTTCACTCAGTCCACGGATTCAGAAGTTAATCTCAGCCAGGCGTCCTCACACACACGCCCAGGATGGTGTCTGCCCGAGCGTCTGGGCACCCCCGGACCCAGGCGGGTGGGCTCACACCATTAACCACCGTGACCTGCAAGGGTGAAGTCACAGAGTGTGGGGCGGGGGAGCGCAGCTTCTCAGCCCCCGAGCCTGAGCACCTGCAGGGCAGGGCCCCCGGCTGCGCCCCGCAGGGACGTGGGTCTCAGAGCAGACGGGACGCGGAGTTCTCCCGGCGGTCAATGTTTCAGGGGCCGCGCATGTCCGGGAAACACTTCCTACTGGAGCGACTCGGAAGCCCGGACGTGCCGGTCAGGATGGACCTTCTCGGACTCTCGTCTGCGACGTAAGGAACAAGGACACGGCTCTCCCCGGGGCCCCGCCTCGGCACCGCGGGCAGCCCGGAGCAGGCCGCCATCCTGCGCTGTGGGGCTGCCCTGGGCGCTGCGCCGGGTCTAGCAGCGTCCCCGGCTCCACCCACCAGATGCCGGCAGCTCCCCTCCCGCTGGGACACCAAAATGCCCCAGTGTCTCGGACACGGACACCTGCCCCCTGGGAGGAGAACCGCCCCCTGCCCCGTGGACACCAAACTGCTCCAGGCCACACGGCCCTGGCTACCAATGTTGTTAACTTACCGGAGACCAGGGGACGCAGGTGCCATCAGAGACCAGCGGTGAGACACCAACACCCCCCCCCCCCCGCCACCCCCAGAGGTGCTCCTGAGCTCTGTGCCCCCGTCCGGGAGGATTCTCTGTGTGGGGCCCCCCGACTACACACCCGTCCTTCTCAGCTTCCCAGGGTGTCCGAGCTGGCCCGGTGGGGAAGAGGGGATGCGTGTCACCACCACAAGTCACCACACCCTGGTTCCGGCCAGGTGACCGTGCTCAGGGGGAGCTGGCTGATTGACACGTCCAGCCTTCCGGAGCCCGAAGACGCGCATCTCCTTAAGCCCGTCTAAAGACGCCTTAATGAGCGGGGATTTGGCGGATGCTCGCACGCTGGGTGGGAGAGACTTGAGACTCCTGATTGAATCGGATCATATTAAAAGATTACTACAAAATTAGATTCAAAAATAGCTCTAAAGGACCTGAACGTTTGAAGAGAGTTCGGCGGAGGTTTGAAAGCAGAACTCGCTCCTTTCATTTTCGGGCGGGGGCGGGAGCTTCCTCCAGACGCACTTGAGGACAGAGAGGTCTCAGGGACAGAGCAACTGCCCCCCTCCCCCGCCGGCTGCTCTGGGGGCTCCTCCTTGCGGACCTACCCTCTCCCCCCTGGCCAGACCCCGAAGGCTCAGGCGGCCCCTCCCCTTCCACGTCAATTCACGGACTTCCAGGAGGCCTTCCTACTCACCGTACCGTTCTATGGGGGCTCCCTGTTTGCCAGACCCTCAGCCCGGAGCTTTATCTGCATGATGGTATTTCATCCTCGGAAGGACCCCCACAAGGAGGGCTCTGTCCGTAGCTCCTCTGACACCGGCACTTCCTGTCCACCGGTCTCCCCCGAGTGCAGGGGCTGTTCTGCCTCCCCGTGCGCTGGGAGGGGTGGCCCCACCGCCGGGCCCCCCCGCCGTGCGCCCCCGGGGGCCCACAGCCCCCCAGGCAGAGCGGACGTGGGCCCCTGCCCCCCGGAGCGCCGGCACTAAACCCCGAGTCAGGTCACACCTCGCTCCCCCGCTCAGAACCCTCCCGCAGCTGAAAATGAAATGTCACCCGGGGCTGTAACCCACGACCCCCACGTCCGCCCTGAAGAGCCAGAAAGAGAGTAAATCACACCACGGTCGTGAGAGAAAGGGAAATTGCAACGGTTAAGAGTGGAAATCGATGACATAGAAAGGAAACAATAAAAAAAAAACTCGAGAAGGAGAACCAGTTTTAAAGGCGCTAATAAAATTAATACATTCCTAGCTACGGTAAATTTTAAAAGGAGAAGTTTTATGCCCCCACTGTCAGGAATAGAAAAGAAAGGTCAGCGCTGAGACTCGACAGTCAGGAAGCGGCGAGGCCGTAAGACGAATGAATTCCTGCCCGCAAATGCTAAACAGATGAAATTAGAGATTCCTCAAACGCGGAATTTATCAAAACCTATACAAGAAGGAACATTAAAACCGAGAAGAAATACGTGATCTCATCGCTCCACATCTCTTTCAAAAATTGAATCTGTGATGAAAACGCTTCCCACGAAGAAAGCCGCAGCCCGGCTCAAAGATGCGCCCGGCGTCCGTGCGCGCCGAGAAGCCGAAACAGAGGAACGGCCCCCGTAAAACACTCCGCAAGTCAATAACGCGACACGCGGGATTCCACACGAGGCGCAGGCTTGAATGGACACTTTACGAAAGAATGCGCACGAATTCCCAGCGAGCTCGCGGCGCTGCGCCCGGCGGCCTTGGGGAGGCGCCCTTGCACCCGCGGGCGCGGCTCCTTCGCGTCGGGACCCGGAGCGGTGGGGGCGCTCGCGGGCCGCGGAGGGAGACGCAGGAGGCGGCCCCTGTCACCCAGCGAGTCGACTCTGGGGTTTTGCCCAAGGGAAATAAGACTGTGCGCCCACGAGTGGGCTCGCTCTATTCGCCATCCCAAACGGGAAACCACCCGGATGTCCGCAACGGGTGGACGCACGAGGGATGGAACCGGAGCGGGGACCGACCCAGGAGGGGGCGGTCACAACAACGCGTGGACTGAGACGCGGCCCGGCGGGCGGAGCCCTGCTGAGTGATTCCGTCTGTCCGCAGGAGGTTCTGGGAGCGGGGCACCGAGCTGCGGCCGCGAACAGCAGGTCCGTGTGGTGGGGGGTTGCTCCCCAGGGGACCACGAGCCGAATCCCGCGCGGAAGGAGAAGGCCCGCGCCTTGTTCAGTCTGAGTATGTTTTTCAAAACCCGTAGAAGCGGGCGCTTGAAACCCACACCTTGTACCGAACGTAAATTGTCAAGCATTGGTGTTCCAGGCAAACGTTAATCCCAGGGAGACAGGCTCCACCCAGCAGCTAAGGGTGTGTGCACACCGCAGCTGGGCTCATTCCCCGGCTTTATTGCTGACCAGCTGGGCAGCTGCGGGGAGGTCACTCGGCTTCCCCCCCACCTGTTTCCTGGTCTGTACAACGGGTGTGACGATCGCACCTACTTCACAGAGGGCTGCCCGAAGGACCCCACGGGGCCGTACGTGGGGACGCTCCGTGTTCCTGGCGGGTGCGGGCTCTCCTGCCGGCTGCTGCTCTAAGTCAGCAGGACCAAAGGAACAGCGGTGCGCTTGCGGGCAGGTGACTTGGGCGCCAGCCTTGATTCCACAGCCAAGACAGGGCGGTCAGGTCCTGGTCATGGTCAGGATGCCCAGTGTCTCCATGGTGACAAGGATGGGGTTTCCACGGGAGACGGCCAAGGAGAGGCCAGGCTGCGTGGGCTCCCTCTTCAGAACCCCAAGTCCTCCCACCCACCCACACCTCGGCTGGGAGAAGAGCGGAGGGACTCTCACCTCGGGGCTCAACTTTGTACCTTCGTGGTGGCCGCAGCCCACGGGCATCACGCAAGCGAACGCGACGTGGACGGAAAGAGCGTGGTCCGTCGGAATCTCCGCTCAGCTCCTGGTTCGTCCCCATCTGGCGAATGGGCGTCACCTTCTCCTGGGCCAAAGCAGAGAGGAAGTCACCACGACCAGCCAGCCAGCACCACTCCCAGACGGAACACCCCCGCCCAGAGGAAGGCCACCCCTGACCCAGCGCGCCGGAACCCCGGCGCCCCCGCAGCTCTCAGACGCGGCTGAGAGTGGGGAGAGGGCGGGCACGTGAGAGCAGGGGAACCCGTGAGGGCAGCAGCGTGGGGGGCGGCAGCCGGCCACCTTTTTCTGGAAAGGGCCAGGAAGTAGATACTGTCGTCTCTGTGGGCCACAGGGTCTCTGTCATTGCTGCTCAGCTCCGTCCGTGCCACGCAGGACAGCAGCCACAGATCACGTGCAGACGGCTGGGCACAGCCCCCCTCCAGTGAGCCTCCCTCACAGACACCATCGCCCCCGGAGCGAGGCCTGGCCTGGTGGTCACCTTGGAGCCGCCCACGGAGGCCACTCCTCTCTGGTTGAGGGACCTGGTCCTTATGGATCTGCAGGAACAGACCCCTGAGACCCTCGCCTGCCCAAGCTGCTGCTGACCCGGCTGCTGGACACTCTCGGGCGGACCCAGTTCCAGCCAACACCACGAATTTCCCAGGTACAGCAAGGCCCCTGGGGCCCAGGCACGCCACTTCCACTTGGCACCCGCCCCACCCCCACCTCGGTTTCCAGCCAGAGCGCCACGGGGTCTAGGAGCCCCCCACGAGGCACGAGGCCTCAGGCCCAAACTGTGGAGTCACCGGGTATTTTGAAACAGGTTTCTGAACAGGAATAAGGAGCTAGCTGCCCCCAAATGCTCATCTCTGCCATCACCTTCTTGGTGACACCAGGGCCCTGAGACAGGCGCCCCCTGCCATGCCTTTTCGAAGTCACAAATGGCGCTCAGACTCACTGGTACAGGGGTCCTGTCCGCTGCGCCCCACGGGCCTCTCTCTGGGACGGCTCAGCCTGAGGCTCTGCCTGTTCTGGGGGGACCGTCCCTCACCTAGGGAAAGCATCAGTGGGGTGGGTGCCCCCGATGAGCTGGCGCAGGGCCCTGGGCTCTCGGACACGGGGCCGGGGGCCTCCTGTGCCCGCGGCCACCTGGGGACAGCGCACCGGTCACTGCGCACCTGCTGGGACTCTGAGCCGCGAGCAGAGCACAGCTGTGGCGCTCAGGCAGGCGGCCGTGGGGCTTGGTCTCGGGGGCATGGGGGGTGTCGGTGACAGGGCGGTGGTGTGGGCACACGGGGCCCAGGCTGAGAGAGTTCAGATCCTGGGACTTCGCCAGGAAGAGCTGGAACAGGGTGGGGGCAGGGGGTGGGGCGGGCGGGCCCCTGCTCCAGCCCGGGCCCAGGGGAGCGGACTGCCAGCCCCATGCCCCACGATGGGCGCTTATAGACGTGCTCGGGCCACCCCAGATGTCGTGCTTCCCCAGGGACTGCGGCTGTCTCCCCTGTGAGCTCCTCTTCCTGACACGTGTGTCCCGGTTCCCCGGGTGGCCGGGGACGCACACGCGGCCACAGAGAGCCCTGCTCCGGCACGGCGGGCGGGGGCTGAGAGAGAGCGCGCCCCTCTATTCAGAGACAGCTGCAGCCTGGGACGGCATGACCCGCCACCTGCAGATGACAGCCCCCCGGGGGGCTGGTGGCATTTGATGCCTGAGATCCCTCCCACCCTGGGTGCCGGCGGGGGCTGTCCTCTGCCCCTTGGTCTCCGTAATTCCGGACTACACCAGCCTGCTGTCTCCGGGGGTCACCCTGTCACCCCAGGAGAGAGCTCGAGTGGGGACGAAGCCGCCGGCAGGAAGCAGCTCGAGGCACTGTGACCTGGGGCAGCCCCCGGGTGCCGCGCAGCTAAAGCATTTCGGCGAGGACTTTCCGGTGACAGGCGCCCAGAGATGCGTGAAATTCGCTCCTGGCCACCACTGTCACTCGCGCCAGAAGAGTCCTGTCTGGTTCAGTCACCGCAATGCTGACATCTCCGGGCCTGGCCCTCCCCGGGTTTGTGTTAGATGGTGTCGCCATAGTGACCTGCCAGCCGTCTGTCTCGGAGAGTAGAGGACGCGGCGCTCAGCGGTCTGGACACCTCTGTCGGGAGCGGGGAGGGGACAGGGTCAGGGAGCACAGGAGCTGCCCCCGCAGGCGGTGCGCATGACCTCGGGGGCACAGGGAGCGCTCCGCTGTCCCCCTCCCGCCCCCGCTCTGGGACGCGAGAGAGGGCAGCGGCTGCCACCACTTCACAACCGAGACCCGACGGCTGGCCGCTGGCCCCCGCCCAGCTCTTTAGACGGCCATCCGGGAACCCGGCCACCACGGGACACGGAGCAGTGAGGCCCCCCAGAAACCGAGAGCTCCCGCCGTGTAGAAACAGCCCGAGGCCCCGGGTGCAGAACAGAAGGCGGACAGTGGGGGGCGGGGCTCCTGAGCGCCGCGGGGGCGGGGCTTGCTGACGGTAGGGGAGGGGGGACGGGGAGGGGGGAGGGGAGGGGGGGTTCGAGAAGCGAGCTTCCCAGGAAATGTCCCCAGACGACCCCTCAGGAAAGGAACACAGTGTTTTACTCGTTTTCTGGAACATTCTCTGGATTATCAGTGAACTGCCAGTAGCCCCGTGCCTCGTTTTTGAGCGAGGAACGAGAAACCAACACAACCAAACAGCGTCGTTTTCTATTTTCCTGAATTTTTTTATTTTCCTGAAACCACTTTCTTTCTTTCTTTCTTTTTTTTTTTTTGGAAGATTTTTATTTATTTATTTTCAGAGGGAAGAGAATGGAGGGAGAGAAACGTGGATTTGTTACCTCCTATTCGCCCCCAGCCAGGGCACCTGGCCCACCACCCAGGCCTGTGCCCTGACTGGGAACCGAACCCGCGACCTTCTGGCTCCCAGGCGGGCGCTCAGCCCGTGGAGCCGCACCAGCTGGGGCTGAGAGCACTTTCCCGGGGACAGTTGCACGTGCGATAACACAGCCCCAGCTCACGTGCACGGTTCGAGGGTTTCAGGGACTGACCGAGTGGGGTGACCGTCGGCACAAACCCGTGTCAGGCGCCGCAACCCCGAGACAGAGCTCCCTGCCTCTCCGCAGTCCGAGCGCCGGCCCCTTGCCCAAGGCCGCCCCCTCGTGATTCTCGGCCCCGCGAGACTCTCGGCCCCGCTAAAGGCGCCTCTTCCAGAACTTTCCCGTAAGAGGGGCCAGGCAGCCTGCGGCCCCATGTCTGTGTCCTTCCGCTCCCGGGCGCGCTCTCGAGGTTTATCCGCGCAGCAGCGTCTCTGGGCTCCGCTCCTCTTCGTGGGAGAGGAGCCTCCCGTGGTGGGCAAACGCCGCAGTGTGTCTCCCTGCCCGCTCGCCGGTCCGTGGACACCTGCGTGTCTCCCGCGTGGGGGCGCCACCACGCGTGAGCAGGGCTCTGTGCGGACGCACGCTGCGTGCCCCTGGAGCAGACGCGCCCGGGAGCGGAGACGCCGCGTCGCAGGACCCAGAAGGCGGCTTTGCGGACCGCGCGGCACGTGCGCCCGAGGCCTCAGGCGCCCCTCGTGGGCACCGTCTGAACACCAGCTCTGAGTGGGGCGCCGTGGCCACCTTCACACGAGTGTCAGCTGGAGCGCGTCCCTTGAGGACCGCGAACCTCCGAGTCCCCCGGTGAGAACGGGGTGGGGAGGCGGGGCCCGCGGCTCCGGCTGGTGGGGATGGGACAGATCGGCCCCAGCACCCCAGCCCGACCCCCCGGGGCCTGTTCCGTGACCAGCTGGGCAGAGAGCGCAGGGCAGGGGAGGGGAGGGGAAGGAGGGACTGACGGACGGAGCTTGGGCACCTCTCAGCCACACAGGGGGTCGTGCGGCCCCCGGGGTGGGCGGGGCTTCCCTTGGGCGGGGGGGGGGGGGGGGGGCCCTGCCTGCTCCTCCAGGCCCGCAGGCAGCCCCGACCCTGCTGTCACTGACCGGGAGGCTCCCCCTCCTCTTTCTTAATATTCGTGTGAGGGGGGCCCCCACCAGCTCCTCCCTGCCCTCCCCGGCCCGCCCCCTCCTCCTCAGGAATGTCCCGTGGGTTGTCACGCTGTCACTTCCCGTTCACCCGTCTCCTCCTCCCGCGCCGGCCCTGCGCCCTCCGAGATGCGCTGGAGAGAAACCTCGCTGCCCCTACAGCCGTTCTCCCCACCGCCGGAGAAGGCCGGGCTGCCTTCTCTCCCTCCTTTAATCTGAAGCCACTGAACGCCAGCCTCTGCTGGTGTCGGGAACACCGCCTCCTTAAAAAGCTGGACAGGCCCACTCGCTAGATCCAACACTCCCGCGTGCTCGCTGGCGCCGGCCTGCAGACGCCCCGGGGGAATCAGCCAGGGAACTGAGGCTCCGGCTTCCACCCTCGACCCCTGAATTCTGAGGGTCACACACAGCCCCAGGGAGGAGGGGGCGGGGTGGGGAGGCCAGGGACGAGCGGGTGGGGCCCCCCACACGAATATTAAGGAGGAGGAGGAGGGGGAGCCTCCCGGTCAGCGATGAGCAGGGCGGAAGCCTCCCAGATGAACAGCGGCGGCGAGGAAACTGCTGAGCTGCATTCTGTGCCCCCGCTCTGTCCTCCTGGGCGCTGCGCAGTCTGTACCCAGCCCCCCCTCCCCCCCCCCCCCCCCCCCCCCCCCCCCCCCCGCCACCACCACCCCAGGTCTCAGTGCCCCGGGCGGCAGCCGGTCCGAAAGCGCTCCCCGGGAAATCCCAGGGACAAGCAATGCCCGGATCTTCCCCTGCGCGCCACTCCGAGCAGGGCGAGGAAGAGTCTCACCGTGTGCCCGTCCGTCCCCCGGGACGGGAGCCATTTCTCTGTCGCCGCCTCCGAGCCCCGTGGTCCCTGGACCTGGAGTAGCTATCAGGGCACAAGGCCACACTCACACGAGTTCTGTGACAGGGACCCCGTCTCAGGCGTCCTGCTTTTCTGGTAGTTGTTGTCAGTCTCTTCCTGTGCCCAGGTTACGACATCACCCTTACCGTACAGGCGCATGCTCAGAGTTTGGCACCGTCTGCAGCGTCGTCAGACACCCACTGGGGGGCTCGGAGCGTGTCCCCTGTGCCTAGGGGACTCTTGCACATTCGTGTTCACACTCACCCTCCAGCGACCCCTCGAGAGCCCCGGTATCATGGTTCCCAGCCCCAGGCGGAGAGACTGATGTGATGGATGGCAGATAGGTAGACGCAGGGTAGATGGATGACTGATAGATAAATAGGTGCGTGACCAGTATAGGTACATAGACAATAGACACACACATATATATACCTACAGACAGGTGCACAGGTGACAGGTAGGCAGGCGGTGACAGCCCCACGGATGAGAGGTGGATAGGTAGGTAGATGACACGGAGGTGGGTGGGTGGGTGGGGAGATGACAGAGAGACAAGACATGGTAGGTAGATCTGTCCCCACACCCAGCTGGCAGCCTCCCTCCGCCCACCCCCCACCTGCGCACTCCACAAGCAGCCCTGGGCGCAGGCTGCAGGCTGGACTCTGCAGGGAGGTGCAGACAAGATGGTGAAGAAAACCCGGACTCAAATGCTGCCCTCACAGAGCAGACGGACTGGACAGGGTGAAGGACCCGCGTCCAGCAGACGCACGGACGTGGCCCTGGGCAGCAGGAGGGACAGCAGGAGGAACCTGGGGCCTCCGGGGACGCCACCCGTCAGCCCGCAGCCTGCCGGGGGGTTTGATCTCCAAAACACGGTGTTCCTGTAAGAAGATGCACAATTTCACTTCGATTAAATTGCTTTGCATGAAAGTGTACTTCCCGGGTGCCATAGCAACCGAGCTCCCTGATCTGATTTAAATTTCTTGCCGAGTGCCGCAGCAGCGAGCGCACGCTCTCTGAAGCCGGCGCTGCGCCGACCGCAGGCTGCACGGTTTTGGGGAAAGAAAAAAACCTTAGGCTCACACTCACCCCCTCCGCCCCTGGCTGGACCACTGGAGCGGACAGTGACAGACGCGGGTGCCCCGCCTTCGCCTCGCCGTCACGGTCACGGGTGATTCTAGGCTGCGCACGGCACCTTTCTGCACCTCAGTCTCCTCTTCGGGAAACGGGACGTGGGGACGATCCGTGGAAAGGGCTGTGGGAGGGTTCAGTGGCGGGAGGCGGGCCCAGAGCGCGCTTCCGTGATTGACGTTTGTGGGACGTTGGCGGACGCTGACCCGCGCCGCCTCCCACCACCCCATTCCTGCATTAACCCTCCTAGTGACCGCCGCGCGCCTCCTGGGGAGGGGGCGGAGGCTGGGGCCCCCGGGAGCGGCTGGGGCGGGGTTTTCCATTTCCGGAAAGAAAGGACGTTTGCTGGGAGGACGGTGAGGACTGTGCACACTGCGCCCCCTCTCACGGCTACCCCTGAGACTCTAGGAGGACCCCCACGTCCAGGCCACGGGGCAATGGGGGTGGGCGATGGGCTCTACCTAGGGGAGCCCAGGGCAGGGATTCCTGGGCTTTTAGGCTGATGGCGCACGCACGTCAGGGCGAGGCCTGTGGAACGCGTATTCCCGGCACCGAGTGGGAAGCTGGGATTCAGCGAGCCCCGCGCGGGGCCCTGGCGACCGCATCTCGTCTCGCACCGGGGTTCTCGGGCGGATGTCTTCAGAAACGCCGCCGGCCATCTGTGCTCATTCCAGAAAGCTCCCTGCATCTCTGAAGGACTCAACGGCAAACGCGGAGGTTTGGTGATGCCCCGTGGGATGCGTCCGGGGGACCAAGGGGCCGTGACCATGGGAACAGGCCCGTGATAAACTGGGGACCCGTAGGTGGCAGTTCACGCCACTGTTCTGTCTACTTTCCTGTGCATTTGAAGCTGCTCGCCCTAGTAGTTGTTTTGAATCCCATTATAGGCGCAGGATCTAAGAAACTTGCAAATGCCTCTAATTCCTCCCCGCCTTCAACTCCAGCTGGGGAGCCGGGCGTTTGAAGGCCGGCGTTCGCCTCTTTGAAACACGGAGAACACTCCGTCCCTAACAAGTCCCACGTCCCAGTCTCAAGCAGCGACTTGTCTTCCCTTCTTCTCCTTTTCCCCCAGCTGACGCCGAGGGCCGTGTCACCGCGGGGGGACGGTGGCTTCTGATGAAGCCGCCGGGGCGGCCCAACACCACTCGCCCCCGTGCAAACCGTTCCGGCAGCTGCAAACTCTGACAGGTTTTTTTTTCCCTTCTCTTCCTGCCTGTAAGCCGTGGCTCCTGTCACCACGGGGAGACTTGAGAGGAGGACAGTGGCTTTCTCCAGCTGGCACGCCAGGTGACATCGCCACCTCCACACAGGATGTGCTGGACTCCTCCTGCCACCTACACCGAGACCCGCGTGACATTCTTGTGCTGTGGCCTCTGGGCCTCGCTGGGGTGCAGAGGCCGCAGACACCAGGCAGAGAAGGGGGTACAGACGGCGCGCCCTCCAGCGGGGGTGGGGGAGCCCCAGCAAACACACCCGGTGCTCCCCGAGCTGTCCGAGTTCAGCTTGCCCGTGCACACACGTCCCGGTGGCCGAAGCAAAGCAAGCCACGGGATCCAAGCCCAGGTGTGCGCGGCACAGTGGCCTGTCCGAGGTGGGGAGTCCAGACACGGGAGGGACAGGGGGTGGGGGGCCACCCCATCCTCCGCCCTGACACACAGTAAAACCCGCATGGACTTCGAGTCTCCATCCTGCGTGATCAGACCCACATACTCTCTGGTGTCTGGAAAACAGTCGGGAACCTGGTCACCACGGGACGGGGCCCACCTGCCTGGGAGCACCCACAGCACCCCTCCCGTTCACCGTCCCGTAGGGGGGACAGAGGTCGGTCGGTCAGTCGGTCGGGGCCTCCCGGTGGAGAAAAAGGGAGCGAGCGCCCCTGTGCCTGAGGCATGCACCACGCTCTGGGCCCCTGCGAGGAACGTGATGCATAATATCGTTCTTAAACTTTTTATTGTGAGAAATTTTAAACACTCCAGAAGAGAGAATAGCATAATAAACCTCCATTACCACCTTGATTCAATAATTATTACTATTTAGCTATATTTGCTTCAACTGCTCTTTGCTTCAGCACTTTACAAACGAGCCCCTGACAGGGTGACAACCCGTCTGTGGCTGACTACCTCGGGGCCTGTCTCTTACAGAGACGCCCGGGAGCTGCAGCGGCGCGATTCCACACGAGAAAACAACCCTTCTTCCTCCTGTCACCTGCGCGCCCGCTCCTCTCCAGAGCTCCCCAACCGCCCCAAAAACGTCTTCTCGTCATCGATGTGTTCAGATCCGACCCAGACGACAGCGCGGACCACCCACGGGCGGGTTAGGTCACACGAGCAGCTTTTAAAGGGGAAAGGCCCTTTTATCCACATCGCTGACCGGTGGGAGGTACGGCCCGTTGAACCACGGCACAGCCCCACGAGGTAAGGGCCGCTCCCTGTGTTTCCGGGGAGAAACTGAGGCTTGGAGAGCTCACAGGCCCCGGAGCAGCAGCCCATAGTCACAGACTCTTCTTTGATGTTGAAAACAAGATCTGTGCCCTGGCTGGTGTGGCTCAGTGGACTGAGTGTCGGCCGGCAAACCAAAGGACCACGGGTTCAATTCCCAGTCAGGGCACATACCTGGGTTGCAGGCCAGGTCCCCAGCAGGGGGCGTGCGAGAGGCAACAACACAGCGATGCTTCTCTCCCCCTCTTTCTCCCTCCCTCCCCCTCTCTCTAAAAGTAAATACATAAAATATGTTTTTCAAAAAGCCAAGACCTGTTTGTATCTCCAAACCACGCTCTTTCTGCCATTTTCGCCACGTGGAGAGAGGGGTAAAGGCACCAACTCTCATCCTTCCAGTTTTAAAATGCACCTTCGACATTGGTTTGCAGCACACTGTGGCAGGTTTCGTTACCGGGGCCACAGGAAGAGGGTTCGGGGCCGATTCCGGCCCGGGGGATGAGGAGGGTACTTCGCACCTGGCGCTGCTCCAGGCAGCCGCACATCTAGTCCTGTAAACCGGTCCGTAAACCGACGCTTCGTGCTCAAAGCGCACGCCTGTGCGGACTCCCGGAACAGCCGAGTCCAAGAGCAGAGCGCCCTCCCTGTTTCCAAACGGAACACCAATGAGCACCTGCAACGGTGGGGGAGCGTCCCGGGCTCCCCTTCGGCATGCAGATGCGCGTTTCCTTCCTCTCCAGCCCACTCCTTCCAGAGACCCAGTGCTGAAGTCTCTGGGGGGGCGGGGGCGGGGCGGGGCGGGGCCGAGGCAGGGGCGGGGCCAGCACGGAGGCTGCCGCCGAGGGAGTTAAGTTACGTCCCTGGAGGAGCCTGGGGTCTGCCCTTGGTCTCCGTGGCAGCGGCCACCTGCTCCTTGTTCCCCAGACCACAGTTCCACCCTTCTCCACGCAGGACCCGGACTCGTGTCTCCGGAGAGTAGCCTGAGAATTGCAACTAGGGTTTATTTCCTAGGCCAGAATCATGGAAACGCTGAGTGAACCCTTCAGGACTCCCTGGGGCCACGCCCGCCTCTCCTGCCCCCGCCCCCGCCTCCCACCCCCGCCCCCACGATGTGTGCGGCACGGAGCGTTCGCACACTGGGACTGGTCTCGAAGGCAGTGGGACGTTCACAGTGGGACGAGGGCAGGGAGTCAGGGGCGACTGTGAGTGACGGATGGAGCCCCGCCGTGGCTGCGCCCTGTGTCCGTCCGCAGGTGGAAGAGGAAATGACCCCCCAAGTGTCTCCAGACGCTGGGCAAGCCTTTCCTCTGCCCCACACCCCCTCGGGAGGCCCATCGCTGAGAGCCAGGCTCAGGTGAGTCCGGAGGGGCATCCGTGGCAGATCAAGCTTCCAGTCACTCAGGTTTATTGGCATCACGGGGGGACGCAGCCCCAAACCGCCGGGAGCAGGTGGTCGAGGAGGAGTCACGTGACAGAAACAGCCAGGCCAGGTTTCACCCCGAGGGACCGCCCACCCGCTGCCAGGGGCCCCACAAGCCGAGACTCAAACGGTGGCTCTCAGGACGGGACCAGTTTCACCCCCCGGCCGCCAGATGCAGGGCATCCGTCTTCATCTCGGCCTGGCCCCCGAGTCCGACGGCCTTCGGGAGCACAGGTGGGCTGCTCTGCGGAACAGGCTCGCGGTTCCTCTGCACTGAGACGCCGGGGAGCTCTCTGTGAGGGATGGGCTCACGAGCTGGTTCATCTCCAGGATCTTCCCACGGACTCTCCCGGTCAAACTCCGCGCACAGCCGGCATCTGGCAGCTCCCCGACACACCGGGTGGTTGGGGGGGTGCTGCGTGATTGAGAGAAATGGCTCTGGGGTTGGGAGGCTGGAAAATTCTGGAACTGACACGAGGGCGTGGGTGCCAGCCAGCAGTACAATGCCTTGACAAATGCTAACGTTCATTTTTCACATCAAGCACTGCGAGTTCGGAAAAGAATGCATAACACTGTTGACAATAGGATCGTTTTCCTTTCTCTCCAAAGCTTCTGTGGTCACCGGTGACGGTACGGAAAGGCTGTCTGGGCCCCGTCACCTGGTGTAGGACAAAAACCGCCTGGTTTACTGGACATTCCCAGCAAGTGCCCTCCTTGTGGCTGGGGAAGAACCATTTTGCTGCTGGAAGAGTTTCCACCCCCCCAGTTCCCTCTGCAGCCACGTGCGTGTCGTGGAAGGTGTTTGACAAGGACAGGTCTGCGTCCCACTGGTGCCGAGGTGGCCCCCCCGACCTTCCGGCCAGGTGCCGGCAATCAGAGCATTCGGGTACACTCCGGGGGGCGGCTGAATCCCGCCCACACCGTGCGTGTCGGGGAGAGCCACCGGGGGAGCCTGAATTGCCCTTGATTGGCGGAAAATGCATTCTCATTCCGAATGCCCGCTTCTCACAAACGATGCCCCTTCAGTGAGACGCACAGAGTTCGAGTTCCGCCAACAAAGTCTGGTGTGTTCGCCTGAAACAACCAATCGCTCTGCCTGGAAAACGGCCACCGGAGGGCGTGGTCACCCGAGGGTGCGGTCATCCACCTGCCGCTCTCGGGAGGAGTGAACGAGGCAGGGCCCAAGTGGCAGGGGCTGAAGGGAGGCCCAGTGGACACACGTGGCTCCACGTTACACTGCCCTGACGCCCTGGGCAGTGGGACCACAGCCAGCCCACGAGCAGGGTCGTGTCCTCAGCCCTCAGCAGCCTCCAGGAGCCCTGGGAGACGCTCTGCCGGTTCTTCCGGAAGCCTGCCCGGGCGTGAGAGCGAGGCCGGCGTCCCGCCGGAGGATGAGGACCACGTTGGGGACAGCCGAGGTCCCAGGGCCAACACCAGCCAGCCCCTGGGGCCCAAAACAACCGGGCATGCTCAGTGGACCTCAGTGGGGAGAGGGCCCGGCTGGGACCACCCAACTCAGCACAGCCCAGAGGCCGGTCATGATTCCGGGCTGACGAGTTGTAAGCCAACGAGGGTTCAAGTTTCGTTATACAGGAAGACACAGCCTGTGCAGACCCCAATAGCGCTCCCCCCCACACACACACAGTCTCCCACATCCTGGTCAGCCGCTGTTCCTCCAGGGAAGAGAATGGGGAGAATGGGGCTCTCTCCGGACACGAGGGCGGAGAACACAACCTCGGCCACGCTTGTCCGACCGGAGAGTCCCAGCGTCCGTTTCCACTCTCAGAAGCACCAAGCACCGCAAAGAGCTTCTGCCTGTGTCCGCCGGGACTCAGCGCATTAGAAGTGACCGCTGAGAAGAGGTTAAACCTTGAGACCGTGCCAGCCCTGCTGTCCTCCCCGAGCCACCAGCGTAACGACGTCGCCAGGGCCGGGGTGGCACCACTGGGCGCCCACAGCAGATGACAGTGGGGACAGCCCCCGGAGGTGCAGTGGAAGTAAGCCCACCCCCACCGAGTCCCGAGAACCCGGGGGCGAGGCTGGAATGGAGGGGCCGGCTGGTCCCGGGACCTCACGCGGTTTCCCGACTCCGCCGGCAGCCTTGAGCTTCGGAAGATAAGAATCGAAATGCGAATGTTGAGAGCCTCGCTCATTAGAAGGCTTGGGGATTTGTGACACCGTGGTAAATACACATGTGTAAAAACACGCCTATGGGGGAAACACTCCAGAATTATTGTGCTCGTTGCATCTCCATGGCAATATTTATGTACGATGAATTATATGCTTACAGGGGGATTTATGGAGCTAAGTGGATAAGTACTTACGGGAAGCGCGTTCAGAGCTTAAATAAAGCCGCCCCAGCCCCGGCCCGTCTCCGTGATTGAAGATCTTCCAAGTTGAGGTTCGGTTCCAGGCCTCTCCTCTAGGGGGCGCCGTCAAGGCAGGTCCTCGCATACTGTTGTTCTGTTACAACCTAACTCTTGGTGACACCCATCAGCCTAGGGTAAAATTGGTTTCCTTGTGTCATTCAGGTCCGAGGACCTATCGGGCTCCGGAAGTGAGGACTTTCTGTGGTTTGTTTCTTTATCTCGCACTTTCTTCACCCAAACCCTCCACCCTCCCAAGTTGAGGCCACACCCCCCAAAGTGCATCTCCTATTCTGCATGCCGGTCTGTAGGTCATGGCATTGACCCTCCACGAAACCTGTGATGGGGGCATCATCTTTGCTGTTGTCCCAGTGGGCAGGGGTGGGGGGGGACTGCCAATCCCCCCCAAATAGAAGATTCGAGGGCAAAGTCAACGGCTGGAGTCTTGTGACACCCCAGGACGGGGGGTGGTTTGTACGGCAGCAGCAGACAGCCAGGAAGTGAGGCGACGCTTGAATGGAACCTCAGGAAGGGTGGCGAGGCGTGGGGAGGGCTCGGAGGGCGGCCCCAGGCGGACATGCACGCCCACCGCAGACCCGGAGGCAGGAAACGCCCGGGGCAGACCGCAGGGCTGGCACTGCGCTGGGGTGGGGCGGGGGGGGACACCAGGCTGAGGGCAGCACGGTCCCGAGTCTCATTAGCAGCAGCTCAGGCTCCATTGCCGGAGGCCCGCGGTTCCCAAACATGTGAAACGCAGACCCCAAAGGGCCCAACGACCGCCGGTGTAGTTACCGAGACGCTTGCCTTCTCGTTATTTGTCTGCCTTTCCAAACACCGGTGGCGTCTGCACTCCCGGAGCGACGGCGGCAGCGTAAGTGAGGCCTCGTGGCTGTGAGAGCCACGCCCACCGGGCCCCTCCTCACGCCTCGGCACCCACCCACGGGAAGCCCTCAAAGTCCTCGCGCTGCAGTTGGGGTCCCGGAGCTTCTGCACTCGGGTGTGGGGTGCCTTGCAAGCTCCTTAACTCTGTCTGAAGACCTCGGCGGCTTCAACCTGCGAGCTGGGGACTCCGATGGCCCGTGTTCCTGCAGCACGAGGACGAAGCGAGATGCACACGCTCTCCCGGCGTGTGGTCCTTCCCACATGAGGAGGCGGCGGACATCTTCGCCCGCGCCACGGCCTGCTGCCGAGGGAGGCCACGGCCGCGTCCCACGCTGGCTCCGCGTGACCACCGCCCCGGAGGAGCTGCTGCTGCTGCTGCTGCTGCTGAGGGACCCACCGGCGTGTGGGTGGCACAGAGGCTCCACGTGGCAGGTGGCGTCCCGGGAAACGGGGCTTCTCCGTGCGTCCGCTTGAAGCGGAGCGCTCACCCAGCCCACGGGGGCCTGGTGCCCGGACCAGCGAGGCTTCGGAGGACAGCGGAGCACGGGGCCTTCCGGATTTTTTTTTTTTTTTGATGCATTGATGGTTAAAGCTGAGCTTCCTGTAGGCTGGGCCCGGGGTACTCCTGCGGCCACGGGCCCCGGGCGTCCAGGATGGCGGCGGCCAGGCGTGTGGGGCGTCTGGGGTTTGAGCCCCGCTTCAGCCCTTCGTGGCCGTGTGAGTCAGTGAGCCCTGCTGAGCCTCAGTTTCCCCATCTTGAAATGAGGCTGCGTATTCCTGCTTCAGTAGATGTTTGTCAGGGCGAAATGACGTCACTTGTGCAAAGATAAAAATAAAAATTAAACAACTGTCACAGAGCTCACGGCGCAGGTGCCCCACAAACGGCAGTGTTTGGTGCTACAGTGGCTGTGACACGGCTCCCGGGCAGGCTCCGCAGTCCCCTCCAGGACCAGGTGTTGCCCTGACTGTCACTGACTAGGAGGCGCCGGTGGCCCTGCCGTGGAGCCCGTCGGCACGGTCACTCTCGCCTCGTGTTCAGGGACCTCCGTGGACCGTTCGGCTGCTGCTGGTTTGTCGTCCGGTTGGCCCAGAACAGCGTCTGCGATCGGCAGGCCGGGCGACAAGCTGACTGGCGGGAGCGGAGACCCCGGGGCCACTGAGCAGGGGGCCGGGGCTCCACGGCCCAGGCCCCCACCTCGAGATCCCTCCCCGCCTCCCCCCCGCCCAGCGGAGGGCAGCGTCGGCAGACCCGCTTCCTACTGACGCCCGGGCTCCTGCCTGGCGACCCCTTTCCAGAGCTGCCCCCTCTCTGGAGAGCCTGCCCTCACCCCGGTTGTCAAACACGGACCAGCAAGCGGAGGAGACCCATGAGGGACTCACACCGGTTCTCGCTGCCGGGCTGCCGGCAGAGGCCACGGCTTGTCCTCGGAGAGCCGGCCGGGGCTGCCGTGGGGGCCCCGTGCCGTGTGTCCGCGTCTCTCCCCTGCGTCCGCGGCTTTCAGCGGACCCTGCTGGCGCTGGGGGTGGACAGTACCCCCCTTGGTCACAAGGCGGGACGCTCAGTGAACGAGCTGGTACCAGCCAAGGCTCACAGGCAGCCCCCAGCCCCCATGGTGTTCCCACCAACAGTGGAGGCCAGCAGCCGGGGCAGGACACGGGTGGTGGTGTTCCCCACGGAGGGCACACGGGTGCTTTTCCCTCCGACAGACACCCCCATCTCTCCTGCGCCGCTTCTGCTCAGCCCTCTGTCCTTCGAAGCCATAGCCGGCGGTGCTCTGGAAACGGGACAGGCCGGCTTTGCAGTCACACGGCGAGTCCAGGGCTTTGCCCTGAGCGCGCACTGCAGCCCCCGCTGCCTCCTGCAGGAAAGCAGGGGTCTTCCGGCGCGCCCGCCAGCCTTGCAACAAACACAGATGCCTCTGCCCAGCAGGGACCAGCGGCCGGGGCCCAGCAGCTGGGGCTCAGCAGCCTCCCCACCCCCTGCAAAATCAGGGCCCACAGAGGTCAGGCTGCGAGCAGAAAGGCCCGGAAACCCCTCCGTGGAAAGGGCCAGTGCTCCTCCACCTGACACACCGGACCAGTCAGTGCCCCTGTATGCACACGGGACCCCTGGCCGCACCACCTCCGATGCTGAACCAGGTCCCCAGAGCAGTGGCTGCCCTGTCGTTGCCCCCTGGTGAGGGAAGCGGTCAGTCTCCCAGAGAAGGTGACCCCTCGGGAGGGTGTGTCTGTGGCCCCAGTGCCAACCTGGACCCCCCAATGGCCTTCCACCGCTGGGCAGCGGGCGTCACGCCCCAGGCAGGTGTGTGCAGCCCGCTCCGCTGCAGGGGGCAGGCGCCTTCCGGACGAGAGCACGCCAGTTTCACCCGGGCGCTGGGCGGGATGCAGAGATGCCCCTCTGGTGGGGTTCTTCTGATGGGGAGTTGGTGGTGGTGTCTCCCCTGAGCTGTGTGCACCACCAGAGAAATGACCTTGAATCACATCTGCCTTTCAAGCACTTGACAGTCCTGCTAGCCGCCCAGCCAGGGCCGCGGACCTGCCTGCCAGGCGCCGTGTCCACAGCTCACGGGCACACGCTGCCCCCGAAAGATCAGTGTCCGGTACGTCTCAGGGAGAGAGGGGGCTGCACCTGGGCCCAACGGCCACACGCCAGCCTGCTTTTCCCTGAGGCTACAACCTGTTATAAATGCACCTGTCACCTTGAGGGTGGCCCCTGTCCTCTGGAGAAATGTCAGGCTGGGAGGGGGTCCCCTTGTCGGAGAGGCGGCAAAGGCCTCTCCCCACCCCACGCCTGGAGCCCCGGTAAGCCACCTGGGAGCAAAGGGTAGCAAGTCAACGAGAAGGAAGCACAGCGAACTCCGAACTTCCCCGGTGACCGTGGCCACATCACAGGCCAAGGTCTTCGTCCGATCCGCCAGCCCCGTTCCAGCCCCCACACCCCACCCCCGGCCTGCCCGCGCCTGCCCGCACCTCCATCGGAAAGAGAGACGCCTTCGTTTCCTCTCAACCTCTAAGGGCACGTCTGCTAACTAACAGGAAAAACACATAAAGCACCGCGGACACCCACCTGCCCGCCCGCCCACCCCCGTGGGGAGACTGGTGTGGCTGGGAACGCCCTGCGTGCCCCCCCGCCCTCCGCCCCGCCCCCCAGGAGGAGCCCCCGTCTGAAATGTGTGCCTTCCCCCCCTCCCCTTCCCCTCATTAAGCTGCCTACTCCAAATGGATCTTGCGATGTTCGCTGAGCCTTGCGTATCCTTGAACTTTCTACTGAAAAACTATCGGTTGCTTCTGGAACTCATCTACTGGACTCAGCCGTCGCTCCCCGGGGTCCGCCACGATGCCGGGCAGCGTTGCGGCTCCCCGTTGGCCCTGGGGGTGCCATGGCAAGCCAGCCACGCGCCGCCCTCGAACCTGTGGGCCGTCCCCAGGTCTGCGCTGCGGCCAGCAGTGCTCTGAGCGTGGCCGTGGTCCCTCGCTGTCCCAGGCGAGCCAGCGTCGGTCCTGGTGCAGGGCACACCCCGAGTCACAGAGGGGCACGTCAGCCCCACCAGCAGGGGGAGCTGTTTCACAGGAGAAGGCCCCCCACCCCCTGTCTGCGTGCCCACCAGGAGCGGGGGCAGGGAGAAGGCCGGTCCTTGCATGGCCGCCTAAATGCTTTGGCAGCCACGCCTGTCGGGGACGAGGAAGTCAGGTCTCACGGCGTCTTAATTTCACTCCCCTTTGACTGGTTTCTCGGTAATGGACATGTTTCTGGCGTCTTGCCTTTTTTACTGAATTCACCGGGTGACATCGGCTCCCAGGACCACACGGGTTTCGAGTGGACAGCTCAACCCCACGTCACCTGCACACGCGTCACCCACCCACCGCCCCAGGCAAAGTCCCCTCCGCCCCCCTTGATTCCCCACCCCCCAGCCCCACCCCCTCCTCTCCCCCCGTCTCCACACCGCTGCCTGGGGCTGCGTGTTCCCTATTTATGTGCTTTTTAGTCACTCGACCTTCCTTCCTCCACCCCCAACCCCCCTCCCTCCCCAGCGACAGCTGTCAGTCTGTTCCGTGTATCTGAGTTTGAAGATTTCAAAAAGATAATTTTTTTTTAAAAAGCTTTGTCCTATGGAAAGGCAGAGCAGGACTGATGGAGCAAGGAGGACTGGGGTGAATGGGCAGCGAGATGAGCAGCTAAACGGACGACGGGGCTGGAACTGTGGCGTAAGTCTGGAAGGCAAGAAGGCAGCACAGCAACCCCGCGGCACCACGGCTGAGCCCCCGCGTGCCTGGTGGGCGGGAGACTGCTGGTGGGGTTCTCGGGCTGCTCTTGCCCGGGCGTCCCGGCGCCGTGCCAAGGTGAGGACAGGCACCTCTTCAGCATCTCCCCGGGGGAAGCGGGGCCTCCCCTGCTTTTCCCCCTGAGAAGGCCATCTGCCCCGGTTCGACCTTCGGCTGAAACTTCAAGCTGAGGTCCCCACTCCGGCCCCGGGCTCCAGGGGCAGCGTTGCTCCGGGGGAAACCCAGCTGAGCCCCCCCTCCCCCCACTCTTGGGGCTCATCTGCCGCCACTTTCTCGACATTGAGCATCTCCCTGATTGTCTGCCAGTGCCACTGCACGCCGGAGACGAGTTTGGGGGTACAGGACTCCTTTCTTTGATTTTTCCATAACACACTTCTCATATGAGCAAAAGCGTTTCATTGTTTAAAAGAAAAAAGCATGCAATCAGACCCTAGAAGAGCTGAAAACAACCTTGAGAAAGGGGCGTCAAGGGGGAGGGTTGGTCTCCTTGCCATCCGGACCCCTGTAAGGTGTCGTGCCCAGGGCCGGTCCGGGCAGAGATCAGACACCCCGAGTCAGTGGGTCGGCAGAGGGGCCCAGTCCCGGGCCCGCACGGATACGCCCGGCGGGTTTTTGGAAAAGGTACAAAAGCAATCCCGTGGCGGGGGACACAACCTTGTCACCAAAGGGCGGTATAACCGCCGGACTCCACGGGCAAAGCGTGACCCCCAGCCTGACCCTCGACCTGACCCTTGACCTAACCAGATTAACTCCAGACGGGCCGTGGACTTAAATTTAAAGCACTGAACCAGGAAACTGTAGGAAGCACAAAGCGTGGGGCGGAACCGCGTCCCCGGACCCTGCGTCCGCAGGGAAGAGGGGTTTGCTGGGGGCTTTCTCCGTTCCCGGCTGGACCCCATTTGCCGGAGCAGTGCCGTGAATGACAGGGACGTACGTGCCCCCGTGGCGTGACTCGCGGAGGCCAGCCGAGGCTCCAGCTGCGGGGCCCACGCCTCAGACGCAGGGCAGGGTTCCACGCGGCAAGCCAGGCCAGGTCAGGCGCAAACTCAGGGCCTTGACACCGGCCCACCCAAACCTCCTGGCGACCCTGAGCCAGGTGGGTGGGGGCAGCAGTGGCGTCACAGGGAAGCGGGTCCCTAAAATGAGCAGGACCCGCTGTCGGCCCCCACCTCTGCGCACCGGCCCCCCCCCCCCCCCCCCCCGGGCTCCCCCGCTGGGCCCTGTCTGCTGATGGTGCTCCGGGCACAAATCCCATCGGGGGGGGGGGGGGGGGGGGGGGGGGGGGTCTGTGGAATCCCGTATCCAGCCGAGTGTGAAACCGAACTCCTCCCCTTTTAACCCGAAAGCTGCCCCTGGCTTTGTTTTTAAAGCCAGGAAAATACCACACCGTCTATTTCTTTCTCTCTACCTCTCCTTTCTGCTTTTTAAAATACCCAACCTTGTGCTTGCTCTCTGCCCACAGAATCCCAAATGGAAGAACGGCAGCCGTGTGCCCCCTTCCGTCTGCGCCTGTGCCCGGCCCGTCAGCGTGGAAGGCTACCTACCCACCGCCCCCGCCGCCCCACGGGAAAGCCGTCCCCGGGGGGCCGACCTGGGGCAGCCGGTCCCTTCCGGAAGGAGCCCCTCCTCGCCCAGACAACTTGCGTTTTCCTTCTCTCTCCCCCTGCAGCTCAATGCAGTTTTATGAAACTGTTGGCTTTCACACTTGGTCTCGCCTCTGGGCCCCTGAGAGCTCCGGTGGGTGCTCAGGCTTGGGTCGGGCAGATGCACAAGACCCAATTCCTTCCCAGGGCCACCCCCCCCAGCCTCCCCAGTCGGCGGTCTAGGTCCTGGGGGGCCTTGCTGCACACCAGACCCTGGGCCCCGTCCCCGGGCGAGGGCCAGGTCCCCACAAGTCTGCGGTGGGGCTGGCGGCGGCCTGTAGCCGGCTCCCCAGCACCCAGTGTGGGTGCTCAGGGGCTCGGGCACAGGCGGTGGGCTGGTCTGTTTGTGTCGCTAGAGAAATCCACCTGCCACTTGCTGAACTGTCCCTGGCCACAGTCACTGGGCGCCTGTGGGAAGCCAAGCTCCGTGGGCCCAGCATAAACAAACTGCCCACACGTCATCGCGGATTCGGGGGAGGCTTGGTGTGTGGGTGAGACCACCGCAGGCTCAGCGCTCACCAGCGTCACCCCACGGCCTCCAGCAGGCAGCTGTGGAAGGCTCTGGTTGGTGACTGCACCTCGCTGAGCCTCGGTTTCCTCATCTGAGCAGTGGGTACAAGGCCGCGGCTGCCTGGTGGGCGTGTAGCGCAGAGGGTGCTGCAAAATCAGGAAGTTCAAGGTCGTGGGCCCTGCCCCCCCCACCCCATGGGGCTTCCCTCTCAGTTCTGGAGGGCTGACGTCCAAAGCCAAGGGGCCGGCAGGGCCGGCTCCCCCCAAAGGCCCTGGGGAGCCTCCCTCCTGCCTCTCCCCGCTTCCCGGGCTGCCAGCACTCATCGGCCCACGTGCCGTCACCCCATCTCTGCCTCAACCCCCACTCTCCCTTCTCCGCATCTCTCGGCTCCTGTGTCCAGGGCACGAGGCATTGGACTCAGGGTCCACCCAGTTAGCCCAGAACGCTCTCATCCTGAGAGCCTTGATGGAATTATATCTGCAAGGATCTTTTTTCCACATAAAATCACCTTTACAGGTTCAAGGGTGGCATCTCTTTCTGGAGGGTCACCACCCAGCCCACGACAGGGGACCCCTGGATTGCTCCGAGCCTCAGCTTCTGCACGTGGAAAGGGGGAGCAAGCGATCGGGGTGCCCTCCTCACGGACACCCCTGAGGCTGTCAGGGATTTGTCTGTGCAGCCCCAGGAGGCTGCCCTCCCAGGTGCGGTTCCCAGACGAGCAGCCAGCCGCGCGTCACCGGGACCTCTCGCCGGCCACAGCCGCGCGCAGAACCGGAGCCTGCGTCTCTACAAGGTCCCCGGTGGCTCCTCGAGCACCCAGGTGGGAGAGTCCTGCCCTGGGACAGGGCACCTGGTCCCTGGGTAGCACCCCGAGCAGCACCCCTGGCCTTGGGAAGGTTCCAGAAAGGATCCCCGTCTCCCCCTGCACAGCTCAGCTCAGCAGCATCCAAGACCACGTAGCCAGCAGCCCAGCAGGGGGACAGCTGCGATTTCCAGCCATTTTTGTGGTCGCCAACTCCGTACTCTCAAAAACCCCCTTTAAAAGAGCATATTCAGAGTTACCCCTGTTACAAGAATTTTTAAAAAGTAGGGGTTTTATTTATTTTTTGTTTGGCTTTTATGTCTTATTAACGATTGCCCAAGTCGGAAGTCTCTCTGGTGACGGCACCACAGCCCGGCACAAAGTCCCCCGTCCCGGGGGGGACTGTTTTCTGTGGAGAAAACGATCCCCTGCCCGATGGCGTGTTCCGGGTCTGGGCGGGTAGGCGAGACACGCCCTGTGCCCCCAAGTCAAGCACACCTGTTTTACTACAAAATCTTTTATGACCAGATCATAAGCATGTCATCCTGCAACATAACGGTATCCCACCCCAAGCCACCCTGTGCTATTTTAGGCGAAATGTTCAAATGAAAGCCGTACATTGTCACACCCATGTTGTGACCCGACCGGCCACACTCAGGCAGCCGTCACTTCTGCGGGACCCCACACCGGACCCCTCCACCATGAAACACGCCCCCCCACCCCGACCCCGGGCTCGGGAAGTACTCCGGTTTCTGTTGGTGCGGTTTACACCTTCAGAGCTAAAAGGCTGAGATTTTTTCCCTGCCAACATCATTTGTCTCTTGACAAAAATTTCCAGCCTTTATCTCCTGCTCAAAGGAACAGGATTTAAATATGAATAATGAAAAATGCTTCCAGAAACATAAGCCCCGTAATGCTTTCTGAGGTGCAAACTGCTTAATGTGGAACTTGGATCCCTCACAAAAGAGCTGAATGTTAGCAAATTACGCGTCTAACTTGGCGAGCCTCGAAGCCCAGCCCACGGCGGGCCAGAGGGCCGGCAGGGCCTGTGGGGGGGCCGGCGGGAAGGGGGGAAGCCCCCTCCGGCCGCCGGGAGGGCGAGCGCGGGCAGCTATTTGGGGGACCTCTGCAACCCCAGTGGCCGTGCTGCATACCTTGTGAGGACACCTTGAGTGCTATGCACCAGGCCACTGGTTCGTGGAGATGAATTTTGCAGAGAGAACTGATGTGTTGAAGAGCCAATGTGTGAATTTATTCCTTTGCTGCAAAAAAAAAAAATAATAACTGAACTTGCAGATAAGTTATTTATGGGGAAATAAGGGAATTTTGATCGAAGTTAGACCTCTGAATCTAACACTTTCCTCTCTCTCTTCTCCCTCTCCTCTTGCCCCCCACCCCCCGCCCCAAACAGTAAACAGCCTCGTGGTTCTCAAGCACAGAATCCAGTGCCACGTGGACACGTGGAACCGAACATGTGAAGGCCCTGTAAGGCCTTCTTTTCCTTGCTTTGCCGGTGGCACACAACGCCTGTGACAGACCTTTCCGGTCCTGGGCAGCCGGCAGCCGTGGCAGCGCCTCACCGGACACCGGGACGCGTCTCAAACTCGCTGTGCCGTCCCCGGGGTCCCGGGCCCCTTCTGGCTTTCGCGCTGAAGGCAAAGTGAGCCTTTCTAGGTGGGACCCCAGGAAACAGCCCACCCACATGCGTCCTCCGTCCCTGTTTCCCGGACTCGAGCAGAGAGAAGTGAACTCACGCTCAGAATCTGAGGATGATTGTCCGCCGACAGCGGAGGCTGAGCAGGACCCGGAGAGGTGCTGGGTGCCCGGACCCCTCCACCTCGCTGCCACTGCCGGCCCCCCTCCAGTGCTCCCTGCTCCCCGGTGGTGCTAAACCCCAGTGTTTGCGTGACAGCCACAGAGGGGGAGTTTGTTGGGTGCTGAGTGATCCCCACCTCGGCTAAGGCCACCCGTGCTCCAAGTCTGTGTGGGGCTGTGTTTGTGAGCCAGCAGCCCGCGCAGGGTTTGGGGGTGCGAGCGCCAGCTGCGAGTGCCTTTTGGAGGAGGCGAGCCTCTCGTCGACAGGAAGGCTCCCGATCCGCGCTGATTGACTATTTTCCTTCCGTGTGCGGCGCTGCGGGCCGCCCCGCAGGTGGAGAACCACGGGCTCCCGGCAGCACGCAGACACCCTCCGCGGGTGCAAAGCCTTTGCTCAGACGGCAGATTTCTTGTGGGATTTAACCATCGAGTCAAACCCATCTCCCTGGGTCAGGGACGGAGCCCCAAGTTCCTCCCTCTGAACAAGCCGGGGTCTCGGTTCTGCAAGATGGCGGCTCTGTGGCCCCCGCCCCCGCTAAACCCACCCGAGAGGCGCAATCACACGGGACAGACTCAAACTCAGATGGGAATGTCATGAAGTCACAGCAGAGCTCAGCCGTGTCCCGGCCTCTCTGCGATCCCCAGGGTCCGGGGGAGACCACGGGGTCCCTTTGGAGAGCCAAGAACTCGACCCTCAGGCCTTGCTGGCCGTGGCTCGAGTGCTCTCTGGCCGAGCAGGTAGGTGAAACCGAAGGGACCTCCGCATCTGTGCCGCACGGGGACATGGGGACATGGGCCCAGGGTGAGGGCCACCACGTCAGGGACCTCCCATCCCCCCAGAGAGCCAGCTGCTACCACAACACCATGAGCTAAGGCCCAGGACCCTCCGGCCTGTGCCCCTTCCCCAGGATAAGGAGAATCAATGGATCCCTCCCCCTCTCGCCCCCCCCCCCGCCCCCCTCCTCCCTCCTTCTCTGCCCCCTCCCCACCTCCCTGCCCGGACGCATCCCTCCGTCCACCCTCCTCTCGGCCCACCCCACAGAGGCAAGTCAGCTGCTCGGCCCCTCGTGCTCACTCCAGGGGCGCGCTGTCCTCGGGCCCCCTCTGCTTTCAGCCGTGCCAGCGACCCTGGGCGAGGACACGTGTGGGTCCCGCTCCCTTCTTGCTCGGGGCCCATGGGTGTGACATCCAAGTGCAACCGGCCGAGGACCCTGGGCACGCCCATAGAGGGGCGAGGGGTGCTCACACCCGGAGCCCGGGCATGTCACTACGCGGCGACGGGAAGAGGCTGTTGACGGCGGAGGTTCTGGCTGGGCGCGGGGCTCTGTCAGTGCTGAGGCGGCCCTTCGCCTGGGCAGGGGAGACAGGGGCGGACACAGCCGGGTGGCGAGTGGCAGCCGTCACTCAGCTCTCGGGGCACAGCCGTCACTCAGCTCTCGGGGCACCTGTGATGACGCAGTGACCGCGTCAAGACCACGTGCACACACCCGACAGAAGAACATGGTGCTGTGAGTGTCGTGACCCCGGTCCCCACCCTGGGGTCACCCTGGGGTCACCACCCTGGGGTCAGCTGAGTCCTGGGGGCTCCAAGGCTGCCGTTGTCCATCCTCAGAGGCAAGGAGGAAAAGTTCCGGAACCTCACACACACACACACACACACACACACACACACAAGGGCATCCCTCGGTCAGCTCTGCCACCACCGCAGCTTCCGCTCCCTGCGCTGAGCCCGCTGAGCCCTCCGGCCTGCCCGACAGGGGGCCAAACAAGTGCTGGCACCCCCGAGCCCACTGTGGACGGAGGAAGGGGGCAGCCATCACAGCGGGACCCGACGATGGCCACGCCAGAGAGCTCGGGCGCTGCTGCAGCCGGAACAGGGGCCGGGCGGTTTCCGTGGCTCAGGAAACACCACCAGGAGGCGGGGGGTGGGCGGAGGCCGCCTCCTGAAAGCTTGAACTTGACCGTGAAACTGCTGGAAGGAGCTGGCCAGGGGCGGACCTGTAGGTCTTTGATGGGAGGTCGCCTGTGAGGTCACCCGGAATGACAAAGAGGCCCGGGGCACCTCGTGGCCCTTCTTTGCGGGGCTCCACGGCAGGGTCACCGAGATGGGCACAGATGCCGAGCCTTCCTCCCTGGCCACCGGCCACCGGCCGCCGATCACAGAGGCAGCAGCGGAAGCGCCGTCCCTGATGGCAGCGCCTGGGGCCAGAGGCCCAGCGGGGCTCCCCCTGGCCACAGCCGCAGCCGTGTGAGGCTCGCAGGATGGGATCAGGAAGCTGGATCCTGAAAGGCCTGTGAAGGGGCCGGGGTGAGCAGGGGGGGCCGGGAGGAGGCGGCGGGGCCCGGCACCATCAAAGCCCCCGAGGCCGGTGGCAGCAACCTCAGGGGACCCAGGAGGAGCCGCCTCCCCTCCTGCAGGCACCGGCCCCCCGCCCCCTGGCACACAGGTGCCGCTGCCCTCCGCAGACCCCGTCTCAGGGGGTCGGGGCTCGGCCTGGATTTCCAGGGCTTTCAAAGGGAGCGGGGGCGGTCCTGCCGGGGCAGAGGAGGCCACGGCAGGTGGGCCTACAGGCGCACGGACAGCACAAAGCCCCCCTTGCGTGTGGAGCACAGACATCCCTCGGAGATGCAGCTCTATGGCGCTGAGAGGCCCCAGCACACCCTGGCTGCTTGCTTTCCTCTCCCAAATGGGTTTGAGCAAACACCTTTGCAGGGACGCTCTCTCTTGTCCCACGGTGCTGGCGATCTCGGGGTCCATTTGGGATGCCGCAGTGTTTGCAGGGACCTGAGTGTCACGTGGTGCCAAAGCAATGAGGGGCAGGACGCCTCACCTCCCCCCCCACCTCCCCCCCCCCCCCCCACCCGGCCAGTCACCTGCTGTCCAGCAGGCTCACCGCGCCCAAGCCTGACTGGCTGTGGGAAGGGGCGGCGTGCGGCTCACCCCGCAGCCCCACACGGAGGATAAAAATGCAACCGTGCTCCTTTAGGAAGACTGGAGCTGGAGCGGGCAGGAGAGGGCCCTCCCCCACCCCCACCCAGGGCCGGTGCTCGGAAGGCGACCAAAGTGCCAGCCCCTGTGCTGCTTCCGGGGTCAGACTCGTGGGAACTCCCTCTGGGCGGTCCCGGAGCCCCCTCCCCCGGCGGGCAGCGCGCACGGGAGGCCCCCTCGGCGCTGGGGCTGGCGCCTGGGCGCCCTCTCGGCAGGGCTGGGGCGCGCGGCTCCGGCCCCCGGAGACCTTGGCGAGGGAGAGAGGCGGTTGCTTCTTGGGCTCGCCCCGCAGAACTGGCACTGGTGGTGGAGCCGGCACCGCAGCCTCTGGAGGGGGGCTCCGGGGACCGGGCACAGGCCAGGAACGGTGTCGGTGTTTGTCCCACTAAAAAGCGCACGCGGAAAATCAGCCCCAGGGCTGACAGCGGCCTTCGCCCCACCCCCCCAGGCGGAACCGGTTCTGAGACCTGGGGACCCGCCGGATGCACGGTGTGCCAAGGGCTCGGCGGAGACATGTGGGCGGGCCCTGATCTGCTACCGCCCTCCGAGCTCCGCCCCGCAAGCCTGGAGATGACTGTTGCCGAGTCGTCCCCCGCCCCCCCCAGCCCCAAGCCCGGAGGTGACTGTTGCCGTGTCGTCCCCGCCCCCCCCAGCCCCAAGCCCGGAGATGACTGTTGCCGAGTCGTCCCCCGCCCCCCCCAGCCCCAAGCCCGGAGATGACTGTTGCCGAGTCGTCCCCGCCCCCCCCAGCCCCAAGCCCGGAGATGACTGTTGCCGAAACCGCTTCCTCCTCCAGTGCCCCCCCGCCCCCCCAACTTGTTTAAGGCTTCCTGGCAGCCTCGCCGGGGCAGACCACCCACTTATCTCCTCGTACGAAATCCAACTGCCAATTTGTCTTTTTATTTCTTACACTTGAAGCGATTTGCCTTCAAACAACGGACCATGAGCGGCTCATCCCGCGGCCACAGGAAGTGACTGGCTCATCGGGGAGCCACCGGGAGCCACTGCCCTGGACCGGTGCCGCCCTCCACCGTGGTGCCGCCCTCCACCGTGGTGCCGCCCTCCGCCGCGGTGCGGCCGGGCAGACACGGAAAAGGGCTGCTGCGTGGGCAGCAGGCGGTGCTCCCCGAGGCACCCTGAGGTCAAGAGACCCGGCACCTGCCCTGGCCTTGGGGTGCGGCTGGCCCAACCGTGGGCTGGTGGCTGTGAGGTGCCTTAGAGACATGGGCTTCTCCCCAAGGTCATTAATTCGCTTTATTATCCTCCTGGCATTGGCGTCTGGCTGTCGGGGAGATGAAGCTGGCCTCTTCCCACTGCCCCTGGGGAAGGTGAGTGCGTCCCAGAGCAAGAGCCGTGGCCGACGGACGAAAACCTCCCGATCCCATTAGGAGCGTCCCTTCCCCCGCCACCCCTCTCCACCCCAGCACTCCCTCTGACACCCAGGGGGTGGGCAACTCGGGAAGCCTGGGCTCGGCCTCTGACAGCTTTATGGGGGTGTGGGGGTGCACATGATGCACCCCCTTTATCTGCTCAGCCGTGGCTTATCTCTGGAAAACTTGTGGGGTGTGTTTCTCCTTCCAACAACCGTAGCTCCCCTTCGTGGGGGCAGCGGGGGTGTCGGGAATGGGGGGGTTGGAGGAAGAAAGCCGTGTGCAAACTCCCAGCCAGGATACGGCTGGCTCCCCACCCACCCGCGGACCCAGCTCCTCAGGCTGAGGGAAGACGCGCCATAAACACAGCACACGGAGGGATTTAATTGGCAATTAGAGACGGCGGGTCGCAGCTGGCCACCCCGGTGCCGTCTCTCAGGAGGAGGAAAATTGATCGGAACTTGGGAACAGTGACCCGGAGGAGCGGGGCCCGCCGGGGCGCCCGGACCTCCCCGGACGGACGCGGGAGCACACCCAGAGCCACGCATTACCGTCGTGAAAGGCGAGGCTGGAGCTTTATCATAAATGTGTGTCTGCATAAAAGAACCCGATGGAAAAAAAATCAATAAACAAGGGGTTGCTTGTCTGCAGTGGCCTTTTTACTGCGTTTGGCTTTTCCTCAGAATAATGCCCCAGGTAAGAGTGAGGACCTCCTGGGAGGCCGGCCGGGGAGGCGGCCCCAGCCTGGGCCTGCGGGAGCACCGGCAGGGCCAGCCCCCCGGGCCCCACACGGGTGTCGTGCAGCCGTGGAGGGGAGGTTAACGCCAGCCGTGGGCACGCCACGCACAGAAGCCGGCACCCTCCGTGTTGGCGGAAACAGAAACAGAAACAGAAACCGCTCCCTGCGTGCAGCAGCCGTCCTGGGCTCCTCCTTGGCACGGTTCCCGGACCACCAACTCTCACGTGACCATCATTTCCTGGGCTCTTCAGGGAAATTCCCTGAGGTGACAGGGCGACACCCCTGTGACAAACAGGAAGACAGAGCCCGCATGTCCGCCCTGGAAATCCTTCTCCTCCCCTCCCCCGAGGACACCAGCGGCGGCACGCCCTGGACTTCTCCGTGGGACAGTGGCCGTGTCCACGTGGGCGAGCCCTGCCGTGGCCGGAGCGTGGACGTCAGCATCGGGCCACCCTGCCCCGGGCCCCTGCCCCTCCGGGGACCGGCTGGGTCTCTGCAGCCACCGCAGCCGTCGTCCCCTGACTCGGAGGAAGTGGAGAACCGGGGTCGGCGTGCTCCTGGCACGAAGGACAGGGAACCGAGGACGGGCAGACACTTGTCCCTGCCGAGAAATCACGGTGCCACCCTGGGGCTCGCCAGTCCCCGCGTGTCCCCTGAACGTCCATCAGCCTGGCTCACCCACGCCCAGGCCCACGAGTACTGGCCACGTGGAGCAGGACCCAGGCCCGCCCCTGGCTGCACCCCAGTGCCTCAGGCCCCCCCCCCGCCGTGGTATTTCCATGTGCTCCCCACTCCCCACTTCTCGTCGTCCATCCCGGTCGCCGGATGCGGCATGCGTGAGTGAAGGCCAAGGGGGAACTGGCTGGTCCACGAGCACTTGTTGGTTGGTTGGTTGGACGAATGAATGAATGGATGGATGCATGGATGGATGGATGGATGGACGAGCCAGTCAATGAAGGCCTGCCCCGTGTCAGGCCTCGTGCCCAGGAGGAAGTGGCAAGGAGAGCCCCCCAGCCTGTACACAGGGACGGGGGGGTTGCAGAGTCTGACCAGGTGCCCCGGTGGGGGGCCGGCTGGAGGAAGACCGGGTCTGGGGCTCCGGTGGTTGGGCTGGGTTCTGAGGAGCAGCCGGAAAGGGTGTGGGCGGGAGGGGCTGTGCCCCGTCTTCCGGGGAAAGAGGAACCCGGGGTCCCTGACACCTTCGACCAGGCGCCTTCACGTCGGCGGGTGGGTCCCCGTCTGCCAGCCGGTCGCTCCACTCACAGCCAGCGAAGACGCAAAGGTCTCAGCGGCCTGTTGCTGCCGGTCATGCAACACTGTCCAGTGGCCACTGTGGGCACACGCTCCCAGGCAGAGCGGGCTGCGTGTGGGCATGTCCACGGAAGGGCACCCGTGGGACCCGCAGCCCGCACTCTGTCTCGGCCCCGACTGCGGTCTGGGGAGGCAGAGCGGCTGCTGGCGCCCTGGTCCCGCGAGGCGAAGGCCGGCCGACGTGGTTTGGAACTCCCCGTCCGGCAGTTACTGTTTTAGCGCGTCTGCAGTGAGCTCTAACGGGATTCCACAAAAGCAGAGCAGACCTCAAACAAGCCTGGATAGCCCGCGAATGACCTTGGAGTTTTTAATTAAACCCAGAGTGAAACCCGAGCCTGGAGAGACCTCGGGGAGCGGCTGGGAGCCTGCAGGAGGGGCGCGGTGGACAGACGGCCCCTTGGCCGCCCGGCGGAGCGAGGCTGCCCGGGGCCCGCGGGTTCCCAGACACCCACACGGGGGGGGGGTCAAGGAGTACGCAGGGGTGTGATGGGACGCGCTCATCACGAAAGAATTTTCCGGAAGGGCGGAAAGGGCTCACTTCTCCCGAACAGCTGCCTCTTGATCTTCGGGGCTCACCTCAGAGGTCTGTCCTCGCTGGCGACGGCGAAACTCACACAGGTTACCGTAGCAACTCGAGAAGCCGCCCAACTCCCCGCGGGCTGGTGAGCCCAGGCGAGGCGGAGACCTGCGCGCTGTGGGGTCGGTGGGGGGTGGACGCCTCCCTCGGGGACCGGCCGGTCGTCCGCTGCGGGCCACCTCGGTGAGCGAGCGGCCTCTTTAGTTCCAGGACGCAGGCCGAGCCATAAAAGGTCGCCAACCGCGAATGGGCGCACCCACCCTTCCGGCAGTAAACCCAGCTCATCACCGGCTCCCCCCCCCCGCCCCGGGACGCCCAGACGCTCCCACACCCGACCCCCAGACGTTGGTCCAGCAACTGCGTGGGCCCCCACGGGGCTCCCGCCCACCCGGTCCACAGCCTCGGTCCTCGGAATCTGCCGGGTGCCCCTTCCCCGAGGTCTCCAGCCGCTTGCCACGAACACCGTGCGTGATAATTCCGTGTGTGTGTGCGTGCGTGTGGATCGCTGCCCTGCTGGATTAGACGACCGTACCCAGGGGTCTGCTTCCCTCCCGCTTTACCCCCCGGACATGCCCACGCAGAGCCCTCTGCAGAGGAGGAACTCGGGAGCATCTGCTAGGAGAATTAGTGGGGCCACCTGACCTCCCGTGGCCCCTGGAATGGCCCCCCAGGCCCGAGATCGGCTTGGTCTGCTGTCCTGGGGGCTGTGAGGTCTCCTCTCTTCCTCCTTCTCTTCCCCTCTCCGGCTTTGCAAGAACAAGAGGAACGTCTCCGGGAACTGCCAGGCCCGGGCACAGTGGCCGGTGAACCAGACGAGGGGACGATGAAACCGTTTTTCTGGTTGCTGTGAATGTCCTCCTGTGGGATGCACGTCTAAATATAGAAGTGCCATCTGTCCTAGGAGCACGGCTCTAATGAGCACACCCGAGCCCCTCCTTGTTGGTTAAAGACGACGGCGGGGGCGTCGTTTCTCACGACGGGCGGCTCCCCGGCCTGTCCCCCGCCCCCTGCAATGCCATCGGCAGCCACAGCCAGCAGACTTCTCCTCCGGGAGGGACTGTATGGCCACCGAGGGCTTCTCTTCCTGAATGTAGGTCCACCGTCCCTTTCCCCTTTCTGCCCAAGGCTCCGTGAAAATGTGCAGCAGGATGTGCCGAATTAAAGGCCAAAAAAAGTCTATGAAATTTACTTTGTAAAAAAATCACGTAGAACCTGGCGGCTGCGTGGACCAGACCCTGCCTCCCCTCCTTAATTAGAGAACAGAAATCTATGTTGTTCATGCAGCAGCGGGCAACCATGTGACTTAGAGACACCGGGGGTCGCTCCCCAGCCCTCAGCTCCTCTAAATCACAACCCACTGGCTTCCCAAAGCACTCTGCATTCAACCGTGTCAACTGGGATGAGGGCACAAAGCTCAGCCTGCTAAGGGGCTCCTGGAGACAGTGTTCTGTCCCTGAAAAGGAGGCACGGACTGCTCTCTCTTCCTGCCTGGGGTGACACCACCTGATGATGAGATGCTCGGTGCTACAGCAGCCTCCTTGTGACCGTGAGGGGGCCAGTCTGGGAATTCTAGCCAACAGGATGGGAGAGCAGAAAGATGGAAGACCAGTGCCCTTAGGTTCATCACTGATGGTGGATCGGCCATCCTGGAAACATCGGCACGTTCCATTTTGGTTTAGGTTGTTAAGGTAGGTCTTCCCTGACTTAGAGCTGAAATCCTGACTGAAACACGGAGCTCTTACCTCTTTCTAGTTCCCAGGTAGAGGGCAGTGGACAATCCTGAGGAAAACACGTGCTGGTGAGTGAAACGTGCTCCACGGCCTGGCCCCGGTCAATCGCAGCTTTAACTCGCATTTTATGTTTTATCTTCTAGGGGAATTTTGCCGCCACGGCTTCTAACCTGCAGGAGTTCTCCCACCATGCCTCGGCATCAGCCTGGCTCCGCACCTGTCTCAGCCTGTTTGCCTCATGCCACAGCCTCCACGTGCAGAGGGTCCTCCTCAGGCCCCCCATCTGGGTGCGGTGCAAGCCTAGGCATCGAGCCAGACCCCGCCTGCACCGTCGGGCGGGGACTCCTGGCTGACTGTGAACACGTGATCAGCTCAGAGCCCACAGTGCTGGCTGCAGGACGCTGACAGCCCGGGCTGGCGGGGCTCCCAGCCACGTGCGGACATCAGCTCTGGACACTGTGTTGCCACAGAAGGGGTTGAAAGTCCGTCCATCTGTAAGAAGTCAGTCTTTCCCCTTTACCCACCAGTTGTATGTTTTTAAAACATTTACCTGCCGTCAAATTCACCTTGTTTTGATGTACAATGCAGTGAGCTTCAGCATGTACACAGCTTCTCGTGCCCGCCCTCCCACTCAGGACGCAGAGCAGAGCTGGAGCCCCCTCCGGAGAGACCTGCCCACCCCTCGGGGCTCCCCGGCCCCCCTTTGTCTCCAGGACGCTGTGCAAGCGGCCCTCCACAGCACGGGCCTTGGTGTCCGGCTCCCGCCCACGACCCTGCCCTGTCCGAGCCCCACCCACGCTGCTGAGTGGCTCGCAGCTCAAAGCTCCTGGTGACTGTGCTGACTGCTGGTCGTGGGGTGCGGGATCGAGGTTGTCATGGTGACGAGGACCGGCCCTGGGGGCCTGAGTGAAGAGGGTGCTGGGGGAGAAGTCGGTTGTTGATTTTCCAGCCCGCATAAGCTCCCGCCATTCTGCCTTGCCTCGAGGAGAGCAAATTCCCTGCATGACAGAGAAAAATGCGATTTAAAAAAATAATAAAACTAGTTACAGCTACTTACTCATTCTGGGAAAGTGGATGAATTCATCTCTGCTATAGATTTTTTTTTTAAGTTGAGAAAAGTTATGAACGGACCTTTCAGCCATGAAAGGAAAGATCCAGAACGGTGTCGCTGGGGGGGGGGGGGGGCAGAGAGACAAGGGGCCGTCGATCTGTGGCCGCAAGCCCACTGAGGTTCAGCAGCTAGGGACAGCCTCCCCACAGTGGCGGACACCCTAGAACTCCAGAGGAGGGGACAGAGGGACAATGGTCTCCACACAGAAAGTACAGGCGGGTCCCAGCGCATGGCGGCTGGAGGAGCCTGGAGGGTCCATGAACCACACGGACCACACTGCCTACCCACTACTGACACACTCACACACTCACAAACTCACACATGCACACACATGCATATGGCAGGCATATTTATAAACACGTGGGCCCAAACACATTTACTTGCAGCTGTGGGCACACGCATGCATGGTTGCACACACACACTCCTGTGTGTGTATACACACCAGCACGCATCTGTACATACGCACATGCACCCACACAATGCACACACTACCACCCGAGCTGCAGGGCGGCACCCCAGGCAGCTCCCGAGGGAAGGAGGAGCGGAAGGCCGGCGTGATTTACGGAGCACGGCCGCGGGTCTCTGGGCGCTCGGCGGGGGGAAGCCTAGTGGATGAGAGGGTTGTCAGGAGGGCTTCTGGTGTGCGGCGGGTGCACTTGAAAGGCAGATCGAAAGGGAAGAATGCATCTCCTTGAAATAAAATCCCCTCACGTTGTAACTTGTGATGTTTCCCCCAAGAAATAATCTCCCTAATTTTTCTAACTGAGACTTTGGAAATAAATCTCTGTTCGGTGGCCAGGCAGCTCTCAGCAAATAAGATGTATCAAGCGCCCACATTTCTAATATCTGAGACAAGAATGCAATGTGAAGTCTCCCAGGAAGGCCTTCCGGTTCTCGGGGTGGCTATAGCGAGGGGCCGGGCCCCCACCACTGACAGCAGGAGACGCGCTGTGTGGAAGTGGCAGCAGCATCCCCGAGGCTCGATGTCATTCGTGGGAGGGTCTGTGAAGACCAGAAGACTGGGAGGGGTTTCCATGACCCAGATGCTGAGCTCGCCCAAGGCACTGACCCTTGGTGTTGGGGGCAGATGGGGACAAAATGGCAGTGGCAAGGGTCTCAGGTGTCCCCACCCGCCCCCCCATCTTCTCCCACGGGGAAACCCCAGCCAAGGTGCGGGGTGACTCCATCTCAGGGCCGCACCAGGATGGGTGAGGTCGTCCATCTCCCACGCACCTCCTTGTCTGCACCCCACGCTCCATCCTATCGAGCACGGGTCGAGCAGGCGCATTCCTTGGATCCTGGTGGAGGGCTCGTCTTGCATGCACGTCGGAAGGGGGCTGTTTGAGAGAGTGGCCGATCCACGCGTTTGATCGACGAGGGCTCACGTGCACGGAACAGCGCGGGGCGGGGCTTCGTTCCCCGGGCAGTGTGCGGTTTCCCCACGGGCAGGGCTACTGAGACACGCGGGGACCGGCCATCGCTGCCGCAGGCATGCAGAGACGAATGTCCCGTCACCTCTCCGGGCTACACCGGGCTGACATCAGGCTGCCTCGTGCGGATGAGCCGCTGAGCGAAAACACGCCCGTGACGGCGGGAGTGGTGGGCGCGTGTCAGCCGAGACCTCGGGGATCGGGGAAGCCGGGCCTCCCTGGCCTCCCTGGCCTCCCGGTGGCGCCCCGTTCAAAGCCGTCTTCCTGTCCCTGCACGCCGCCTCCTTCCGGTCCCTTCTCCCCGCGTCCGCACTGATTTGCCACCGATTCCACGAGGGGCCGAAGGACTCACTGGTCGCGGCGCGCGCCCATCAGTGCTTCTCACTCACGGGGGTGCTCCTCTCTCTCCCCCCACCCCCTTTGTGTCTCTCGAAATAAATCTGCAGGTGACGTTTACGTTCTTTTTTTAATTAATTCGGGAAGGCTCAGGCCATGCGGACAGTCCCAGTGAGACAGAGAGATCTCATTGGATCCCTGGGGAGCAGGGGGCGGGGCCTCAGGAGGAGGTTGCCCGAGGCAACGGTAAACAGCCTGGGACGGGATTGGCTGAGAAGCGGAACGCCCCCAGGGTGCATGGCATTGTGGGTGAGAAGATCTGCAATAAAAGAGCTCCGCCCGGCGAGCTTGGGCTCGTGGGCTCTGTGGCTCGGCCTCCGCTCCCTGCAGGATGGCTGGGTGGTCGCACTGCAGCGGCGCGTGCTTCCCGATGGGCGGTAATTGGGGTGGGTTTTGGGTGGGGAGGAACTCCGGGCGTAGCCTTGGATTGGGCTGGCCTGGCAGAGGGTGGTAGGGTTCTTTTCTTTTTTACTTTTATAAAAATATTTTTGCTGTTTTATTATTGTTCCATTCCGGTTGTCCCAGTGTTTCCCCCGTTGCTCTCCACTGCCGTGCACCCTCCCCACAGTCAGTCCCCACCCTGTTGTCCATGCCTGTGGGGCATTCACACATGTTCTTTTGTCTAGCCCCTTCCCCTTCTTCCCACCCTTATCTCCCTCCCCCCACCCCTCTGGTCACTGTCGGTTTGTTCTTTATTTCCATGTCTCTGGTTCTGTTTTGCTCGCTTGCTTGTTTGTTGATTAGGCTCCACCTACAGGTGAGATCACATGGTATCTGTCTTTCACTGCCTGGCTTATTTCACTCAGCACAATGCTCTCCAGTTCCATCCATGCTGTTGCAAAGGCTAGGAGGTCCTTCCTTCTTTCTGCTGCGTAGTGTTCCACTGTATAAATGTAGCAGTTTTTTGATCCACTCATTTACTGACGGACACTTAGGCTGCTTCCAGCACTTGGCTATTGTAAATTGTGCTGCTATGAACATCGGGGTGCATAGGTTCTTTTGAATTGGTGTTTCAGGATTCTTAGGGTATAATCCCAGCAGTGGGATCGCCAGGTGGAAGAGCAGTTCCATTTTTAGTTGTTTGAGGAAATCCACACGGTTCTCCACAGCGGCTGCCCCAGCCTGCATTCCCACCAGCGGTGCACTAGGGTTCTCTTTTCTCCGCAGCCTCTCCAGCACTTGTTTGTTGATTTGTTTATGATGACCCTTCTGACTGGTGTGAGGTGGTGTCTCACTGTGGTTTTCATTTGCATCTCTCTGATGGCTAGTGATGCTGAGCATCCTTTCATATGTCTCTGGGCCCCAGGTATGTGCTCCTTGGAGAAGGGTCTGTTCCAGGTCCTGTGCCCACTTTTTGATTGGATCGTTTGTCTTCCTGGAGTACAGTCATGTGAGCTCTTTATATATTTTGGGGATCAAACGCTTGTCTGAGGTGTCCTTGACAAATATAGTTTCCTGTACGGTTGGTTCCCTTTTCACTTCACTGATGTTTTCTTTAGCCGTGCAGAAGGTTTTTGTTTTGCTGAAGTTCCATTTGTTTATTCCTTCCTTATGTCCCCTACTCTAGGGGAAAACATTGCTGGGTGGAATATCTGAGATTTTCCTGCCTATGTTCTTCTCTAGGATTTTTATGGCATCACGACTTATGCTGAAGTCTTTTATCCATCTTGAGTTTAGTCTGGTGTATGATACAAGTTGGTCTAGTTTCATTTTTTTGCATGTGCCTGTCCACATCTCCCCACACAATTTATTGAAGAGGCTACTTTTACTCCACTTTATGCTCCTACGCACTTAGTGAAATATTAGTTGACCACAGAGCCTTGGGTTTATCTCCGGGCTCTCTGTTCTGTTGCATTGATGTGACATGATAGTGTCCATAGAAAACACTACAGACTCCACCAAAAACCGACTTGACCTAATAAGTGAATTTGGCAAAATAGCAGGATACAAAGTCAATATTCAGAAATCAAAGGCATTTCTGTACACTAACCATGAAATATCAGAAACAGAAACTGGGGGGGGGGGGGGGACCCATTTACTGTAGCAATAAGAAAAAGAAAATACCTAGGAATAAACCTAACCAAGGAGGTAAAGGACCTGTACTCAGCAAACTATACAACACCAAAGAAGGAAATTAAGGAAGACACAATAAATGGAAGTACATACCATGTTCATGGATCGGAAGAATGAACATCATGAAAATGTCTGTACTACCCAAAGCAATTTATAGATTCAGCACAATCCCTATTAAAACACCAATGTCAGCCCTGGCTGGTGTAGCTCAGTGGATTGAGCACCAGAGTATGAAGCAAAGGGTCACTGGTTCTATTCCCAGTCAGGGCACATGCCTGGGTTGTGGCCCAGGTCCCCAATAGGGGGTGCATGAGAGGTAGCCACACATTGGTGTTTCTCTCCCTCTCTTTCTCCCTCCCTTCTCCTCTCTCTAAAAATAAATAAATAATCTTAAAAAAATGTCATATGTCACAGATCAAAAACAAATACTTCAAAAACGTATCTGGAACCAAAAGCTGCATAGCCTCAGCAACCTTGAGAAAGAAGAGCAATGCAGAAGGGGCCACCGTCCCTGATAGCAAACTGCACTGCAAGGCCACTGTGATGAGAGCAGTCCGGTGCCGGCAGAGGAAGAGACACCCAGGTCGGTGGCGGGGTCCTTCTCCTCTGGGGGTTCCAGAGAGATGGGCTCCGAGTCAGAGGCCTGCCCTTCTCCCAAAATTAGTGCAGCTGTTGCATCTCACACCAGTTTGGTTTGTAAACTGACCCAATAGACAAAAGATAAAACTGGCAGGGGAAGCTGACAGGAGAGCTCAGGAGTTAGAGAGTTTAGCCTTAATGGACAGGCTTGAGTGGCTGACGCTGGAACTGAAGAGTTAAAACGTGCCCTGGCTGGCATAGCTCGATGGATTGAGCGCGGGCTGCGAACCAAAGCATCACAGGTTCGATTCCCAGTCAGGGCATGTGCCTGGGTTGCAGGCCACAACCCCGAGCAACCACACATTGATGTTTCTCTCTCCTTCTCTTTCTCCCTCCCTTCCCTCTCTAAAAATAAATAAGTAAAATCTTTAAAAAAAAGAGTTAAAACGTTTACCCTTAATTGTTAGGCTTAAGGGACTGATGCATGTGCAAAGCGGTTACTCCAAACCTGTGAAGCTTTTGCATAAAGACTCCTCTCCTTGATCACCAAGCCTTTGCCCCTGGAATTTTGTCCTGGAGAGGGGCAGGGCCACAGGAGCGCAGCTGCTGGTCAGTAACACCAGCACAGAGCAGGATGCACCAGAGCCGTTGGAGAGGTCCTGGTAGGCTGCCTGCGGCGTCCACATCCCCAAGGGGCGGGGCAAGGGACCCGCTGACTCACGGCTGAGAAGGACAGGCTTGCAGTTCCAAGCCCCTGGGCCTGGGGGAGGTTTGTTACGCAGCGTCACTGCAGCAGCTGCTGACTGTCACAGGTCAGCCTCAGCGTGGGCGGCTGAGAGGTGCGGCATCGTCCTCAGGAAGAGCACTGGCCGGCCCTCTCTCACCCAGAGAGGGCGCGTGGCGTGAGACCCAAAACAGTGGCGCCAGGCCCCCTGGAACCTGTCCTCAAGGTCTCCCTCCACGGCTGACACGGGAATCCGAATTTCAGATGAGACACCCTTGGGTGAGGTCTTTTTAGAGTGTATAAAACCAGCGTGCCCACGAAGGCACTTGCTTCTCAGCCTGACAAAACTTTCATAGGTTTTTCTTTATGTCTATGCTTAACTCATCCACGTGAAGCGGCATCGACCGCCGACCTGCAGGGCGGTGGACACTGTGCAGCCCACATGTCCGTCTTTCTCGGCCCCGGCCTCGCCATGGCCCACGGCCCCACACTGAACCTTCCTCCCCAAACGGACTGCTGATGCATGGATGGATTTTGCTCATGGGTGTTAGCCGATGTGCTTTCTCCTTCTAATGAAATAAATTACTTTTCTCTCCCAGTTGTATTTTTTTTTCAGGGGACTCCTTTCATTAAAAGGTGCTTAATAGCTTTGTGCCCTGTTACGGGCCATGTTCCAACTTTTGTACCTTCTCTGTTCTTCTGCGCTGGTTCCCATTCACGCTCCCTTTTTTGTTCTTTTGTTACAATGTCTTCTCCTTCCCCCACCCCCACCGCACACAAGCTTTGAACTGGACAACCTGCAGACCGCGTCATTTGGAACCGAAGAACCCGCGGGGTCACGTCGTTGCCCGCTAACGAGTAGCCTCCGAGGTTTCCTTGGAATCTTCCGGAATGATCGAGAACAAGGCCTTTCCTTCCCTCCAGGTTGGTCGGGGCTCCAGAGCTGCTCTCCGCAGGAAGCGATAACCCTCTGATACCGTAATCGTCTCCATGGAAACCGGAGGCAAAGCCACAAACAGGATCTTGACTTGAGGGCCTGATCTGCATCTCTTACCTGCTGCTTAAGTGCCCTGCGAGAGGGGCCCTGGGGCTGCGTGTGGGGGGAGGTCCAAACCTCAAGTGCCTGCATCAGCACCAGACACGCACCCGCAGCAAGCGACGGCGCTCCGGCGTTTGTTTTCACCGGGTTTGCCTCTGTTGTCCTGCCCCGCCCCCTCCCCCACTAGCCAAGCAGCGGTGTTTTGAAACCCAGGTGACCGTTGCCTAGGTGACGGGCAGGGAAGAGCAGGGTTCTGGGAGCCACAGCACCCCTCGGAACTCTGGGCGCACTGAGTGCTTGGGAACAGCCGGCAGACGCTGTGAGCGACCCCCTCCGGGGGCGGAGTGCGGCCCGCTGGGCTTCCTCTGTGGCTTTCAACCTCTGATACCTCGCCTGGCTGTGCAGCACCTGGGGTTTGTCCCTGGCAAAGGGAAGTTGCACCCTGTTCTTTCCAGTCCCAGAGGCCAGCAGAGGCAGGACGAGTGCCCGCCAGGTGGGGTGGTGAGCGACGTGTCCGCGCCCCCGTCCTCGAGGGCCCAGCCTGGGCCTTCTGGGCACCCCTGGCCGGTCAGGCGGGGCAACGGCCCATTTCCCAGATGCTGAAACTGAGGCTTAAGGGATTTCTGTGAAGCTCCAGGCGCCACGGCCAGAAGCAGCGCTCAAGGCCCAGACACAGGCACCCCACCTCCAGCCCCTAGGCGGGCGCATCAGCTGACCGAAGGGCCTGCAAGGCCCTGGGCTGAGAGAGAGAGAGGGAATGGCAGGGGGGGGTGACAATTCCCTCCTCGTGTCCCCCAGTCATGCCCAGTGTCTCTGCCTTTCCTCCAGGGCCGTGGCTGCTGCCGGCGTGGGAAACTTTGCGATACCGCCGCTCATGGCGACCGCTGGGGACTGACTCTCTGGGCCTCGCGCTGCATTCAAAGACTGTAGTCGGGGCTGCTTCAGCCCAGCCGTCCTCGCCGCCTTCACACACGCAAAATAAAGGCAAATGCATCACCCCCATCCGCGTTTCACAGTGCATTTATAACGTTATATTTAAGTGTTCACTATCATAAAGCGAGCCCGGCCCCCGGGGCAAACCGGTGACTATGTCAGGAGAAATTGCCCTTTTGAGTGAACGTTTCGGGGAACCCCCCGGAGACGAAATAAAGCCCAGGGAAGCGGGTCCGCAGTTGGGCCGGACCGGGCCAGCAGCCTGCCTCGGGGTCACGATGGAGCTACTCGGTTCCCTGAGGTGAGACTCAGTCATGGGCGGAAGCGGATACCTAGTCCCCAAAACGACCCCCAGGTCCCTGACCCCCTGGGAAGAGAGGGAGGCCCAGGGAGGAACCCCCGTTCCTTGGGAGCCCCCCACTAAGGCGGCCTCTCCCCCCACCCCCAAGACTCACGTCAGTCTCTGTCACCCGCCGGGAGCACCCGCTGCCCGTGAGCCCGTTGTCCGGGCCCCGAGACGGAGCAGAGAGGGGACGTGAGCCGACAGGCATCTTTGGACACGGCCGACGCGGCCGTTCGGCCCGACGTCTCAGCCCGACGGCGGGGCGGGGGGCACAGGGTCGTCTCCTCCGCTGGAACTATGTCTCGGGTGCGATGGAAGGACGGCTGGTACCAGGAGCCCCGGCTGCAGGCCCTCCCGCAGCAGGACCGGCCGCGGGGCTCCCTGCCTGGCCCCCGAAGATGTGGTCACGTGAGCCCTGCAGCCCCGGCTGTCCTCCTGCGAGGAGAGAGTACCGGACTGCGACAGAAAAGCAGTCCACAGTCTGTCTGAGCGCCTGACATGTTCTGGGCCATGTGCTAAGTGCTTAATCACTTTACAAGCATTTAACAATGATGAGCAATTATCGGCCCTCCACGGCGCTAGACGGCGGACACTGTCGCTGCCGGGAGCGGAGACGAGCTCCGTGAGGGGCGGGCGGAGGCCCTGGGAATGAGGGGCCGGAGACCCGGTGCTGCGCTGCCCCCTCGGTCACTGTGCCCCTTCGGGGAGAGGAAGGACCCTCCAGCCGCGGGACGCGGTAGCCGCCATACACACTGTCCTCGTACCGCCTGGTCCCTGTGGACGCTTGTTGTCAGTGGCACTTGCAGCAGCCGCGTTGGAGCCCCCCACAGCCCACCAGCGCCCCCCAGCCCCCGGCACCAGACACGTGCGCAGGGACTGCTGCCTGCCCGTCCCACCCCGTGTCCTCCTCCTCTGGCTGCGTGTTCTCGAGTCTCCTCTTTCCCTCTGGGCGTGCAGTGGCACCGGGCATCCGTCTGCACCTCCTTCTGGGAGCCTCCTGCCGGCCCAGGAAGACGAGCTGAAAAACTACGCGCTCTGGAGTCCTCCGGCCAGCTGACTTGGAGGTGGCCCCAGTGACCCTGATGTCGACCACTAGCCTGGAGCCTGCGAGGAATCATGTGCGCTCAGGCCCGCAGCCCCGGGGGGATGAGAGCTGCCACTGACTGGTCATACCTGACTAGTGATGCTCTGGGCGCAGCCCCGGCCCTGGGCAGCGTGGGACTGCAGCCTCGGAGGCCCCCGCCGCGCCCACCTGGACCCCTGACCCACAGCAGCGGTACCTAGCCCGGGGCCACGTCGCCAGCAGCAGCAGGGACAGAATACCCCTCTCGCACCCAGAGCTGCGGAGGAGACTCCATTCTGCCGACCAAGTGCGCTCATCCAGGTGGGGAAGGCAGAGGGGACCTCGTCTCTGGCTTCCTTTGGCCGGTTCCCGCCCACGTGGGTGGCAGGTCACCCGCCTGCAGTCGAGAGAGGCCGCCAGCCGGCGGCAGCTGGAGCATCTCAACAGTAAGGGCGGCAGCCAGGGCCCGGGCCGGCAGCCCGGCTGACAGGTCCGGTTTCCAGGGCTGCTGGGGCTCGAATCCCTGGGGCGGGGTCTCCGATGCCCACCTCCTCAGTGGCCCGGGAGGTGGTGGCTGCCGCCAGGTCATATTGGAGAAGCTGCCACCGCCCCCCCCCCAGGCCTCACATCCGCCCTCCTTACGCACCCAACCATTCCTGGGGCCCCGGACTCCCCGTACCGAGTCGCTGGCCGCCTGCCCGCCCCACGTAGCTGCTCCTGAGCCGGCATCTCAGCTGTTTCCCGGAAAGCCAAGAAAACCCTTCATTTTCTCCCCAGGTTCCTGAGTGCTTGTGCTCAGGGAAAATTCGAGACACTTTGAATCTTGGCCAAACAGGAATTAGACAACATGATCCTCCATCGGGTGTGCGTGGGACGCTGCAGAGCCCCTTCCCCCGAAGGTGAAGGCGAAGGCGGCTGCCGCCGCACCCAGGTCAGAGCCGGGGAGACCGGGACCCCAGGCAGCGTGTGCGCACGGCAGAGGGCGGACTCCGCCCTCCCCGGCCCCACCTCTCTGCCCCTCCTCCACCCAGGGGTGTCTCCCTGAGCTGCCGCTCTCCCGACTTCCTCAAGGACGCCACACGCAAAACCCCGCTGTGTTCACCGCGAGAACCCCAAGGCAGAGGTGGTCCTTAGACGCTGTTTTCTCGGGGCCGTCCCCAGGCTGTCTGCCCCCTGGCCCAGGGAGTGAGACCCTGCTAAGTGACAGCAGGCTCATTCGTTTGTTAATTGCCAGGGACACAGCTGCCTGCTGTAGGCGGGACCAGGGCCGCTCTCCACAGACCCCACGGGGCGGGACCGGGGTTGGAAGGCTCCCACGCGCCCTGGGTGCCGTTGCCTCAGCACGAAATGCCGCCGGCTCCAGCCCAGTGTCCGTCCGCAGGGTGGCACCGCCCCCGAGCGGCGCCCTTCCTCAGCCCGTCCTCGCAGCCGGGCGCTCCTCCCTGCTTCGCCCAAAGACGCTGTGCCCGCCGGAGGCAGCCTGTCCGAGCTGGGGAGACAGGTGCAAACATGACCTTCAGGGACTCCAAGGTCGTAGAGTGACCGTCGAGCCCTCCAAACCCTGGCTCTGGTCGAATGTGTATTTCCCTGTCTGCGTGTAGTAGACACCAAGTTCAAAGCCGTGCGTGGGAGGGTCTGGGGCAAGGCCTGGGGGACTCCCCGCTTGTTCACGCTCTCTGCAAAGTCCCTTCTTGAGAGCTCGCAGGGTCCCCGACTTTGAAGGGGACCAGGCGGAGCCGGGACAGCCAGCGGGCAAGTTAGCGGAGAGCAGCCGTGGCCTCTTCGGGAAGCAGCGTCTTGGCCAGTGGTGGTGTGGGAGTCCCTGCGGGTCCCTCTTCCGTGACCCAGGGCCGCCTTTCACGGCAGGCCGTGTGACCGCCGGGCGGAGAGCCGTGTCTAAGGGAACCTCGGCCCCCCGCCCTCCCTCGATGGGTGGCCTGTCCAGACGCTGACGCCGCGGCGGTCTCGGAGCCCTTCACCTTGTGCCTGAGCTGTGGCAGGCGAGACGCGCGGGCGGGGGGGGCGTCGTTTCTCAGAGCCGGGCAGAGAAAGGGGAGGGAGCTGGAGTTTTGAAGTGAACGGCAGCGGGCCGCCTTCGGCCGTCCTGGGAACATCTCTAACTGGGTTCTCCAAGCCCGCACCCCCTGACCCAGACCTGGGGGAGGCCACGCACAGTGGACTTGAAGTACAAGGCTCCAGTCGTGTCCCAGACTCAGGCCCGGGGCCGGCTCAGGGGCCTCGTCACCAGCTGGAGCCGCTTGTCCCCGTCTGAGCCGGCTGCCGTGCTCCCCACGACGGGCTCAGACACTCAGGCGTGGCAGGCCGGAGCCGGGGCCCAGGGACGCAAGGCGCTCCCTCTGCGCAGCGGCCAGGCGGGGGATGTTTGAAGCACCTTCCCTCCGAGGCGCTCTGACCGAGCCGGCTGGAAGGGGCCCAGACGACAAGCCCCACGCAGGCAGGGGCCGGGGTACAGACCTGGGACACACGGTGCCCCCGCACACACTTGGATCTGCGTCAAGGCGCCTGCAGGGAGCCCTGATGCCGGCTCTTGGAGAATCGGACGCCGGGGAAGACCACCCTGGCTGCCTTGCGGGAGCCCCCGCCCGGTCCCCAAGGACACCGCCGAGAACCGACATCAGAAAGGCCACATCTGCGCCCTAGTAGCACCCAGGGGTCCTGGTCTGCGTTTCAAGGGACGGTTCTTCCTGACAACCTGGCCCGACTCCCCTGGGTGGCTCCGGGTGTCCTGGGGAGGCCCCCTGCTGCAGAGGACGTGTCCTCAGCTGGGCTGGGGTCGCCGGGTGAGAGGTCGTGGGCCCCGGCCGCAGAGCAAGGCCCCCCAGAGTCAGCGCACACGCTGTCCAGCTGGTCAGCTGGTCGGTCTGCACCTGCTCTGAAATGACCCCAGAACCTGGAGACTTGCCCATTCTCATGGTCCCCTGGCTCCGGGCCACATCAGGCTGCAGTCTGTGTTTCTTCTGACGTTAAAGGGAACGAAATGTTTCCGTGGGCATAGCACCCGCTGGGCCTCACGGGGTGGTGCCACCTGCCCAGACCTCAGGCAGCCAACCTGGCCCCTGGCTCCGCCCACCTGACCCCTGGCCCCGCCCACCTGGCCCTGCAGCTCTGCAAGACTGTTCTCCAAGCAGGTGTCCTCCCCTGGGAGCACTGCCGTGTTCAGGGTAGGACGTCACCCCCGAGGATGCGTCCACTGACTTCAGAGACAGAGAGAGAGACATCGGTGTGAGAGAGAGGTCACCCCCACACAAGCCCCGACTGAGAATCGCACCCGCAACCTAGGTGTGTGCCCTGGGCTGGAATGGAAACTGCAGGTTTCCGGGGTACGGGAAGGCACTTCCGCCAGCAGAGCCCCCCGGCCGAGGCTGGTAGGGAGTCAGTGTAACGGGCACCAGTGCGTAGTGAAATAAATCTGAGTGCGCCCAGCTCGGGGTGCCCCCCCGGGAGTCGCGGGGCAGCCGTCTCCTCGCGGCTGTCAGACCGATGGGCACGTTGCAGCCACGCTGACTTTCACGGAATGACCCCGCACCCCCGTGACTGCCCCCACACCCCCGTGACTGCCCCCACACCCCATGACCGCTGCTTCAGCGTGCTGTTACAATCGTCCTGTTTGGGGATCGGTCACTGCTGCTGATCCCTTACTGGGCCTCCTTTGTGAACTAAACGTCATCGTAGGTATGTAGGGGTTGGGGAAAACATGGCATGCACATGATAAAAACATGGCATGCACACGGCGTGTGCAGGGACAGCGTGGCACGGCATCTCCGCGGTGTGTGGCATCCGCACAGGGGGTCTTGGGGTGCGTCCTCGGCGGACAAGGGGGGATACCTGTAACTCTCAGACGGGTCGTTGACGTGGGCCCAGTTCCCCTTTCCGGGCTGACGTTGCTGTTCCGTGGGGGGACAGCTGCGGAAGGAGCCGGGAGCCGGCCCTGCCCGCACCACGCAGGGAAGGACGCCGTGGGGACAGAAGCTGAGCAAGCCACACCCGGGCGCTCCGGCGTCCTGGCCCAAAGCACAGCCCTGGGCGGCCACACCCGAGGAGTCCAACCCGAGGGCATTCGCTCACAGTCGGCCATCTCTGTGCCTCAGTTTCCCCAGGAAGGCCATGCAACGTGCCCGCACACCCGCACACACTTGCAGTGCACAGAGAGGCCTCGCCGACGCTCGGGGCCCCCGGCGACTGTCCCCGTGGACGCCTGTCTCCCGCACTCCTGTGCCGCCTGCTCCGCTGGCTGCGCACCGATGTGTTTGCAGTGCTAGGGGGGATGATCAATGCCCTGCAGGGTGCGGTGGCAGCACCGCACAGAACCGGTGGAAACCGGGGGGCAGCAGATGAGGCGTTCGGGGCACAGGAGGAAGTTGCTCCGGGAGAGGGGACACGGCAGCGGTCCCCAGGACGTCCCCCCGTTGGAGCAGAGCCTCCCCCGGAAGGAGCTGTGACCGTGAGAGAGAACAGGACATGTCCACAAGCCCCCTACACCGACACCCAAGCGGACCGAGGGGCGGACCGCCCCTCCCAGGGCCTGAGAGGCAGAGACGGTCACGTCAAAACCAGGGCGGTGACGGGGGACCGGGTGGTGTGGAGGAGCTCCCACCAGTTTTCTCCCCGGGTGCCTCTAAGGGGGACCTCACAGGGCTCCGGGGCCCCAGCGGTCCGCTCACAGCTGGGCGTGGGGTGGGGTCTCCAGTTCCCCTCATCCGAATGTCCCCAGGGGTCCCACGGCAGGATGGGACCCCCTCTCTTGCTTCTGGGCCCCAAGACCAACATGGACTCAGATTTCCAGACAAAGGGTTGGACCTCCAGCCTTTCATGCCATCATCTTGCAAAGACATGCCACTCATTTCTTCATTTTTAATCTGGGGTGTCCCCCCCCACCCCCCCACTCTGCCACCCTGAACACCACGCCTGCTCTCCACCGTCCATCCAGCGCGGCCAGCATCACAGCGCACTGCATCTGAGGGGCCGGTCCCCGCACCCCTCCCTCCCTCCCTCCCTCCCAACTCCTCGGTGCACAGACGTGTCTTGTTGCTTGGCAACCATTTCCACGGCTGCGTGAAGCAGGAGAGTTCTGAAAAGGAGACTGGGGAGAGAGACCTACCGCAATTACCGGGGAGGCAGGCCGCCGCGCCCCGTCTCGGGGGCCGCGGCACCATCGGGCCCTCACTCAGGGAGCGCTTTACCATTATTTAAAGAGGCTCGCGCGCTACTTGAAGCCGGCTTCGTGGCAACACTGATTCCACACCCCGCACTTCGGAGCCTCTTTAGAGAGAGGGCACAGCAGGCACGCACGCCGGAGGGATGGTTCCGCCTGCCCGGCCTCTGGCTTCCTCTGGCTGGGGGCGAGCGGGGAAGGTGGCCAGGCCACGCTCGGATCTTGGCCCCAAGAGCAAGCCAGGTCTCCGCCCTGCCTCCTTGGGAGCCACCCCGGCGGCCGGGGCTCCCCATACGGTGGCACAGCAGAAAACAAGGGGACGCTGCGCGGTGGTAACTGGCTCTCACGGGCAGGAGGGTCCTGGGCCTTCGAAACCTCCAGCGTGGCTGTTCCCCGGGGAGCCCAGTCAAGTCCCAGGTCCACAAAAGTCCTCAGCAAACGCTGCCCCAGGTCCGTGACCAGCAGGACCTTAGACACCGAGGGAGGGCATGACTCCGGTTAATTTCCGCCTGTGAGACAGGATGCTTTGACAACGTAATCACGCTTGCAGAAAGTCCAGTTTGAGGCTAACAAAATCCCCCACCCCATCCCCGTTTTAATCCCCACTCCATTAAACTGACCTCAGTAAGGCTCCCCCAGAATCACAGCTGACAGACATCATGGCTGATGAAAGGGGCTCAAGCACCCTGGGCACTTAGAAAGCTCCCTGGTGCATCAGCCTCGGCCCCACCAGCACATGAACCAGACGGTCCCCTGTGGTGAGGGGCCCGTCGCCATCCTGGGTTGGAGAACGTTTAGCAGCATCCCTGGCCTCTGCCCCCGGTTGCCAGGAGCAACCACCCATTGGTGACCAACCATCAGAAGTGCCTCCAGACACGGTTTGCCGCCAGGTGGGACGGGAAGGCCCTGCCAGCCTGCCTCGGCGAGGCCTCCTGGCTGGAGGTGACTTCCCACCTGACCACACCTGTCGGAGTGGGGAGAGGGTCGGCAAACCTCACCTGGCTCCTCATGCCTCCACCGTCACCGTCCGCCCTCCCTCCTTTCCGTCCTCTTCTCCTTCGTGTCATTGATTAGCTATCGATCGTCACATCTGAATAAACCGTTATAAACATATGGAAGCCCACGTCTTTTCACTCCTACACACCGTGTTCCTTTTGCTGACTCCCCATCTGTAGAGGAAGCTGGTGTCATAATGTAATGTGCGGCTCTCGGCTTTTGGTTAACATTTGTGTGTGAGTGTGTGTGTGTGTGTGTGTGAGTGTGTGTGAGTGTGTGTGCCTGCAGGTTGTCATCTGCACAACACGTACGAGACCGAGCAAACCTGTCTCCGCTCAGACCTCCTCGGCAGACCGCGAGTTGGTTAGACCTGTCCCAGCCGCTGGGTCAGGTCCCGACAACTGCTGCCGGCGGCCGCCACTCCGTCCCCTCCCCAGGGATGAATCGTTTTGTCCCACGATGTCCCTACTGCCAGCAGACGAACTGTCCAGCGGACGGGCTGAGCCTCTCCCCCCGGGGCAGGAGCGGGGGGTGGAGCCACTGGGCCCAGGCCTGTGCCTCTCCCCTTCCCGGGTGTCCCCACACGGCACCTGCCCCCCAAGCTGTGGGCGCCCACCCCCGGTGTGACGCCCTGCCTCCCACGTCCATCATATGCTGTTTGTTCCCGGACATTTTCTTCCTGTTTGCGAGTCTGATACGCAGGGTGGGGGTGCCCCAATTTTGTTCGCTCTGCGTTCCCTACGTTCTAGTGCGGTCACATCCTTACGTCCCTCCCCGGTCTCTGGCTGCTGCTCGGTCATTCTGACGTGTCTGCTCTTCCCTGCGCCCCCACCCTGCCGACCCCCCAACCCCCAAAGACGCACTAGACAGCTGGGGCTTTGGCTTCCGCTCCCCTGACAGCGTATCTGAAGACGATAAAACAACCCTCGGGGACGTCCCTTTTACGGGTTATTCTTTGTGCTGGGTGTGGGGTAACTTACAAGGGGCTCGCCTGGAAACAGCGAACCCACTACTGTGGCGGCAGCTGCCCTGGGGGTCGCCTTCCCTGTCCTTTCATCCGGAGAAAAGAAAAGTAACAAAGTCAGCAAAGTTGTTTTTTTTTTAAAGAAAAACGGGAAAATGAACAATAGGAAGGAAAGAAAGGAGGACAAAAGGCAAGCAGTAAAGCCCCTCCCCCACCTGGAGCTGCACCAGTGACGGAGGCCTGACGCTTGGCCTGGGGTGCTCACCCCCGAAACGTCACCCCCGGCAACGCAGGGCGCACCAAGAGGGGGGGCTTCCTCCTCTCCTGTCTGCACTCTCCCCCCCTCCTGCAGGATCTAGTGCTTCCCGTCAGCCAAAGCTGCCACCTCTGACTTGCAGGTTGTCCCCAACCCCGAGTCCCCCCTCCCTGAGTCGTCACCTGCCTAAGGTCTCCTGGGCATTTGTCTATCAGGGGTCCCACTCACAGAGGGACACAGGGCAGTGGGGCCCAGCCGGGAGTCCCAGACACCTCCCTGCCCAGGTCCTCCCGCCTCCCCCAAAGAGCAGAAAGGAGGGCAGGGCGCGCTGGCATCTCGGGGTCCCTGCCCTCCGTCCCGATAACCATTCTCCCCGGGCCACGCACCGGCCTCACGCCCTGTGTCTCCGCGGAGGCTTCCCCTCTGCGCCACCGTCCGGGTGGCAGCGCTGCCTTCTTCCGGAGAACCAGTGACCCGCCGCCGTCAGAACCAGCAGGGACCAGTGGCAGACCTCACGGCGGCTGCCCTGCCCACGAGCGACAGAGTGGCCACCGTCTCCCTCCCGGAATCATCTGCGCTCGGGGTCAAGGATGGCCAGAGAAATGAAAAGCCACCTGCTTCAGCACGATTGGCCACCCTCGGAGATAAATGTGTAATCTCCGACACTTCCCGGGATTCGCCTCGGCCGCCCAGCCTCACCGGTGGACTCGGACGGCGGGATGTTGGCGGATACGTTCTGTTTGCTTGGGTCCCGTCTCCATAGCAATGAGCGTGATGATTAATAAGGGAAGAATGTTGGGCTAGGAAATTCAGCCAATAAATAATCTTAATTTTTCCCCTCTTTTTTTGTTTAAATAAAACCCTCACGACGAGATCTAAAGCAGCAACATGTAAAGGACATCACGGTCCCTTTGTACACTTGGCTTATCTCACAGGACGGTGTCGTTCTCGGTTTAATTAAATTCACGCGGAAAAACAGCCTAAGGGCTGTGTTCTAGCGGCGATCCCAAATGCCAAGGAGCCTGTGGATTTCTCGAACAAGAGAAGGGTAAAGACCACCCACGGGGTTCGAAACCAAGCGCCCCGTCCCCCCCCCCCCCCCGGGTCCCAAGGCCCGTGAAAGGCTCAGCACAGCACACGCAGTCGTAAGGAGGGGATGCCGACGCCGCCGCTCAGGGGACAACTGTCCCCCGTTTCTCCGGTACCAGACGGCCAGGCGTGCTGGGCCCCAGACCAGCGAGCCTCGGAGGCCAGCACCGTCCCCTTTCTGGCTGGCGGAGCCATGAAATGAACACAGCGGGTGAGACCCGTCACGCAGCCCTCACGGATGTCACCCCCTGGGGAGGCTCAGAGCGGAACCCACAACAGCGAGACGAGGGTCTCTGCCTCCCCTGTGTTCCCCGGGAGGCGGAGCCTGAGGCTGGGGTTCACGTGCGAGAAGTTTACTGGGGAGGGAGCCCCAGGAGACCCCAGCGGTGGAGAAGCGACCGGGAGGGAAAGGGTGGCAACGGAGGTGTGTCCTCGGGCCAGCCGCCCCTGGAGGACCCTGGGGTCCATCCCCCTGGAGGGCCTCGGGGAGCCGGGCGAGAGGGTGGAGTTGTTCTCCAGGAGGGCAAAGGGAGCTGGGGGTGTGGGGGGGTGTCCCCAGTCCCCCAGGATCCTGGCGGCAGGAGGCATGGAGGCCATCGGCCGTGCCTGCAATTTCCATCCTGTCACCAAAGTGGGTCAGGATCTGCAGACTGATGGGACGGAACTGGGGGAGGCTGCCCAGTGAAGGAAGAACCCTCGTAGGGGGAGACTAGGCTAGTGTCCCCCGCCCCCCACTGCAAGCCCTGCTTCTGGGATTGACCCATCTTCCCCCCTCAACCAGCCGCTTCCTGCAGCCCAGCTGCCTGGACCCGCCCCCTCCCCAGCGGCCCCACCCCCTCCTCCGGCTTCCAAGCCTCCTCCAAAGCCTGAGGTTGGATCCGGCCCCTCCCTTGCTCCAAGCCCCTCCACACACCCTCCCCTGACCTGGCCTGGGACCCCACCCAACACTGTGGTCTTCCTCCCTCGCTGTCCCCACCGCCACCCGCGAGACTACGCTCCCGGCGGGAGGCTGACCTCGCCGTCTCCGCTGTCCCCGGGGGCCCGTGGGGACCTCGTCGTTGACGCTTCCAGCCCGTTTTCTGCAAACTGGGAGAGAGAGGACGTGAAGACGTAACTAATCCCGTAAACACCCCCTGTGGGTCCAGCTCTGTGCGGCCCCAAGTCCTGACTGCCCGCGTCACACTCGGCCCCGCTGCGGGGCTGCTCCCGGGGCTGCTCCCGGGGCGCACCTCGCGTTTCGGGAAACCGTGACTCCCAGTGTTTCCGGGCGGGGGTCGCGGGCTGGCGGTTCTCACGTTCGTGAGGAACAGTAAGACCTGGAAGGACAGGAATTACTCTGCTCCGTCCTCCCCCCCCCCCCCCCCCCCCGCAATCCGCATTCACAGCGTCTCTCGCTGATTCAAAGCGCTCAGAGAACGATCCCCTAATTACGCCCATCGAAGCCCGGTCCGCGCGCACGCAGCCCGGGATGCTCTTTGTTTCGCAGCGCCTCCGGGAAGGCGTAGCTATAGTAACGGAGCTCAGGCATCCGCGTCCGGCCACTGCGCGTCCCGATAACGGGCCCATTAATGAAATGGCAGTTTGATTTCCAATCGCACTTGATGATACCTTTTGTGGAGCCGGCGTCCACGTATGCCGATACATTCAAACGGGCCATTACAGGCGGAGGGACGCGGCGGGCAGGGAGTGGGGCGGCGCGGTCCCTCTGCCACGGCCGGGACTCGCTGCCGGGACTCGCGGCTAGCACGTCGGATCCCGATCCGCCGTGGGGTCCACGGGCCCACTGGCCAACGGCGGCACGTTCCGCCTGGCAGGAGGAGGAGGGGAGAGGGGCCTCCCACGGCGGACCAAGGTCCACACGGGTGCCGGCTCCTGGGGGCGCCCATGCCGCAGGCCATCTAGGCCTTTGGGGCGTGAGGGTCCGAGAAGTGAGGGGGACACAGGAGGCACGTCTGTGGCCGGGCTGCGCCCATCCGTGTGCCCCTCTGCAGAACACGCCAAGTCCCGTGAACACAGCCCCTTGAACACGGAGCCGGAGCTGCCCTCCCAGACGAACCACCTTGCACGGCTCCTACTCAGACCTTTGGGTGTTCACACCGGGCAAAGGAACCTCAGGCCGGGCCTGGGGCCACCCTGTATCCCAGACGACGGTTTTCGGAAGGAATGAGAGGAGAGGAAAGGCATTGTGCAGGACCAGCGACACCGTGTCACCTTCCTGCTGTGGGCAGACTCCTCCCCTTCCCTTCCTTGGGGGCACCCCACCCCCTCGTCCCCTCGCCAGGACGCCCCTGGGCCCCTGTCTGAAGGAATGATTCTAGAAGAGCTGTTCTCATGGGGCCCCATAAAGGCTTGTTGCCTCTCTCAGCGTCCTCTTATCTTGAGGCGGACACCCCCAGATTTGAGACGGAGAGGAAGGAGGGTTTCCCTGTGGGCGGCTGAGTGCGGGGGGCAGGGGGGGCACCTCAAGGAAGCCATGCCTGGCACCAGCCACACGGAGAAGCAAAGCCAACACCCTGCTCTCCCCCCCGGGTCCATCGGTGTCTCCCCGGCTTCTCACCATAAAGTCGCCGTTGCCCCGAGCCACCTGCGAGCAGCGAGCCCCGAGCTGAGGGCCCCATCTCGGTGACATCAGCCACTCCCATCCAGCCCATGGGTCCTGCAAAAGCCCCCTTAAGACTTCCATCCCCAGAAGCAGAAACCGGCACCTCTCGTGCCCAGATCCTCTGCTCCGGAGCTGCGGGGCCGCACCCCGCCCCCCCCCCCAGCTCTGTGTCTCACCGGACGGACCCCAAAGGGCTGCCGTTCCCCAGCGGGACTGGCAGGCAGGCGTCACACGCCGCGGAGCCGGGCAGCCCTGCGCTGGGCGCAGACCCGGCGGTGCTGAGAGCTTCCTTTGGTGCAGATCTGAAGTGACTCCCTGGGGCTCCCTTTCCCGGGGCCTCCATCCTGAACCGCCCTCGCTCCGAGCAGCGGGCACGCCGCGGAGCCGGAGCGGAGGCCCTGACACGGGGAATGAGGGAGGACTCGCTTTGGGTCACTGGTTCCTTCCCGTTGGAAGCCGATGGTGCCATTCCCAACTCTGTCTGTCCTTACGTCGCTCAGAGCGCTGCTATTGAAGTGGATGCCAGCCCTGCCTGGTCCTGGTGGAATCATCTGACTCTGAGGGCAGCGTGAGACTTTCAGGAACCCTTTGGCCCCACCCCGGCCCCCCTGTGGGCGGAGCCTCAGCCACCGCCTTCAGCCAGTGGCCCCAGGTAGGGGTGAGGCGCCGGGCTGGACGGGGACTCCGGACGAGGTTTCCCCCGTCCAGTCTGGAGCCCCAGGGACACCAAGGCCACTCCATCCGAAACACCATTGGATTTGCCCGGAGGACGCGACGGAGGACTCGGGTGCGAGGGTGTGCGTGCCACCGTGGCCAACCTGCACACCAGCCTCCGCAGTGAGGGGCCAGCTGTTAGAAATATTATGCAGAAGCCACAAGGCGGCCTGTGAGACAGTCCAGTTCAGCCTCCAGCAGTACTGGGGGATGTTGAAAGTGCCCGTGCTCCAGGAATACCAGGGGAAAAGGAGGTAGAAACTGGGGGGTGGGGGGCCGTGGCGATGTGTGTTATCCGCACAGACCCCGAAAGGAGCTGGTGGGGAACACAGGAAGGGGGGACACGGGGGGAGGGGCTGCGGTCTTCCACTTGCTTCTCTGTAACTTCCCAGAGTGAGTGGTAGAGTGTGAATTCCTTTTGTGGTTGAGGAAAAACACCTTTTGTGGGGGAACGAGAGGAAACGGAGTCAATTCAGTAGGAAAGGACCTGCTCTCGGGCTGCCCGGGAGCGCCAAGGCCAGCGACCCCTTCGGCCCCGGGCACCAGGTCACACACAGCGCGGAAGTTCCCAGGGCAAGAGACTAACAGGTTCAAACTCGGGTAAAGCCTCTCGTCACTGAGCGCTCCCCAGGCAGGCCCCCGGCCCCCCACCCCGACACGCGGTGTCCAGCCCCAGGCGCCCCTTTCCCCTGGGCGGCTCGGCCATCGGAGCCGGGTGTCCACTCTGCGGCGGGCGCCGGCCAGCTGCGTGTCTCCAGGGGGCAGCGTCTCCCTGGGACGCCAGACTGCCGGAGTACGCGGCACCGGGAAGGCAGTAAGCGGGGAAATGATTTCATCCGGGCACCGCCCCAGCGCAGCGAGCGGCTGGGGCTCTGACCCAAGACACCTTTCCGGTGCTGCTTCCGCGGTGCCTCCGGAGTCCCGGCACTTCCCGGCGGTGGAGCCGCTGGCCTCGCACAGAGTCGGCTTCTCCTTGGATTAATATCTCTGGAAATTACGTGATTTATAACCAATTTTCTCCTCGTTTGAGCAGCGACCCGCCAGGGCTCCCGGGGGAGCCCGCGGGATCCAAGGACGGATGGGCTGTCGGGCGCCCCGCACAGTGGAGTCCCTGCTGGCGCAGCCGCCCCCCGCACACTCCTGCCTTGACCTGGGGGCCGCACACGCACCTCGCTGGGGTTCGAGGGCCGTAGCTGACCCGGCGACTACAAAGGAGTCCACCCAGGACTGACCTACCGTCTTCAAAGGTCACCATGCCCCTGTCCTCGGCACAGCCCGACCGTGCCGGACGGACACGGGTCGGCCTCTTCAGGACCTCGGACAGGTCCCCCCTCACCATCCCGGGAGCCGGGACACAGCCACCCACCCCCTCGCCCCCAAGCTCTGAAGACCGGAGTGGGCCCTCTCCCGGTTGTCAGCGTTGGAAGGCGGGGCACGTTCGGGAAGGCTCTGGACATGCAGCCCCAGGAAGACGAGGCCGGGCGGCCCGCCCGTCATTTCCACAGAGAAAGCGTCGGGCTTCCTTATGTGGCCTCGGTCCCGGTAAAACCCGCTGCCCACGCGGGCACCTGTGCGTCTTTGCGGGGGGGCAGGAGGCGGGCGAGGCGGCCCCTCTCACGACGGTGGTCGCCCGTGGGAATGTAGAACAGCCACCCCCACCAAACCTGCGCCGTGGGGAGCGAGCGTGTTTAAGCCGCTTATGCTGAGTGACGCCACAGCCCCCCGGCAGGGGACCGTCCCTCCCACCACGTCCAGGCCGGCCAGCTCATCCTGAGTGACAGACAAGTCAGGATGATGCCCAAAGTCTCCTCTCTCTCCAGGCGCCTGGAAGGTTCTGTGCCGTGCTCAGCGTGGCAATCCCACGGTAATTTACTCCACGTGGCTGGCCCGGGCTCTCCGTGGTGCTGACCCTGCCCAAAACAAGGCCCTTAATGGGAGAGTCTAGGATATGGGGTCCCACCAGGGAGCCGGCAGGACAGGGCTCCCCCCCAGGACGGCCCGCCCCACTGGCCCCGGGCAGCAGGCGGCCATCGGGGTGAGCAGGGGGGCAGAGCCCGTGTCCCAGGGTGGGGGGCACATTGGCCCCGGGAACGGAATGCGCCTCAGCCATCTTGTTTTGTTTGTACCCGATGCAAACGGGACACTGGCCGGGCCTCGGAGACTCTGGCCTCGTGGGGAGGAGGCTGGCTTCCAGCAGGAGATGCTCACCCAGCGGCCCGGACGTGCCTGGGAGAGGCGTGGGGCGGGGGAGGGGTGCAGGGACACCGTGCGGCAGACGCAGCAAGTCCGAGTGCTCGGGGACCTTGCCCGGCTCTGGGAGACGCTGTCCGGGCACCAGGCCTGGCCTGTCCCCAGGCGACCTGTGCAACCAGGACCGGTAAGGTGGGTGAGGGGCCAAAAGGGGGTCCCTGAGGACCGGCCCCAACTCCTCCCCTCGGGTCTTTGTGTCCTCGGAGGAAGAGCCAAGAGGAGGGGGCAGCCCGGCCCTGAGCGCCTGCAGACAGCTGAGGGCCGGCCACAGCGCCAGCCGCACCCTCCCGGCTCCGGAGTCCGGGTGTCCGGAGTGGAGGGGCCGGCAGGGCTGCGTCCCCATCACGGTTCTGGAGGGGAGTCTCTTCCGTGCTGTTCACGCTCTCAGGGCCTCCTGCGTCCCTGGCTCCTGGTGGCTTTGCCCTCCAGGCGGACACATAGCGTCCTTCCACCCACCCCGACTCGGCCGCTCTGCCCCCTCCCGTAAGGCCCCCCGAGTGGCGGCGTCAGGCCCAGCAGACAGGCCGGGGCCACTGCCCACCCCTGGCCCTGAATGCCACCACAGCTGCACTGCCCTGCTGCCGAGGGAGGTGACACTCAGACATTGGGGTCAGGACATGGACATCTTGGGGGGCGGGGGGGCAGTTATTCCACCGGCCGCACCAGCCAGGGGATCCTCTCCCTGGTTCGCTGGGTTCCTCGTCGGGACGGAGGGTGCTCGCACACCTCTGCTCCCCTGCGTCAGAGAATGGACCGTTGTCTTTGCTGGAAAGTTTCAAAAAGGCCGAGACTTGGGATTCGTTTAACAAGGAGGAGAATGCCTCTCTGGAGTGGCCGCACGTGCCTTAGTTTTTTTCAGGGGCCGGAGAAGGCTTTTGGGTGTGGAACTTTCTGGAGTCCCCTCTGCAGCGAGGCCCCGAGACAGAAGCTCTTGCCGGTGAGACGCCAAGCCCACCTGGGTGCCGGGGGAGGACGGCATCTGCCCCGGGTGCCCCCTCCGAGTGGCTCCCCGCACCCCGAGAGAGAGTGTGGCTGACCCAGCGACCACGGGAGTGCCCGCTCGGTGTACGCCGCCGTCTCCATGGGAACAGCCCGCCTGGCAGCGCGGACTCCCCGGGGCGGGAAGCGTCTCCACAAAGCATCGTTAACCTGCTCGCAGTCCGCAGTCCGCCGTGGCGAGAGGAGGCTCGGCAGTGGGGAGCGGCGGGGCTAACGAGGAGGGAGGCTGGGGGACCGGGCAGGGGCCGGTTTTCCCGGCAGGAGGCAGAATCCTCGGGGCCGGAATCCTCGGGGCGGCTGGGGGGGGGGGGAGGCAACTCGGAGCGGTGACACCGATCCCTCGCGTGTCCCTCCAGGCCCTGTGTCTCCGGTGACAAGTTCGGGAAAGAGAGGGATCCATGGCCCCTCCCTGGCCACCTGGTCCTGTGGACACTCAGAGCCTCTGTGCGCTGGAGGCCGGCTGGCCCCGCAGCGCCCACCCCTGGGGGCGCCTTCGCTTTGGGGAGCCGGGGCGGGCAGTCCATCACCAGGCAGAACGGAAGGGAGTCCCGGGTGGCCAAGGCGCCCGCAGGGCCGGCTCCTCCTGAGGCCGGAGGGGGACTCCGGCCCGGGTCTGTGCCCGCACGCTCTTCCCGGACACGCACGTGTGCCCCTGCACTCGCTCCACCCTCGCCCGGCTCGCTCCCAGGCCGTCTCTGCCCCCAGCCCCTCAGTGAGGACGCACTGGCCAAGGCCGCACACGTGACCTCACTTCACCGGGGTCACCTCCGCTAAGACCCCCTCAAACGAGCTCAGATGCCGCGGTGCTGGGGGTTAGGACCGACTCCCAACGATAGACCGCCTCCCCGAACCCTGAGAAACAAGGGCACCATTTCCCCGAATGCCAGACGTGACAAGGGAGGCTTAGAAGGATGAGCTCCTGCACCCCACACCCCGCGCCCAGCACCACACGCCTCCTGAACAATGCAGCCAGGACTCCGGGCCCTGCCAGCTCCCGGCCCAAACTCCCTAAACATTCCCTCAGCTGCCCTACCCCACCGCCTCAGAGCTGGCGTCCACCTGCGTTCCTGTTGGCAGCAGGTGGTCCCCGCAGACGGTGGCTGTGTCATCCGCTTGGGGTCTGCTCCGGCCCAGAGGCCGGGAAAGGCAAGCCACATGACCCAGAACGGAGCGGCTCAACCTGCCTGTCTGAGAGCCCAGAGGGCAGGGCTGACGACTCCGAGGGCCTTGAAGGCACGGCCGGGGGTGCCGAGGCCCCCCCCCCCCCGCCGGAGAGCGGGGGGCTGTGTGTCTGGCTGCGCTCTGGCAGCAGAAGGGGGTTCGCTGGGACGTGCTGGTGGTGAGACGGAGAACACGACACCAGCGGCCTCCGCCAGGATGGGGAGGGCTCACGGCTGGGGTCCCTGTGTGTCTTGGGGCGCAGGTCAGAGGGCCAGGCCCGCCGGCGGGGGCGGGCTGAGGCCGGGACCGCCTGCCTGGACCTCAGCAGCCCTGTCTGCAGCCCAGGCCAGTGGGGGGCGGGGTGGGGGTGGGCACCATCTCCATGCGTCTGTGGTTCGTGTGTGCTCGCCTGGGGGAGGCGCTCGCACCAGCACCTCTCAGTCCCTGGTCCAGTTTCCCAGCCCTCAGAATCGGGTCGTCCCAGCCCCGGCCACGTGTCGGCCGCACGGCCACCCAACGGTGGCCGGGTGTGAGATTCCGAGACGCAGGCGTGGAGGCCGGTCCGCCCCGGGGACAGCGAGGGAAGGGCAGCAGGGGAGGGACCGTGGAGGCCGAGCCAAGGCCCCCAGGGGGCTCCCTCCCCGCGGCCCACCCGCACCGGGTGCAGAAACCGGGGACCAGGATGAGACACTGGAGGCAGCGCCTTTGTTTGAAGAACAAACTGGGCGTGGGGGGGGGCACGGCACTCTCCGGAATGCGAGCCCGCACCCCCCCCCCCCAATTCTCGGAAGGGGCCGCCTGCCTCTGCACCGGTTTCTTAGCAACTAAATACCTGACTGATATTCCTTTTTTTTTTCCAGGGCTATAAGAGCCGCACGAAATTAATTCCAAGACGTCTAAACAGTTACTCTGGAAATCTGCGTGCGAGCCCTCTGCAGACGCGATGGTGATGGAGAAGTGCCTCGTTAGAAATGTCCCTGACGCTCGCCCTGGCCTTCCCCGGAGGTGGGAGGGTGAGTCCCTGTCCCAGGTCCGACCGCCTGGCTGCTGGGCTGCTGGCCGCTGTGAGCCCGCGTCCCCCCCGCCCCGCCCCCCGTGTGGCCCTGCAGGGAAGGGGGCCGTGGGGGCTCCGGGCTCGAACTCCAGGCGCCGCACACTTGTCCCTGGGAGCCTGAGGAGCCTGCGGCGCCCTGAGGCGCTGTCGGTGCCTCTGGGGGTTGGGAACAGGGTCCCTCCCTCACAGGGCGGGCCCACGGGCGACGCTCGGGGCTCCTGCAGCACCGAGGGCAGAGGAAGCCCTGGGGGTCAGAGACGGGAGGGGGGGGGGGGAGCGGTCCCGCTCCGTGCACGGAGACTGGCAAGGGGGGCATGGTCCCCGGGACACCAGGCTGGCCCCAGGTGTGCTCGGAGCCAGAGGCACAGCTCTGTGTGCACCCGCTGGAGAGGGGGACATTTAAGAACAAAAGCCGGCCGGCGTCCAGGCCCGCATCCTGACGGGGGGACACCGAACAGTCAGGAAACACCATCCTGTTCTCGGCTCCGTCAGGGCGAGGAGGACACGGGGCCGGCAGCTTGCTTCTCTCTCTGCCGGTGGCGGCCCCCAGGGCTGTGAGGTCACCTGTGCAGGGCCGGGTTCCAGGAGCAGGCAGCCTCCAGGCACAGGCGCAGGTGTGGTGGGCGACCCGCTCACTCCTGGTGACTCACACCTGGAAGGTGTGCGCTCCGGCCAGGCCTGGAGGGTGGGGCCCCCCAAGGAGCCGGCTTGCTTCCAGCCCGAGAAACTCCCCCAGGAGTGGGGTATGGAGCCTCCCCAAGTGCCCCCACCCCAGGCCCCAGGGTGCAGGTCAGAGGCTGGCCCCTGCCCTGTCCCCAGACTCCCGAAGCCTCAGTCTCCTCGCCTGTACAGGGGGGGCACCAAGTCCGAGAAGTGGAAATAATGAAGTCAGTTACTCCTGACCCTCGGGGGCAGGGCTGTGCCAGCACTGATGTGACCCCTTCACCTCCTATGTGTGCACGGTGAACCGGTGCTGGGTGGGGCCGCCCCCCCGCCCCCCGTATTCACACATCAGGGCACTGAGGCCCGGGGAGGTCTTCCCCTGAAGTCCCACCAGCAGAGCTGGAGGCCAGCCGTGCGCTGGGGGCCGAGGCCGGACGCCTCGTCCCCCGGAGGAAAACCCCAGGAGTGGCCCCGTGGGGCAGCCCGGCCCCGAGCTCGGGGGAGCCTCCTCCTTAACCCCGCGCTCCACCAGCCGGGAATCTTCATTAACTAGTCATCACACCACACGGCGATAATTGATATTCACAAGGAACTTAATTGAAATTAAGTTTAAAATAGCTTTGGTGTTAAGTGCATTTTATTCTAATTCCTTGGAAATTGGCCGTTCGTGTACAGTGAGCGGGGTGGTGAGGACCCCGCTTCAGGAGGCCTCCCCGGACCCCGAGTCCCCGAGAAGGAGGAGAGGCGAGCCCCAGGGGGCCGCTCCCGTGTGCTGGCCCCACCGCCCGCCCCGGGCTTGTACCTGGGCACACAGGTGCACGCAGGAGCCCACGTTTTAGCCCCTGCACACACCTCAGGGGCAGAGCCCAGAAACACCACCTCTCCCTGACCTTTGAAGTTGGCAGGCCCGTGCCCCCTGCGCTCTGAGCTTGGCCGCCACCCTGAGCCCCGCCTCCCCTCCTCCTCAGACTGCGGGTCCAGAGCTGGAGAGTCCAGTTACCCTGAAGCTCGGGCTGAAACCCTGAACCCAGTTTGCACACGGACAATACAACAATACGGCCGAGGGAGCCTGTGGGCACTCCTCAGGTCTGCCCGTGTCCTCTTCCGACGGCCACGGCAGCGTGAGACTCGATCCTAACGAAGTTACAAAGACGTGCGAGAGTCAGAAGCACCCAAGGGCCTCTCTCACTGACAGCAGCCCCCCTTCCTTCCTGCAGGGGTGCCAGAGGACGGGCTTCTGTGTCAGACACTGCCCAGTGCTTCCTGAGGACCCCCCCCGGCCGTCCACAGGAGCGACGTGGGTATCCCAGTGGGGCCTTGGCATTGCTCCCCCAGCCCCGCCCCCACGGCGTCCGAAACGCTGCCAGGACAGTGGAGTCGGGTGTTCCAACTGCCAACCCCCCTCCCTCCGGGGCCTGCTTAACTCCTCCTCATTCTAGTTCCCAGGAAAACTCGGGGCTGTAAAATCCATGGTGTGGGCTCTTCTGTTTTCCCAGAAAAAAAAAAAAGAAGAGTTTGCCATATTTTGTTGTGTATAACAAGCACTTTTCTGCCCACATTTCTGAGGGAAAAATAAGGGTGCTCATTACACGTGGGTATAGTGATTACATGCCTCAGGCGTGACAACGGGTGTGATAATCCGTGTATAATGTGCCCAGAAACACGGGTGTGCACCACACACCGCACAGCACGCTAGCTCAGCTGTGCCCCCGGGGCTGGGAAGAAGCGTTTCTTTAAGCAAAGACGCTGCCCAGCCGGTGCTCTAGTGGCTGCACCCGCGTGTGTGCACGTGACCGCCACTCTGCCGGACTCGGCGTCGTAAGGAGACTCCGTGCGGAGGGACCAGGCCACGAGGCTTTCGGAGCCCAGTGCCCTCACTCACGGCCGCCACCCCAGAGAAGAGGGGGGCCTGGCATTGGCCTTGGGCGGCAGACTGTGCAAACCCCGTGCCTCCCGCTCTTTCCGGCAACAGCCCCTCCCCCAGGGGGCCAGGGGCCGCCTTCCCCAAGGACCTTGCCACCTACTGTCTGCCACGTGCGCGTCCTGCTCTGGACCCCTGCCGAGGGTCTGACGTTGCCGATCCCCGTGGGCTGACCCAGGCACGGCCCTGCTCGGGGTTCTGCCCGCCCCGCCTCCCACCACGGTGAGGGCCACCCCCAACGCGGTGTTGCCACCTGCTGCTCTGTGCAGACTTACACGGGGGTGGGGGGGGGTGGGGGGCTGCTGGCAGATGCCTTCCCGCCTGAGTTCGCAGCCCACTCACCCCCGTCCCCATACAGATGGGACTCGGGGCGCCATGAATCACTCAGCCCCTTGGGAGTTTCAGCTCACAGATGTCCTCCCCGGGGATTCGAACACAAACTGTTACACCGCAGATCTCTTGGCCTGTTTGTTTGTTTGTTTGTTTGTATTAAGGAGTGCCAGGTGTCTGAGGCCATGGCAAATGCCATGGGCCTCGTTTGGACGTGGGACACATGGACAGGACTTTCTTACATAGAATAAATGCATCCTGGGCAGCAAGCAGGCCTGGGGACGCCCAGGCAGGGTCCCTGTGCAGACACCCGCTCCAGCCAGATGTCACCAGGCGGCAGATGGGTGCTGAGCATCGGAAATTAATCCCTGCCGCAAGCATTTCCATCGGCAGCTGCTTTGGAAACACTTTGCTCGGACACGCCCAGGGCCAGCAAGCCGGTGTGAAGGAAGACGAAGACCAGGTGGGAGCTGAGACATGAAGCAGCCTTCCAGCGGGAGAGGCCACGCACGTGGACTTGAGGCCAGTAAGAGCGGCCATCCTGTCCTCACTCAGGCGGAAGCCCAGTCGCGCCCCGACCAGTAGGAGACGAAGGCGAGGGGTGATCACGAGGGAGGGAAGGGGGCAATTCCGGCCGCAGCAGGAAGGCGCCGCTATTGGTGCAGAGAAGGTAACACAGTGTCACTGATTCGAAACAATGTTTTTAATTCTCTGTCTGGTATCATAGTATTTGTTTTCTTGCTGCCTCTGCAAACAGTTGCTGGGGATACAGTGTTGCCCTTGGCCCCGCCCCGAGGTTACTTTGTCCTCTTTGAACACCCAGAGGTTTGCGGCATGAGCCGCTGCACGGCGGTTGGTCTGGGGCGGCAGCTCCGGCTCCAGGGAGAAGGGGCCGAGTTCATACCATTGTTGACAGGCCCCCGGTCCGCCGGGTCGGGGGAGGCTCCGCCGCGCCAACCACGGGGATCTCCCCTGTGAGCCCCCTCCGTGACGTCTCGGCTGCCCGCGCCCAGGGACAGAGCCGCCCACGAGGCGAGCAGCAGCGGCGCTCACGCTGGGACCCATTCCTGATGCCCCGAGGCCCTGCCGGCCCGAGGCGGGCCCGCTGCCTCGGACAAGGACGACTCTCCGAGGCCGGCGTCCCCCTCCTTTGCATCCCCTTGTTGAAAAAAAAACAACAGAAAATCAGAACTGGAATCCGGGCTCACGCTGGGGGATGGCAAGTGAGTGATGAGTGAGGAGGGTCCCCCCGCCCCAGAGACCTCATTCGGGACTCGGGGGCCACCAGGCGGCCGGTTTCTGCTGGCCGCCTTATCTCCTGGGCTCTTGGCCATCCCAGCCCGTCACCGCGCCGGAGGGAGCTGGTGGCGTCGAGGACGGGCGTTTGCTGCCGCCGCCGGAGCCCGAGCAGAAGCAGAGCTTAAGCGGCCTATTCCCTCCCCGGCTCTTCTCGTTTGGCAGTCGAAGGCGCCAGGAGGCGGGACCGCGTGAGAACCAAGCAGACTGTAGTCCCCGCACGCACGCACGCCGGAGTCCAACGCCAGCGGTGACTGCCTCGGCCATCAGACGGGCTCGCACAAAAGCCCGGCGGCCGCCTCGCCTCGGAGAGGCTCCGCTCCCTGAAACCCGGCTCAGAGGACGTTCCGCCAGCGTGAGCACGCGTCCGTCCGAGGCCTCCCCCCGGGAGCCCGCCGCCGGCCCTTGTGAACAAAGCCCGCCGCTCACAATGTGTTTGCGCGGGACTCGGCGCACCGAGGGCTCGAAGGCGCCCATTGTGTTCCCTTCAAAGGGGAGCCGGAGGAGTTACAAGATGCATCAGAGGAAGGGAAGGAGGCGGTCAGGCTCGTGGGACGCCGGGCGCGCTCAAAGCACCCCGACCGGGGGGGGGGGGGGGGTGCTTGCTGCTGTGACAGCGAGACGGCGGAGTCTCCGAGTGCGGCTGCAAAGGAAGAAGGCTCAGACCTCGCACACTCGGCAGCTGCCCGTCCGGTGGGCCTGGGGCCCCAGGAGAGCCCGCCTGGGGGGCAGCAGGGACGCACAGAACCCGTTCGGGCATGCGACGCGGCCAGGGTCCAGCCCTGTTCGAGCTCGTCCGGCCTGCAGTCCGGGCCGCCGGATGCTTCCCGGGGGGGGGGGGGGGGGGGGTACCTACGGTGTCCACATCGCCACTTCGTCGTACCTGCTCCGGGGTGGGGGGGTCTCTTCCCCTCTCCTCTGCTCGCTCTGCACATCCAAGGTTCTGAGCCTTTCGCTGTGGTCGCTGGCTGTGTCAGGGCGGCTGTCCCTCTGGGGTCCCTTCCGACCTTGATGCCAACCCTCGGTCCGGGGGGGCTTCAGGGGGGCGGGTCTGTGACAACGTCACCCCAGGTGTGAGCGACCGCCATCTCTGCCCCTCCCCCCGGGGCGCACCTGTGACCGGAAGGGAAGCCCACCGGACCAGTCTGACCCGGTCGTATACACCAGCTGACCCCCCTGGAGAGCTCTGGGTGGAATGACCCTCCCACGCCTGGCACACCACTCTTGCTCTGGGACAGTCAGAACGTGTGACAGCCCCCGCCTGGCCCCCACCTTCAGCCAGACAGAGCCTGGGTCCCTGAGGTCCCCTCGGGGCCCACGAGGCCGGCGATGCTGCAGGTCAAAGGGGAGGCTGTGGGAGCCTGGCCAGGCCCCGAGGATGCTGGGAAGGGTCTCGTCCTCACTTCCTCACACCCAGCTCCGGGAGCTCACCTGCCCACTGCACCCCGGGGCCTGGCCCGCCTCCTGCACGGGGGCTCCCCTGCACAGAATCACCCGAGAAGTGTGTGGGGCTGAGGGTCCCTCCTGGCAAGATGGACGTGCCCTGAGTTCTGTGAAGCCACATCAACACGAAACGGTGACTCCAGGGAACCACACACAGATGTCTGTAAAGACCTACGTAGAACGCACCCCGTCCACGGGAAGGACCCAGGCCCACCTCGTGCGGGAGCTGGGCTTGCCCGGGGCCACGGCGGCCAAGCGAGCACACCTGAGCCAGGCGTCCTGGGCTCCCGCTCGACAGCAGGTAGGCCGGCCGCGTCCCCAGGACCTGGGAGCCAGCACAGTCGTGAGAGGGTGGCCTGGTCCCGTTCTCGTCCGTGTGGGTGGACGGCACAGGGGTGGGTGCATGTGCGGGTCCTCTGGGGCCCGCTGCAACTGCGCAGGTGAGAGAGGGCCGTGCAGGTGGTGCTGGGGGCAGGAGGACACTCCAGGAAGAGAGGCAAGGTCCGCGCTGTCAGAGACCGGGGCGCACGGCACGTGTGTGTGCGCAAACCCCCCGGGGCACGCGGTGGCCCAGGGAGAACGACTGGACACAGACCTGTCTGTCTGTCTGTCTGTCCGCAGCTCCTGCTCCGTGGCTAGAGGAGTGCGGGGCTTGGGTCCCCTGGCCCGACCTCCTTGGGGGGGAGCTCGTGGCGTCTGGAGGGGGTGGGGACCCCAGAGGGCAAAGGAGGGAGTCGCCGTGCTCAGACTCAGGTCTGACGCTCCCCCCCCCCAGGCTGCGGGGTGGGGGGCACCGGAAGGAAAGGGTGTCTCAAGGCTTCTGTAAAAACAAGTGTCTGTGTCAAATCAGTTTCCTCGTCTTGGAAAGGATGGTAAAGCAGCTCATGTGGGGCTCGGGGAGCACATAAAGTAGGCGCCGTGGTGTCTGTCCTTCGCCGGTCGCTTCGGCAGCGCGCCAGAGGCCTCGCCTACCAGTCCCACCTAACTGAGTCTTCACGACGACCCGCGAGACGGAGGGGACTGACGGCTGCCTCCCGCGGGTGAGCAGCCAGGGAGCAGGCCGGGAGCGGGAGCGTTTGCCAGAGACCCGCCAGTGCCCGGGCCGGGGCCGGGTCCCACCGCCAACACCAGCCCCTGACCTCCCGCGCCCCGGGAAGCTCACCAGCAAGGACTTGGCATGGGAGTGGGGTGAGCGTGCATTTCACGGGTGGGGACTGAGGCTGGGGGGGGAGGTCCAGTGTTTTCCCGCCCCGGAAGGGCTCCAGTGACGTGGGCAGGTCCGAAGGTGGGGGGCCGATGAGCACCCTCGAGCTCCCGGGGTCCCATGGGCTGCTTCAGGCTCCTGCTCCCCTCCCCCTGGGCAGGGCCCAGGGCGGCAGGGGGAGGCGGCACATTTCCACGGCGGAATGACAGCAGTGCCGTCACAGAACTCCACCGGAGAGGCGGGGTCACGGTGAGTGGGCGGGCAGAGCGGGCCGCTGGGCTCTGAAGAGCAGTGGATGGGGCAGGCGGGGCCCGGCCTCCGGGAGCCGACCAGTCCTCACACTCCGAGGCCGCCTGGGGAGCCCTCCTCTTGCCACTCCGGAAGCCCCGGGCCCTGGGGGGGCGGGCTGCGGGGGGCCATGCCCCGGGCCTCCTCCAAGTGCCAGGACAGAGAGAAAGGGGACCCCATGCCCCGGGCTCTCTCCCACCCACCTTGTTGGGGGCCGGGACAAGCCTGAAACAGGCTGATGCAATCATGGAGAAGGATTGCACCTGCACAGACAGGATGTCTGCGGTCAGAAGCCATGCGAACGCCCGACCAATCAGCGCCCTGATCACGCGCCTATCACGCATCCCTTAACCAATCCCAGCTAAGAGCACGCCCCAAGCCCGCCAATCAAAGCTACGTCCCCTTTCTGCCTTCCTCTATATAACTCCCTCCGTTTTGAAATAAAATTTGCAGCTTGATCAGAACTCTTTGTCTTGCTGCCGTTCTTTCGCGCCTCCTGTCCCATCCCTTTTCATCTGTTACAGGTGTATCGGCGGACCCCGTTGACCGCCTCGCGGGCCGAGGCACACCTGAGCAGAAGGGCCCCGGCAGCTGCCCCCATCCTCTCTCCCCTAAACTACCCCGCTGGCTGAGCAGCTCCATGGGCCTTGCTGCCTCCCGGGGCCGCAGCTGTGACTGGGCACCGCCCCTCGCTCTCCACGCCCAAACGGCCGGAACATTCCACTGGGTTCCCGGGGCACCGGGTGTAGGCCACCCCATGGGGAGCACCGGCGTCATCTCACTGTCCTCTGAGACCCCCCCCCCCCCACACACACACAGCATCTGTCCGGGCAAAGGGGGAAACGGACTTGGACCCATCGCTCCCGCGTCTCCCTGCGCCTGCTTGTCGGCCAGGGCTTCCCTGTCTGGATTCACGGTGGCTACTCGGGCGGCCCGTGGGCCCTGCGTGGGTCCCGGTTCTGTTCCGGAACTCGGCCGGCCAGTGTGGACCCTGCTGCTCCCCACGTTTCCACTGTGAGAAGCGCGTCGTAAGGCCCCTGAACGGGAGGGGGGCCGGCGGGGCACATGCCCCAGGAGTGATGTGCCTGTTGGTGGCCTCAATGCCGATGCCAACCCCACGCCGGACCTGCCACCCTGGGCAGGCGCCCGGGCCCGGTGTGGGGGGGGGGCCCTCCTCTCTCCCCGCAGATGGGCCGGTTCCCGGACCGCAGTGCGGACAGCAGCCGGTGTCTGCCCCGCAGGCACCTGAGGAGGAAGTCTTCAAACCACAGGACCCGCCGCGTCCCCAGAAACGCCGATGAGGTGGGAGCGGAGGTGAGGGGGGCTCCGCAGTTCTCTTAACGATCAGACAGGAGCCTCTGATGCACGCCTGGGTTCGGCGACTAGTTCGGTTTAATTTTCCAGAAAGTAGCCCTCCCGGCTTTGACAGAAAAGTCTCTGCATCCTCAGGTTTCACGATATAGCGTAGAGACTGGGGTCTGTGGGGCGGGGCTCCTCCGTGGGGCCGCGAGGAGGGAAACGGTGGGACTTGGGCGGTTCGGTTTTGCCGGAGGTGAGGGTTATGCTCCCTTCCAGATTGGGGGGGGGGGTGTCCGAGGGGCGTGGGCCCCACACAGAGCCGGCACTACGGAAGGACAGTAACACAGAACCAGAAGCAGCCCCAAAGTGGAAAACGTGGGAGGCAGAGTCGGTCACTGGTCACCTCGCCACCTGCCCTGACCTCAGGCAGTTTGGCGCGAGCCCTTCCGGCCTCTTCCCGGCGTCATTATTATGTGGCCTCGCTGTGTGCCAACGGGGCGCCTACTCCCCCCCGGGGGGCCCTCTGAGCCCAGCTGACCACCGTGAGTCCGCAGCTCCCCCGGGATGCCCTGGGTCACAATCCTTGGTTACCACGGGTGACAACGCTTGGTGACAACACGATCACACCCTCCGGTTCTCCCAGGCAGGAAAGGCCCTGCGGCCAGAACCCCAGAGACTCTGTCTGGGCTCCGATGGCCGGAACCTGGATCCCGTCCCTTACCAAGGAGAAGAGACTCCGTGGGCGGGGTGACAGCGAGGGTCACAGGGCGCGAAGGTATCCCGGGTCATCACGATGCCTGAGGCTGGCACAGGGGGTCCTTGTGAGAGGCGGGGGCGGGGAGGGGGTCAGAGCCCAGGAAGGATCCATGGTGAGGGAGCGGAGGTAGGAAGGACCCGAGCGAGCCGCCCATGAGCTGTCAGAGGGAGGCGGCCTCTCTGATCTGGAGAAGGCAGGAGACGGCCCCCCCACCCCAGAACCGCTAGAGGGGACCCGCCCCGCTGACAGCTGGACTCGAGGCCCACGAGCCGCTCCGGGGACCTGGGGCCCCCAGACTGTGAGACGGCAGGTTTGCCCTCCCTGAGGCTGTGACATTTGTGACGCAGCCACCGGAGACTGACAGCAACGCGTGCCGGAGGGACGCCCAGGATTGGCCAGGAAACCGCAGGGAAAGCTGGGCGCAGGGCGACCCTCGAGGCCCCTGGCGTGGCCTCGGCCACAGCAGCAGAGCTGCTGCCACGGGACACTCCCACCAGAGGACCCCACCCCCGAACAGCAGACCCCTGCCCCCCCCACACACTGCTCGGGGACCAACCACGGCGTCCTCCGCCCCGCCCCTCCCTCCGCCCCGCCCCGCCCCTTGGGGCTGAGGCCCCGCCCCCCACGTGCCGGGGATTCCAGACGCCTAGGCGTCCGCACGCTCAGAAGCCCAGCGGGTTCCTCGGAGCTTCTCCCCGCGCCGTGACTGTTCCACTGCAGTGCGATGTTTAATGAGTTCCGTGGTGCGGCTGCCACATCGGGAGGGTTCTACTTCTGCGGTTGTGGGGGGGGGCAAGGGTGGGGGGTGTTTTAGACAACCTGCCACCAACAGCTGTCTCGTTAGGTCTCTGGGCACGGCCACAGTTATGTCTTCAGGGTGACTCTCTCAGGGTTCCGTGTCTGCGCCCGGGCTGTCGCGGAAGCGCGAGCCTTTGTTCTGCCCCGCGCACCCCGCGTCGCCGACCCGGAGACGGCCGCCTGGAGGGTGTCGCCGAGACGCGCCCCTCGGAGGAGAGCGCGGTCCCACTTTCACAGGCGGTGGCGGCGGCGGAGGCGGAAGGCCGGCTGATTAAACACGGTGTTTCTCAGGGCTGCGCGGTGACATCTGAGGTTCCGTGCCCTTTTTTTTCATTTGGGAGACAGAGAGGGCAGGAAATTGAAATAACAATTTCACACTCGAGCGTCGGGATCAAAAAAGGTGGTATTTCCGTGATAAATGCAAAATCTTCAAACGTTTCCTGCCTGTGGCCGAGGCGGCGCCTGCCTCCCTCTGCATCCCCCCCCCCCCCCGGCCCCCGCCGCTGCTCCGTGTCTTAGAGTTGGTGTCGGGCGCACCTGGCCAGACTGCGATTCGTCACGTTTGTTCATTGGTTTTCAGTGCAGGAAATCCAGTGTGAAAGCTGGTACACACACACACATGCATGGACACACGCAAACTCCGTGCATACACCTACATGCATGAATGCCCATGTGTGTGGCGTGCATGTGCATGCACACAGGGACAGATTGACGTCTCCAGTGTGCCCGCTCCTAAGGAACACATCTCGGGTCAGTGGTGACATGCAGCACGCATGCCCGCCGTGTGGGTGCTGGCCGTGTCCGTGCTTGCCCCCGAGCCGTCCCCGTCCTCGGTCCGGGAACACGGCCGGGCCCCGTGCAGGCGTGTCTCCATGCTTCTCGCCCGACTTCCCAACCCTCACAAGGCGCGTTTTTCTCGTTAATAAGAGAGCGAGGAGCGGCCCGGCGAGGAGACAGGGGCCTGAGGGGGGAGGTTTTGTAATGGATTAAAAACCTCGACCTGAATCAGTATTAGATTTTCCCTGTGTTTAATTAAGTCTAATTAAACAATGCCGACATCTTCCCGGCACCTGTGGTGTGATTATGTTAAATATTTAATGCCGGTGAAGGATTAGGCTGTGCCTCTAATCTATAGCCAGCAATCTGCTCCCTCTCCGGGGCCCTTGATGCAGCTCCGCTTTGCTGTGACTCAAAGGGAAGCTCAAGGCCACGCCGCCATCGCCCGCAGACAGGCGCCCGGCCGCCACGACCGGCTTGCGTGCCGGCAGCCTTTGTGGGACCCCGGCGAGGCCTCGTCCTGAGGGGGAAGGAAGGGGGAGGCGCCGAGGGGGCTTCTAGTGAGAGTTTTTCAGCCCCACGCTGCAGCTGAGCATTGAGGACTGGGAACGCAAGGACGCCAAGTTCCCACTGATGACAGCCCTGGACACATGTCCCCAAAGGGCTGCTGGCTGTGTGACGACGACACGGGTGTGTGTGTCCCACCCCCTGCGCCCCGACGCACAGTCAGCCTCTTCCGGAGGGGAGGCCACTGGGCAGAGCTGAGACCCGAGGTCCCTGCGGCCTCGGGGAGGGGAGGCTGTGGCCGTGTCCGGGGGCAACGCTAGCGCCGCCGAGTGGGGGTGTTTGTGGCCGGCGCCGCGTCTCCCAAGGAAAAGGGGCCCCTGGTTCTTCGGGGGCCGGGAGGGAGCGCTTCTCACAGAGAAGGCCCCCCGCCCGTTACCCACCCGTGTGGCCAAGGGCACAGAGACCCCAGCAACTCGAGGCTTTGTCTCGTCCCCCTCATGACTGCTGACGGTTTAGCATCTTTAGGAACGAAGGACAGGTGTGGGGTCCTCTCCTGCTGGGCTGGGCCTGCGGGGTCAGTGTCTCGGGGCGTACAGAGCGGCTCACGCCTGGGCGGAGCCTGGAGGCGGGCCGGAGGCCTCCCTTCCGAGCTGGAAAGGAGCCCCAGCAGCCCCCTGCGTGGACAGCGTGGACGCGAGGGGACGTCTTCGAAGGTAAAGGAGTCCGTTGGCGCCAAGTCCTGCAGGTGCACGGACCCCCTTCCTCGTTTGGGGGGGCAGAGACAAACACGAGCCTCCACCTCACAATGACGCCCCAAGTCTCCTGGAAGCACCCCAGGGAACACTCCCGGAAAGGGCGGCCCCCCTGGAGCCCTGTGGCCCCGCCCCCGACACGCCCCCCCCCCCCCCAGGCGGGTGGACAGGCAGAGGCAGCAGCAAGCCGGGCGCGTGCTCGGGAACCCTGTGGCCCGGGGACCGAAGGTGCTCGCTCCGCCCCCGATCGTGCGGGAGCGGCGGTGGTTTTGCCATCTGCAGGTCAGTGTGGGGGTTGGCTGTGCCCACGCGGGGCGGGCCGCTCAGGAGCGGGCGGAAGGGGCTGGTTCAAAGGGCGCAAGCCTCGGGTCGTAGGCGGAGCCCTCCGCGTAAAGACAGGTTCGGCCTGTCCCGGTGTGGCAGGGATCTGGAGCCCTCGCCAGCCGCTGAGCAGGCCGAACCCCGCCGCGTTTCCGAGAGCGACGCCGCACCGCTCCGGAAGCAGCAGTGCCGGCTACACCTCGCGCGGGCGTCTCCCCCGACGCCGCCCGTGGGAGGAGCGGGCTCCCTACCCCGGGCTCGGGTTGCCCTCTAGTGAGAGAGGTCAGCATTGTGCAGGCTACCCGGCGGGCGGAGAGGAGACGCGAACCCGGCCGGCTCCCCCCGGGGGCTGCGTGCATCTGTGCGTGCACACGCGTGTGCGTGTGCGAGCCCGTCTGTGTGAGCGTGGGGGTGCACGTGCGCGCCCCCGTCCCCCTGAGCTACCACCTCTGACCCGGACTCGGCCCGCGGCAGCCCTCCAGCGCCCCTTTCCCGGCCCCTCTGTTTCCCTTGGCCTGGAGGCTGAGTCGCGCGCGGCTCGCAACAGGCAAAGACCGGAGCGCAGAGAATAAATCAACAGAGCCCGTCTGAGACACGGAGCTTTAATGCGTAAGTATATATTTAACGTGTCTGCTGGAAAAAGTGTCTAATTACCCTGTCACCGAACAAAGCACGCGCTCGGCTGGGGTGAATTATGGCATCCCTCACTCCTGGCAAACACGCTGAGGCTCGGGACAGCTGCGGCAGCTTCGCCGGGCCCTGTGCCCCGCGGGACGCGCTGGGGCTGGGCCGCCGTGGGGGCGGGGGCGGGGGCGGGGCAGGGAGAGGGGCAGGCGACGTCCCAAACGCTGCATCCTAAACGCAGGCGACCACGGGTGGCACGGAGCAAGCTCCCTCTGAGCGGCGTCTCCTTGTTGGTCTCGTCCTACCCTGGAGTCCCGGAGTCCGTGGTCTGCCACGCCGACCTCCGCTCGGCCAGAGGCCAGGCTCTGACAGACAGAGAGGAGCCGGGAAGGGGGAGGGGACCCCGCAGCCTCCCCCCTCGCCTCCGGTTCGGGGGTGGGACCAGCAGCGCCGCCACGGCTTGCGTGTCCAGGTGCCTCTTCCCACATGATGCGAGAAGACCCAGACACTGGGTCCCTAAGAATTTAGCCCCCAAAGGGTCATCAATACACGAGGGTGACGCCTTTTTGAACTTGACCAGGTGGACTGATTTGCAGAGGGGACAGAGTGGGGGTAACTGTGGGTCCTAAGAACCTCATCAAGCCCTGGCTGGTGTGGCTCAGTGGATGGAGCATCAATCTGTGAACCAAAGGGTCATGGGTTCGATTCCCACTCAGGGCACATGACTGGGTTGTGGGCCAGGTCCCCAACAGGGGGCGCTCAAGAGGCAACTGCACATCGACGTTTCTCTCCCTCTCTTTCTCCCTGTCTTCCCCTCTGTCTAAAAATAAAATATTTTTTTTAAAAAAGAAGAAACCCATCAAAAAGCAGCCCCCCGAGGTGCACAGACCACGTGAGCAGGCACGAGCCTCGTCTGGCACGGTTCTGGGAGCCACTGGTTCCGAACGCAATGCCCGCAGGGGCGTCCTGCAGAGACTGTGGTCGGAGGTGCCTGGCTTCCCCTGCACACACCCACCCTTGCCCCCCCCCCCGCCTCCCGCCTCCCACTCCCCCCGTCCAGTGTCTGGGTCCCGACGGTGGTCGCCACGGGGCCCTGGGCCACCCGGAAGCCCAAGAGAGGTGGTCCCCAGCCGGTGGTCCCCATGCTCCGTGTGCTTATCCTGCACCAGCGGAGCCGCACCCAGGCTGGGCCGTGGGATGCGAGCGGCACTCGGGCCTGGGCCCAGGGGAGCCGTGTTTGCGTTTAGCCAGCGGGAGCCTCGGCTCACGGGGGAGAGAAAACACGGACGCCCCTGCCCTGGAATCGCCCCTTTCCCGCGAGGAGGCCCCGGGCGGCCGTCCGCCTCCCCGGTGGCGATTGTGTTTCTTGTTTGTTTGATTACCTCTCGTGCGAAGGTTCTTTTATTTGCCGACACGCCGCAGCCGGGCCTCCTCGCCGAGACGTCTCCATCCCGCGCCACACGCAGAGCCCGTCACGCGGGCCCTTTTATTTGCTTCTCTGAATTGCGCTCCAGCGTAAACTAAAGGGCACATGAACAACGGAGATAAAAAATCTATTTCTGATGCCGTATTGGCTCCAAATGTCAAAGTGTTCTTTATTGCTCCGGGAGACGTGTCCCCTTATTTGTCTTTCCGGGCGTGCTTCTCCGAGGCGGCCGCCTCCGTGCCGTCCGACCGGACGCCGTGCTCTGCACGCTCGGGCCTCCCCCGGCTGGTTCTCCGAGGCCCCCCGGGTCTCCCGGGGCAGCCGCCCCGCAGCGAAGGGACCCGGGCCCCCTGGGGGTGACCAGACGGGGTCACAGGCCAGGCACACAGCCGCCACCTGCCACGTGCATGCAGGTCCAGCCCGAGTTCCTATTTGGCAAGAACCCAATGGGATTTCTGATCCTTAGAGTATGGGCGGATGGCAGACACACTAAGAGCTGTGTTTCTAAAGCGCCAGGGGCGGTTCGGCCCGAGGGGGGCAGGCGGCGGCGGGCAGTGGGGAACTCGGAGTCGGGCAGCGCGCTCCATGCTGGGCGCGGACACACCGGCCTGGGGGGGGGGGGGGGGGGGGGGGGGGGCTGCGGGCCGAGGCGCCGGCTGCTGGCTGGACTGGGGTGAAACAGGGTGAAACCAGCGGAGGGGGCGGCGGCAGGGACGCTCAGCCTCTCCCGTCGTAACTCCTGTCTCCGAGACGCCCAGACACCCTCCCCCGCAGCAAGACGGGCGACGCCCAGAGACCGCCCGGCCCCACCTGCAGCGGGAGCTCTGACACCCACGGGCCTCACCGGAACCTGGGCTTCCTGTCAGGTGACTGTCGTGTGGGTCTGTGCCACCCATTGAGCAGCCGGGCTGGGGTCGCTCCCTCTGCCTTCCCGTGGGCCTGATGCTCACGGACACTCGGGCTCCGAGACACCCCGCGGCGAGGGAGCCTCGCCCAGGGCCACCCCGCGGTGTGGGCCGGCCCCTGCGGCTGCGGCCCGAGAGCCCCCTTCCCCCGGGGCTGCCCTGGGCGCTTCCTCGCCTCCATCTGCCGCCCGTCGGGGACGAGACCTCCCGCAGCAGCAGTCCGAGCCCAGGGATCGCCCAAGACTTGAATCACCTTCTTTCCTAGACTCTGTCCTCCAGGTCGGAGCCCACCTGCCCGCCCCCTGAGCCCTCCCTGTGACACTGTGAGTGACAGAGATTCGCCCACACCTGACACCTGGCCTGCACACGCCTGGCACAGGGGGTGAGGAGGCCGGGGTGTTGGGTCAGGTGGGTCTGCCTGAGGCTGGGAAGGTGCTGGCGGGGGAGGAGCAGAGATGGGCCCAGGTGCGAAGGCTCTGAGACAAGGAGCCCGGTGTGTCTCGGGAGCTGCGGGACTCGAGGGAAAGGGAGACACAGGGCAGGGGGGGTCTCACACCTGAGCCCAGTAAATCAGAGCCACGGTGCTGGCCGGGGAGATTCCGATCCCCGGGGAATACGTGCAGACGTCTGGAGGCATTTTGCATTGTCACCCCTGGGAGCGAGGGTGGGGAACAGGGATGCCGCTCCCGTCCCGGAGCCCACAGGACAGCCCACCGCGGACACGGACCCGGCCCGGACCCCCGCGGTGAACGTCAGAAGGCTCAGAACCGCTGCCTGGGAGAGACTGCCCTGCAGACCCGCCCTGAGCTGCTCCTGGTCACCCTGGTGCCTCGGTCTGTGCTCCCAACCAGGCAATGGGCTCTCGGGACCTGGCTCTGGGGCTCGGTGAGGCAGGGCGTGACCTGAGCCCCGTGCACGGTGACGCGCAGGTTGCCCGTGGACATTCGTGGGTGTGTGGATGTCTCCCGTGAGGACGAGTCTTGCTGGCGGAGAGCTGCAGGGGGAGGCAAGACCATGACTCTGGGGAGCAGAGGAGACACAACGGCCGAGACAACCACCCGGATGCGTTGGCGGAGCCTCAGCCCCAGCAGCCCCTCCCAGAGGGCCGCCTTCCATGGCCCGGGCTGCGCTGGCCGCCCGGGGCCCCGGGGAGCCAGAGGCCACCCCGCCTCAGTTCCCATCATCCGCCGCCTCAGCAGCTGTGTCACGGGGGCGGTCACCTCTCGGGTGGTCAGATTCCGCCCCTGAAAACTGGGTTTGAGGGTCACAAGAACCGCCTCTCGGAAGTGGCATCAGGGAAGCCGGCCAGGTGGGCGAACCTGCCGGCCCACCCACGCACGCCTGAGCACCGCCCTGCGTCTGCTTCCGTCCCCGACTTTGGGGCTGCGGCGTCGGGTCCGGGCTCCTGAGTTCCTGCGCACGGTTTTCCCGGCGTCCCGAGCCAGCCACTTCTGGGAATGCCCGGGACACGGCTGTCATTCTCTTCCGTGGTGACGCGTCCCGAGGGCCCCTCCGCACCTGGGGACACAGTGCCCCGTGTCGCAGGGACCCGGACGGTGTCGTGACCCGCCACTGACCTGCGCTCCGGTCAGGCGGGCGCTCCAGTCCCCATTTCTCTCCTGCCTTTCAGATTTTTATTCTTGTGCAAAACACACGCATCCCGGCTGGCTTCTCTGGCCGACTCCACGGTGGTTGGCTGGGGAAGACGCCGGTGTGGGAGGAGCCTGGCCCCGGGCCCTCAAGTCCGACATGGGGGCTGGGTGGGGGGGCCAGCAGCCCCACAGGGGGCACCTGTGCGCACCCGGCAACATTAGCACGGTGAGACCCGCCCCCCAGGTGAGCCGGCCGAGTGCCCGACACCGCGTCACACTCTGCGCCAGCCTGTCGGCCGCCTCCCAGCAAAACCACGCAGCCAAGGAGTCTCGGCCCCTGTTCGCAACCAGACATGCAAGGGGCCTCTTTTCCTCCCCCCTACCCCGGCCTCAGAGACAGGATGACATGTCCCGGGCTCCTCCAGAGAAGGGTGTCACACGACCAAAGTTCCCGGCGACCAGCCTGTGGACGGACCGACCGACCGACCGGACAGACGCAGCCACGGAGACCCACCCCCGTGTCCTGTCGCGGGCGCTCTCCCTCGCCGACGGCTGTGAGTGGGGTCGCATTTACATTTTCTGTGCAATACATCAAAAGCGAGATACCATTGTTTCTAATTCATCTTGCCGACGGCTCGCGTGGTATCTCGCCGCTGCAACTATTTCTAATATTTCTTAAAAATCATAAGCCACACGGGCCCGGAATGCCGAATGTGGGGGCGGCAGCTATCTTTGCGCCCCTGAACCTCAGTTCCGGAGTGGCTCTTTCCTCCCTCTTCCGTTGCCGGGAGAGGGTGGTGCGCCCTGCATGTGAAGCCAGCATTAACTGCGGGCACTCGAGTGGTGACCCGCTGAGAGAGGAGAAAAGTGGAACGACGGAGACCGAACGCACGCTCACACCAAACCCACACTCACACAAAACACTCACACTCAAACGCTCACACGCCAAGCATATGAATTATGAATCGAAAGGCGAAAATGTGTTCTCCCCCCTCTGCATAGACACAACCAGGATATTAGACGCCTAAGGGAAAAATAAATGCTTGTGTTCTTGAAGCATTTTGCCCATTTACTCAGCAAAGTGACCCCGCCCCTCACGTCTCCTGGGAGCACGGAGCACCCAGCCCCCAGCCGGCAGGGAGCACGGGCCGGGCTGCTGGTGACGACCCCAACTGGGGTTCCGCCACTTCCGAACTGGTGGTGCACATAGGCTTTGGCTTAAGAATCATCTTTATGATCTTTGTGGGGGATCAGGTTTAGCAGACTCACCTCAGCGCAAACATAATTACAGGACGGCGCAGACCGTGTTTCAGAGTGCACGCTGGTTCCAAACAGGTGGGGCACGTCTATTTCCCGGGAAAGTCTTGTTCCATGCTAATTACAAACCTTTCCAAACGGCGTTTAATTTGTATTATGAAACAATGTGGCTTTTTATCATTAGAAACGAATTCCAAAGGAGATGATATAAAAAGTGAGATCGCCGTGCACGGGTGCTGCTCGAGTGGTGGGCGTGGCTCTCCATGGCCCCGCCCATTTTCAACCAGTGGCCCCCCCCCCCCAAGGGGGCACATTCCAGTCGCTGAATTCAAGTGAAGGTCAAGGTGGGGTAGAAAGCTGCTTTAAGATGAACATCTGTTAGCTCAGAACTCCCCGCCGAAGGGGAGGGGAGGCACCTCCCCCCAGTGTGCTGTTTGAGGGGCTCTCCCTCCCCTTAGTGAGGTCGTGGGGTCTCACGTGCCTGGGAGAGGACACGGCTCCGGAGACGTGACTCTGTTCTCCTGTCTCCTGCTCGCCAACCCCCCCCCCACGAGGACACCTGGGGCCCTCACCAAAAGGCAGCGCCGAGCCAGGAGCTGCCCGGGAGACCCTGACCCAGGAGACCCTGACCCAGGATGGAGGAGACCTGAGACTCGCCTGGGGCCCCTGTGGGGGTGAGGAGGAGGGGACAGGGAGGACACGACACTTTGACAAGGGGAGAAGGAGGGGCAGCCAAGCGGGGACGGAGAGCGGCCCTCACAGCGGGGGTGGCCCGGATGCAGCTCCCAGGAGGCCCCAGCCCACAGGAGGGAGCTCCCAGTGCCAGCAAAAAGTCACTCACCTGAGCCCGGGGTGGACGCCTCAGGGAGCCCCATTCCAGGACCCGGCCCCAGGGCCAGGGTGCGCCTGCAGTGACCAGTGAGGGCCGAGGGTGAGGAGTGGCTCCCGGCTCCGCAAGTCTTTCCCCTGCTCCCCCGACACACACACACTTTGGCACTGAGCGGGCCTGGGGGCGGAGTCTGGGGCGGGGCCTGGGGCAGGGCCTGGGGGCAGAGCCTGCACAATGCCACCCCCGGGTTGCCTGCCACGGGGTGTGTGTCCCTCACAGCTCCCCAGACAGACGGAACCAAGAACCAATAGCTTTATGTGGAGAGAGAGAAGGAGACATACTATAGGGAGTTGGCTCTCACGGTGGCAGAACCGGACACGTCCCCACATCCACAGCGGGCAAGCTGGAAGCGTGGGAGAGACGAGGGTGTGGCTCCGGTTTGAAGGAGGAACCGCCCTTCCAGTCTGAAGACCCTCGGGCAGGAGGCTGGGGGCCTTTTGTTCTACTTGGACCTTCACCTGATTGGGCGAGGCCCACCCACGCGGGGAGGGCAATCTGCTTTACCCGGTCTGCTGATGTCAGTGTTAACCTCACCCAGAAACCCCTGCCGACACCCTGGGCACCCTGTGGCCCAGCAAGGTGACAATGAACTTCACCAGCCCGAAGCTCACTAATTGTTCATGTGTCTCAAAGGGATGGGCTGCCTCTTACCCACCGTCCTTTGCGGGGTGAGATTCCCCGTCTCGCAGCAGCAAAGAGGCGTCCCAGGCCCGACGGCCGAGCTCCTCACACGCCACCCAGTGCGGTGGCAGCGGCCCCGCCCCGCCCTCCTGTGCCCAGCTGCAGCCTGTCCTCTGCGGGTGCAGCTCGCTGGGACCTGCTCCACCACACGCCAACCAGACAGGAGCGCAAACGGCCACGGGAGGGCCCGGCCCACAGACACGCACCGTAACTCACAGGCTGCTTCTGAGAACCATCAGCCCAGGAAAAGGCTGCTGGCGGACCGGTGGGAACCCTCGCTCCCCATCCCCCGAGATGTGAGGTCACCGTCGGGGCGGGCCGTCTCTGGCAGGACGCTGAGCATCCCGATGAGGACCCCCAAGGCCGCTGGGGGCCTGGCTAGGTCGGTCAGTCCTCGTTCACTGACCCCACACACGTGGGCCTGCAGGATGCTGGGCTGGGAGAACTGAAGCAGAAAGGCCTGCCTTTGGGGAGCTAAATGGCAGTGGACCCCTGAGGTCTGACCCCTCCTCATGCGTCCTCAGCGTGGCCAGGAGCCGCTCCTGGTCTGGATGGGGTGCTCGGTCCTGCCTCCCGGCAACACGGGGGCCCTCCCAACACGTCTCAGAACCCTGGGGCCAGCTGCGGCCACAGGACTCGGGTGGGTTTGGGGGAGCAGTGGGCTCCCCAGGGTGCCCTCTGGGCGGAAGATTCTCCCTCCAAAGGTTCGCCGTCGGGGGCCCAGACGACGGGAACCCAGGGCTGCTGGTGGGGCCGGCAGCATCACCTGCCCGCCCGCGCAGACCTGGGCACCAGCCTCCGGCACAGAGGCCGGGGTGCACGGGCTCCGCAGACCCCTGCCCTCTGTGTCTAGTCAGGACGGGAGGTGCTGCCCAGGCCCCCGGCCCCAGAGAGGCCTGGTCATACCAGACCCTGACCGCTGGCTCCCTGCCCCTTGGTCCACCCAACGCTGTATGACAGGGTGGCCTCCACCTTCAGGCGTCCAAGGGGTCCACACGACCCCTTCCAGTCATGGGGACCCTCGGGGGGACTAGGGGTGTCCCTCCCAGCGTCTGCCCCTGGGGTCATGATGCTTCCCCGAGGTGAAGGCCACACCGAGGCCGAGACTGCGGGTGCCCCGAGCCCACTGTACCACCACGTCCCCCGAGCACGAGGGGCCCTCGATGGCACGCCGCAGATGCCCGGTGCTGGGGGGTGCCGCCCGCGGGCCCACCTGCACGAGAAAACACACTCACCCGTGGCCACTCTGACAAAAGCCAGCTCAGCTTATCTGCAAAACCCTCGGACTCGGACCTTTGGGCGAGGACACCCTCCTGCCTGTCCACGCCACCGCACCCCGACACAAGCCCGGGCCCAGGGTCCGCATGGCCCCTCCCTGGTCACCTGTGGACCCACCCACCCTGGCCCAGGAGGAGGCCGGGCCGGCTGGGGACGGGCTTGCCTCCGCTCAGCCAGCCGGCCACGGCCTGGGCCGAGACCGCAGCCTGGACAACGCGGCCCTCGCGGAACAGGCTGGACCGGGCGTGCCAAGCGTGCACGTGGGGTAGACCCTGGACTCCAGCCCTCGCTTCTGCGTGGGGCGCGCTCCCCACCCGGGCACGAAACTCCACCGCCTCCTCCGAGAGGGAGGGAGGGGATAAAGCCGTCTCCTCCTCCGAGAACCTCATTTCCTCCGTAATTAAAACAGAGAAGGGGCCCGGCTGCCTGTCAGCCCGCTCGGCCGCGGGGGAGGGCTGATCACCGCCGCGGCGCGGCCCCCAGAGAGCCGGCAAACCCCCACGCCGGCGATGATTGCCGTGATTAACGAGAAGCGATCCTAATTAGAGTGTGCGCCCCGGCCGCATCAGCGCACACAGTGTCTTAACGATCGTGCATATTAATGACGGAGCCGGTCCCGCGGCGCCCTCCGGCAGGTGGAGGGGGGGCTGCGCCCAGGTCTGGCTCCTCAGACCCTCCAGCGGCGGGTGCAGCGGGGAGGGGAGGCCCGAGAGTACGAGAGGCCCCACACACCAGGAGGTCACTCGGCCTGAGGGGCTGGTAGCATCGGCTCTGCCACCAGCCTCTCACTGGGGACGTGGCCGCCTGTCGGTGCGCGCAGGCTGGTCTAAGTCACCACAGCAGTGAGGTCTGGGCCGCTGGTCTCGGCGTCCACGTTCGTAAACCCGTGACCCCGCGGCCGCTCCCTGCACGTGCTGCTCCGGAGCTGCAACGAGACGGGACTCTGCGAGGACCTGGGACAGGACAGTCCCTGTTCATGCCACAGGGTGCTCAGTGTTGTTATTAAAATTATTAGTGTTGTTATTAAAATTGTTAGGGATTCCCGGTTCCTGTCATCCTTTCGCAACGCGAAGGGACAGGACCTTTGAGGCTCCTGGCCGGGCCAACCGTGCGGGCTGGCTTCTGGGGGGCAGGCGACGCGTCACACACGTCAGGGTGTCCTTCCCCACGGGACTCCAGCAGCACGCGGTGACTTCCTTCTGGAAAGATCCAGGAGCGGGCTTGTAAGGACAGCCGGGCTAGGTGCAACCCGTGATGCGGCCACGGTCGATACCAGCTATGCGGTGACCCACCTCCCGCACAGGTGAGCGGCACAGGTGGCCTGAGAACGGCGGGGCCCCACCTGCTCCCTCCCGTCTACAGAGATAATAGCGCAAAACGGATGTGCACGTGGTCTTCTGGGGGTTGTGTATGTGCACGTGCAGACACACGCATGCACATGCATGCCTGAGAGACACGCAGGTGTGAAACTGCACGCAGCCATGCACACAGGTGCACGCAGGGACGCCGTCTCCCTACGTCTGATCCGACAACCGTGAGGCCCTGCGGCGAGGCCGTCCTGCAACCGGCTCTCTGCACTCGGCGCTGTCCCGCGACGAATCCGTGTCCCTGCCCGGACGGGGCCGTGTCCGTCTCAGGCTGCGTGGCCCTTCCTGTCCCAGGGCTCTGCCGGGGACCCTCCTGCGCCCCAGCGGGTGGGTGGCTGATTTAAGGAAGACGCTACATCACGTAACCTCTCGCCTCCCTCGACGTGTGAACCGGGCCTGGCCTCTCCTGCCGCTGAGAGGCCCGGTTAGAAATGAGGGGGGTTTGACGTGGGGGCTCCCTCTTCTCCCCGGAGAAGAACATGTCCTCGTCGAGACCTGGCGCCGAAGGGGCGTTGCCTGCGAACCCCACACAAAGTCACGGCGTTCTCCGCTCACCCTCCGCAATGACAGAACGTGCTCTTTCCCTGGACACCCGGAGTCCCAGAGACGCAAACCAAGGCAGGCTCCTTTGTTTTGTTTTGTTTGGTTTTGTCGTCCAGCCCACACGGCCCAGACACAGGCAGGGGCAGCCTGATTTATTTTGCAAAGTGAGTGGCCTCCACAGCCCGAGGTGTTTAAAAATCACTCCCTCCGCCTAATTAGAGCCCTCAGCGGCGCTGAGGGCTGAGCCACGCCGGCCGTGACACTAATGAACACTGTCCCCAGCGCCACGGAGCCCAGCAGCGTGGCGGCCGCCCGGGGGAGGGGGCTGGACCTCTGCGCACTCTCAGGACCCGGCCTGGCCCCGGCCCCCCATAGGCGACTCACTCCGCAGCCACTCGCCCTCCCTACCAAGACCACCGACATCCGGGCTCTCCGGTCAAACTCATCTCGCTGCACTGGGAGGGGGAGGGGCAAAAGCAGACAGCTAACCAGGAGGTAACAGCCCCGGCACCAGCGTGCTGTTGGCTCCACGTTTTTTCCAAAGCCCTGCGTTTGCAGCAGCAGCCTCATTAAAAAGCCTCTAAGCAGGATGAGGAGCCGGGCCCCGTATAGATTAATAAAATCATCGATTTCCACCGAGCCGGCTTCTCGGCGGCACCGGGAACCTCACGGCGCGGTGTGGAGACACGGCTCCTATCAGTTTCCGATGCAGCACCGTTAATATCCAATTTCGAGAGCACATCTTTTGTTTGTAGAAGCAAATTGCTAGGAAAAGCGACTGCCACTGGCGTTCTCGTGTCTCCGGTCTGGCCTGTCTCTGCACGGAAAATCTGAGGGGAACGCCTTCCGAGTCCCCCGTCCCCACAGAGCAGGAGCGTTTATCATGCATTTAGACACACATGTGACGCGGGGTTTTTTTAATGACAGCCCACACGAATTTGACATGAGGTACCTTTCGGGGGCATGCACTACATAGCTTGCGAGGAAGGGTTAAAAATGAAAAAGCCGGGAGAGAAGCAGCCACAGACCCAAGGTCATACAGTCAGCGGAGCTGTGTGCGCACAGACAGCCGGCCCCTGTGCTGAGAGCCCGCACCTGCGAGCTCGGGCGGCGGCCGAGCGTCCCGTCCGCGTCACCTCCGACACCGGGCACGGGCGGCCGCGCGTCCCGTCCGCGTCGCCTCCGACACCGGGCACGGGCGGCTGTGTGCCCCGTGGTGGCCGGATGTGGGGCCCGGCCGACAGAGAGCGCAGGGTCCGGAAACAGATCTCTTCCTCACGGTCATCACCCACGCTCGCCCCTCTGCAGATCACGCTGCTGTTCAAACGCACGGTGTCACCACCACCCCCTTCTGTTCACGGGTGCCCCGGGGTCTGTCCCCACGGCAGCTGTCCCCTCCACGCCGTGCAGCCAGGACGCTAGGGCCCGCTGTCCCGTTACCTTTGTGGAGACGGTGGGGCTCTCAGCCCCGCCGCCTCACAGCGGTGTTGCCGGGGTGCAGGGCAACGAGCCCTGTAGGGAGAGAGCATGCCCGTGGGGCGTCTTACCTTGCTGTCGGTGGTTCCGTTTGGTTTTGTGTAAGTTCTGCGGGGCAGCTGGGCCGTGTCATTTCAAAATTAAAATGTGCGCCCCCGCTGACCCAGTGTGAGGTCTGAATCTGCCTGTAGAAACAAGACCACCGGAGAGCAAAGAGGCACGTCGACAGACACCGTCACGAGTAACAGCGGGAATCTGGAAGCAGGCGTCCGCTGTTGCGGTGAATGAGGCGGAGTTTGAAACGTCGGGGCATGGATCGAGGCAGGAAGTGGGCAAGGTGGTTCCAGAAGGGGGGACATGTGTGTGGGGGGGGGCACAGGAGGACGGGCTTCGTGGTGGGCTGTGCACGAGGGCAAAGAAAGAAGCGTTAGGAACGGTTCTCAGGTTCCGGGCTTCGGCATCGTGGCGCATGGCGGAGGGAGCGCGGACCACAGGACGAGGGGCAGGCGTGCCCCTTGGGAAGGGGTCACCCGTGATGAAGACGTGGTCGCTCCGGAGCACGGAGGGACTGGGCACCTCACGAGTGCCCGCCACAGAATCTGCCCCACACCGATGGTCTGGGTCCTTGTCTTGAGTTGGCCAGACCTCGGTTACTTCCTGGGTGTGCCCTCACACGATGAAACGAAATGGCACCTGAACCAGGTGTCACGCCTGGGGAAGGAGGGTGGATTCTTGCTCACCAAGCTCGCCCCCTGCTCAAGAAGGCGTGATGAAAGTAAGGAAGAGACTCTGGTGACTTAGATACCAAACAGCCAGGGGAGGGTAAGAACGGCACGGGAAAAGGAGAAACTTACAGGCATGACCCGCGGACACGAACTACGCGGAAATGGTAGACTGTGGATTTGAACCCAGATCTGCCTGGTTCCAGGCACAAGTGTCGTTCAAAGGACACCAGGCAGACTTCTCAAGAAGTCTCCCGTGGAACTGAAAAGAAAGACGTCTTGAAAGTAATGAAGAGGCGAGACAGTCTCTCAGAGATTCGCCGTGTGAGATGCCATTGGTGGCTGCGCGCCTGCCCCAGCGGGCTCCCCGCCAGCGCCTCCAGCCGGCCGGCCAGAGAACACCCAGCGTGTGCCGCGCGGTCTTCCCGCACGGGGAGGGCGAAGTGCCGCTGGAGGCTGCGGAGCTCCCTTGGGTGGCGGAGAGGCCCGGAAGGCTCGCCGCTTCCACCTTCCCAGCGCGGGGAGCCGGCCGACAACAAGCCGCTGACGTTCCTTGAGCCGTCCGTGCGGGAGCCTCGGCCGCGGGGCAAGCAGAACCCTCAGGACCCGGGAGAGCCGGATGTTCACAGGGGAGCGAGCACCCGCGCCTGGTCCCACGCGGGGCGGCTGTTGCCTGCCGGTGCCGCACGCTGGGGAGAAAATTCGACGGTGGCTTTTAACTCAGCGGCGGAGGCGACGGCGGGACACGGTTGTTCGAACCTGGCCTTAACCCAGGGAACTGATTCCCCTGAGTCGGAGGAGGGGTGGGGCCCGCCGCGTGGCAGGCCTGTGCTCCCTCCCTGCCTGAGCCCCGTCGGGGTGTCGGGGTGTCGGGGTCCCGGGGAGGAGCCCCCTGTCCCAGCAGCTGCTGACCCTGCTCACTCTGCCACTCGGCCCCTCTCCCCCCACCCAAAGCAGCTGTTTGATTTCCGATTGACTCATTTTTTGAGCCAAGCCTCCAGAATCAAGTTGCTTGAAGGGTAATTGTTCGCAACAAACACCTCGTTTTTTCCGCGCGCAGCTGTGGCCGCCCGCTCCCGGCGGCAGCGCCCACCGACGGGCGAGTCTGCGGCTCGTCTCCTTCCCCTGTGGGGGCTGCAGGTCCGCGCGGTTCGGAGCGCTGCTGGGGCGGGCCTGTGCTCTCTAGGTTTCAGGGGGAGCTGGATTTTCATCCTTCTGCTTTATGACATTCCTCATGTCATAGTATGAGAGAGCTTTGTGTCCAGGTTATTTTAAAATTAAGTATCTCGATAAAACACTTTGAAAGCTTTACAGGAGCCCTCTGACAAGGATCCAGGTGTAAGGAGAGACCCTCGGTCTCAGCTGGTCAGCGACCCCCTGGAAAGCCTCAGGGATGTGGGGGTCAGCTGCCCGGGACCTCCTGTCCTCCCGTGGGGGCAGATCCGAGACCGTGTGCCCGCTCCACCCACAGCCAGGCAGGTCAGGAGGTGGCCACGGTCCCGTCGAAGGTGTCTAGGAGCAGAGGGCACATGACCCCGCTGGAGTCGGAGTGGCCCCCGCACCGCCTCCCGGGTCTCCAGCTTCCAGTCAGGCTTGGAAGGGAGGGGGCCGCCCCAGGGGCCGGGATGCTGGTCCCATCCTAAACGGGAGGCCTGGGGTTGGGACTGAAGGGCGGGGGTGGGGTAGGGTGGAAAGTGGGCACCAGGGGGCACCCAACGGCCACCGTGTCCCTGGGCAGGGGGTGGGCTATTTTGTCGTAGAGAACCGGAGCCCCTCAACCCAGAAAGACCACCCACCTTCCGCCAAAGCCTCCTCCCACCACGGGCAGCCCTGGGACCAGGGCTCAGCCAGCGGCACCGACTGGGAAGGCGGAGCCAGGAAGGGGCGTGAAGGAGACAAACCCGGGAGATGGAGGGGTGTCCCCTGCCCCGCTCCCTTCCCCGCTCGGAGCCTGGGGTGCGGCCACCCACCACCCACACAGCTGGCGCCGCGGTTCATCGTGAGCACCCTCTGCAGGCCCGCCCTGAACCCCAAGCTCCGCAGCATCCAGCACCCCTGTGGGTCCGGTTCCGCCCTGCCTCCCAGGACAGGGCTCCAGGCCCGGCCGGAGCGGCCCCCAGAGAAAGGGAGAGCGGCTCTGGGCCGGGAACTGGGCAGCCGGGGGTCAGCGGCACGGGCCAGAGTCCCAGCTACCGCTTCCCCGACACGTGTGGGCAAACGTGCTAAATGCAAAAACAAACCCCTGCCAGTTCAGCATCGGAGTGAAATGTGTTTAACGGATTTGGTGACGTGCCTGTGAAATTGTGAGCCTGTGTTTTGAAAACAAACGCCTCCCCACAGTGTCCTGGAGACGCAGCGGACGCAGGGTCTGCCGGAGCACGAGTCTCCCTGCAGGGGACCCAAGGCTCCTGGGGGACGATCGACCCGTGTCCTCAGAAGGAGGATGGACATCATGGCGGCCCCGGGACATCACACCGCCACCGGCCGAGCGAGCAGGACCCTCTCTGGAATGCTTGAGAAGAGTATCATCCAGAGGCTCCCAACGGACACGGTGACAATGTCACCGTTGTCACAGAAGTGACGACTACAGGAGATCAGAGATGTGGGAGTTCGGGGCAGAACCGCATATCCGTGGTGGTGCTCCATGTGGGGTCGTTACCACAGAGTTCTCAAAGCCCTCCGTGAGGGGCCGACGGGGTGCGTGGGGACTGGCTGGCCCCAGACTGTGACCCCACCGAGTACAGGCTACCAGGAAAATCATGGTGACATCATGGGGAGACCCGGCGGCCCCCGCTCCCACCCCGCGGTAACACTGAGCCGTCGCTGATGGCGAGGCAGGCACACGTGCGTCCAGGAACAGCCACCGTGGGGACACGGCTCGGCCCTCGTGAGCCAGCCCCGCGTCCAGACTCCCCCGTCACAGGAGCCGGTGGGTCCCCTGGTTCTGTAAACCCGCTCAAGTGGGGGTGTCAAGGGGGAGGTCTCCAGTAAAAGGCAAAAAGTGACCAAAGAGCCCAGCACCCCCAACTCGGGGCCCCGTGGGGAAGCTCACCCCCCTTCTCAGCCCACGGGGTCAACTCTGAGCAGCTGAGGTGACCCGGGTGCGCCGGAGGCGCTCAGTGACAGCGGGTCTTCCCCAGCCCCCTGGCCGCTCCAGAGAGAGCCGCCTCCGTCCGCGTCAGGGCGTCTGCACCCAGAGCTAAGGCTGGTCTTCGACCAAAGGCCCTCCGGCTCAGGGCCCGGGCGTCTTCCTCAAATTTAGTAACGCCTCCCTGGGGGGTCACCAGGGCTGCCAGTGGCCGCCGGGCTCACAGGGTCAGGAGGGGCAGAGCCGGGGCCCCGGCCATGGTCTGTCTGGCTCCAGAGGCGTCGTCACCACAGGACTCTACGGAGGGGACGCTGGGACCCCCTGTCATCGCCCGTGGGGATGACGAGCACTGTGTGCCCTGGGGATGGCTTCCTCGAGGAGACTTGTGTTGGAGGTGGACCGTGGCGACAGAGGGTTGGGGGGCGAGGGACAGCACTTTGGAGCCGAAAGGTCAGAGGTCAGTAGTGTTGGAAGGGACGGTGAGCGCCAGGCAGGGCTGGGCGGTGGAGTAGAGGCAGGGGCCCAGCAGGAGGGGAGCTACCCAGGACCACGGGACCACCTCCCGTGACAGCCCGTGAGGCCCGGGGCGTGATCTACAGAGGGACACTCCAAAGAAAGGTGCGGGGGCGTCCAACCCACGACCCGGGGGCTGCACGCGGCCCAGGGTGGCTGTGAATGCGGCCCAACACAACGTTGTAAATTTAGTTATAACGTTATGAGAATTTTGGGGGTGATGACGCATCACAGTGTATTGAATGGGCGGCCCACGACCACCCTTCTCCTTCCAGTGCGGCCCGGAGGCGCCCAAGGCTGGACGCCCCTGGTTGTGAAAGAATTCGTGGGAGTCCGGCTTCTCCGGAGACACCGCCAACGGGATGCACCCCCTCTTGGGGGCGGACTCCCATCCCGGCTCCGCCTCGAGGTCTGAGGTCAGAGGCCACGCGAGCCGGCGCGGGGGTGGGGGGAGTGGATGTGTTTCTGCTCCCCCAGTACTGGGGGTGCAGCCCTCCGGGGGGCCAGGGTTAGGTGGGGGAGACTCCTGGCCGACTTAGCGCCCTGGACAGAGCCCGAGCGCCGCCCGCCCGCCCGCCCCGCAGCCCCGAGGCTCTGGAGCCGCGCCCGGCTGTGCCGGCTGCGGATGCCCTCCGGCCAGGACCCGCTTGCGGCGCTGCTCGCTCGGTCTCGGCTCCAGGAATAATCAGCCGCCGGCCCACGAGGATAATTGACTTCCGTGCTGACACATCATGCATTTTAAAGGGCTTTCCCTCCCCGGCATTTTTGGGTTGGCTCCAGCGGCGGCGTGCGTCCTGTCTAGCCCACCGTCCTGCTGGCAGGCACTCTCTTGAATAGCTGCGTGAAATCCAACATTAGAAATGTCCCACTTTCCCCTCACCGCTGGTGGACAGCCGGCTTGTTTCTGGGTTGTTTTGCCGTCGCTGGTGGGCAGGGCCCGTAGTGGGGCGGCTCCATGAGGGGGCGCTGTCCCCCCCACCGTGGGTCCCGTCGGACCTACCAGAACACCGACGTCTATCAGACCAGGTGACGGCCGCAAGGTGCACTGCGTTTGCATGCAGGTGAGTGGGCTCGAAACACGCCCACCCCCTTCCCCGGTGAGCACGCCGCCCCCGGTTCGGCCGGGCCAGCGCGGGGAGCCCCCCTGGGCTCTCAGACACACCGACGTCCATCCCTGCACTTACCTGGCCAGGTGCTGTTGTACCGGGCTGTTGGGTCACACGGCCAGCGAGCCACCTTGTCACTCAGCTTTCCGACACGTCACTCCCGAAAACACCAGCGTTCTTTCACGGAGCTGTGAGGCCAGTGTCACACGCAGGATGTGCCACAGGGATATGAGTCCGTTATCTAAGATTCCGTCTGTGGGCAAATGTCTCCGGTTGTCCCGACACCGCCGTTCACCGCCGCTTTATTTTTCAATCCGGGAAGAAACGCAGGATCGATTAAGGGCCACGAGCTGCCGTCAGCTGCAAAATCCCCTCGGTCCCGTATTAATCCGTGCCGGCCCCCTGCCGATGTCACCCCGTTCTGGTCCTCCCTGGCTCTGACTGTTTGACGCAGAGGGCAGTGAGTTTGCAGGCGGTCCCTCGGGTGCCTTTGCCCGACCACTTCCTCACCGTTCGATTCAGGAGACTCGTTTCTGGGCAGGAAAACCGTCTTTCCGGTGCATTCTGTCAGCGGTCCTCGAAGTCGCTGTCTCCCATCACCTGTCACCCCAGGGTGGAGCGTTTGGTTGAGGTGGGGCCTGCCTGCTGTGTCCTGATGAGGCTGCCCAGAGTGACTAATAAGGGTTCGTGACACCGGACTTGGACACAGGGTGGACGCCGTCTTCACCAGCCACCTCGCACCCAGCGACTGTCCCGTCCACTGCTGGTCTTGCCCGGATTGGAAATGACGACGGTGGCTTCGAGGCAGGATGGGCCCTGTGTCCACTTCTCAGACACTCGGCCACTGCTGCTCCCTCACCCGTGACTTCGGGGTCCATCCTGCTGGGCCGCGGACAGCTGCGTCCCCAAGGCCGGCCACCCCGGGGCATGCAGGCCACGCATGGTACTTGTTCACAGACATGCGAGGGGACTGAGGCTCTTTGCACATGTGTGTGCATCTCGGACCTTTAGGAGGTGACTTCCACACACCTGATTCCAAGTGCACGAAGTCACGCGGCCCTCACTGGGTCTAACACAGTTTTCTGCACGTTGCACAAAAACACGTTGGGAACTGCGGCTTTGAAAACAAGCCCTGCCCCTCCCGTTGTTCCCTCCAGGACGGAGTCCGTGTGGCCCACACCCTCTCGGCCCTCCGTCCAGAACACGGCTCATCCTCCGGCCCGTGCTCGGGGTGGGGAGGGCCCCTCTGCTCCGTCTCCCGGCGGTGGCTCCGCGGGTCCGCGGCTCTGTGGGTCCCGGGGCCGAGCTGGCTGGACCCCGGCAGCTTCTAGATGTCGCGGTCGGCACCTTCCCGGCCCTCGGAGGAGGGGAAGGTGAAGGCGAAGAGAGTGTGGAGCGGAAGCTGCTGGGCCAGTAGAGGGATCGCAGGAAGGCTGCCGATTTAGGGGGGGAAAAAAGACACCTGGTGAAATTAGAATTCAGACAAGTGGCTTTTAGTATAGGCCTGTCCCACGCGACACTTTTTTAAAGTATTAGTGAGCCCCAAATACCGCATGGGGCGTGCTTACACTAGGAAGTCATTCCCGGCGTTCTCTGAAATTCAGAGCCAACGGAGGGAGCGCCCTGTGTCGGCGGCACCACCCGAGCAGGCGGCAGCACGTCTTGCCGAAGCGGACCTCTGCAGGGGCAGCCCGCCCTCGGGGACAGTGTGGTCCCACCGAGTCCTCGCCGAAGTCCAGTGAGGTGGGCCCGGCAGTGTCACGCGGCTCTATGTCGAAAGGAAGATCTTTAACCAAAATCACGACACTACCAGGGGTTCGCAAAGCATTTCACCAAACTCGGGCCTTTGGGCTTTTATTTGGCCACCGTCCATGGCTCCCCTGGTGGGCAGGTGACCGTCCCACAGAGGGAGGGGCCTGCATCTGCTCCCGGTGGGCTATCACCAGGGCACCGTTTCCCTCCAGGAGGCTCCTGGCCGCACCCTGAGCCCCTGTGCTCAGGGGACACTGGGCCCACGCCTGGGGACACTGGGTGGGCAGAGCCCGCCCCCTGGCCAGGCACTGGCTCACTGCGCAGACCTCAGGTGGGCCAGTGAGACACGGTCACAGGCAATTCCACTGGGAATTACTGGGAAAGAAATCCCTTTTTGGTGGGTTTCCAACTCAGTAAGCTTCAAGTCCTTGACACCAGAGGGGAAAATGTGCCTGAGAACTAAGCCACTCCAATGGAAAGAAAGAAAAAGAAAAAGAAAAAGAGAGTGAACCCTGGCAAAGTTGCTTGAGTGCCTGGATCCAGCCATGCCTGCAGTCCTTGGCCCTGGACCTCTCAGTTGTCTATGAGCCTCTGCATTTCCTTTTATGCCCAACTTGGGTTTAGTAGGACCTGTGCCACTTGCCAAGAACAGGGTCCGAAAAGCCTCCTCTCGCACTTAAAGTCCATCCTCTTGACATCTGCCCTCGCCAGAAATTCAATACTTTGTGCCGAGTACTTGCTGTGTTCTAGGCACTGGGGGAAGAGCACGGAGACCCAGCGTGGGCAAGGCAAGCACGCCCCTCCCCCATGGAGCTGATGTTCACAGTCCCACCGATGCCCCGCACACCCCGTCCGGGCTGTGCTGCCACCCAGGAGGATATCCCTGAGGCTGCCCTCTGACCCCACCCTGGGGGCGAATCCCAGGTGGCCACTTCTGCAGGCGGCACCAGCCCTTGTCTCCCGAGGGCCGCAAACGTAGCCCCCTGGGGAAAACCCCACCGAGCTTCCCTGCGGGGGTGTCCAACCCACGGCCTGCGGGCCGTATGCAGCCCAGGATGGCTGTGAACCTGGCCCGACACAGAACCGCACATTTACTCAAAACATCATGAGATTATTTTCTTATGACGCGTCGCCGTGTATTTCATGGGTGGCCCGAGACAACTCTTCTCCCGGAGTGGCCCAGAGACGCCGGAAGGCGCGACACCCCTGCCTCAAAGCACCGGCCGTCTCCCAGCTGTGCCCGCGGGCCCGCCCACTCCCCGGCTGCGGGTGGAGGGAGCCACGCACCGGCTGGTTCAGACCCAGCAACGCCGGGCCCCAGCCCCCGGGGGGCGGCCAGCCCCACCTGTCTCTAAGAGTTACGTTCCCGGGTGGGAGCCGACAAAAACGAGCCAGATGCTCACCCCGTTCCTGGGTGACGACCCGCACGGAGCGGCCGGCAGGAGACACGTCGCCACCCCCCTCCCCGGCCTGGGCAGGTGCTCGGTGCCGAGGGGTGTGGAGCCCATCTCTGTGGGAGGCGGAGCCACAGCCGGGCCTGGGGGCCTCTGAGAGCGGGACCAGGACGAGCAGCGGAGCAGCCGTTAGCCGTGACGAGCACACGGTGCCCCGTTCCCCGGCACCGGCGTCCAGCGGGCTTCATTAAAGGGCGCCGTAATGTTATGTTAAGTAATGCCGTGTTAGGGAGCTCTGACTCCGGCCTCATTAAATAACCTCCCTAACTGCCGCCCTGCAGAGCCTGTCGTTAACCGCGCGCTGCCTGTCTCCGGCCACGGGGTCCCTGGCGCCGGAGGTCCCCGGCTGAGGGACGAGTGAGGAAACGGCACCGTGCGCACAGGGCCACCGAAGGGGGACGACATCCCACGGGGACAGGTCTGCAAAGCCGCTCCGGAGGGAGGGAGCTCCCACCTCCTCCTGGCCGTGAACCCGGGGACGCCCGGTAAGGCGGGAGGTGGGGAGCCACACCCTGACCTCAGGTGGCGCCCCTCTGGGCCCGGGCCTGCGTTCCGGGGGACGCGTCACGCTCAGGTGCTGCTGAGAGACAGGGAGGCAGCCGGTGACCACAGCTCCATAGGTGTGCCCGTCGGCCTTCCCGGGAAGGGCGGGAACCTGCAGGGGCTCCCAGAGGGCTCCGCCCCCGCCCCCCCCGCCCCCCCCCGTCAGGGGGACCGTTTCACAACAACGGCTGCAACACTGTGCAGTGCGGCGCTGACACCTGGGCTGGCTTCTCACCGCCCTCGCCTCAGGGGGCAGTATCTCCCCGAAAGGATGTCCGCGTGCTACACCCCAACACCTGGGACACGTCAGGTTACCCAGCCCAGGGGGACCAGGTCACAGATGGAGCGAAGACCACCAACCAGCCGACCTCAGCACAGACAGGGACATTCTCCTGGGTGGTCCAGGCGGCCCCGGGCAGGCACGGCGGTCCTTCAGCGCAGGGGAGGCGGTGGCCGAGGTGGAGGTTAACATCAGAGAAAGGCCACGGACGCAGGGCCGAGTGGCCCGAGGGGAGGGCTCAGCCCCCACCGCCAGCCTCGAAGGCAGAAGGGACCCCGGGTGGGGGAAGGCAGGGGACACCTGGGAGCCGGAGAAGCCAAGCCTGTGTCCCCACTGAGCCCCTCCGGACAGGACTGCGGTCCTCTGGACGCCCGGGTGGCCCGTGAGACCCGGCCCAGGGTTCTCGCCCACGCCAGCCCACGCTCACGGCGTCCTGAGCTGCTGAGTCCGCACGTCCCAGGTGCAGACCCCCCCCACCCCCCGGCTGGCCAGCCTCGGCTGCGTCAACAGTGGCATCTCGTGGGAAGAGGAGAGACAGAGAGGCAGCAAAGAGACGCCGGGTGACAGACTCGTGGCTGAGGTCACGAGGCCCCAGGAACAAGGAGGAGAGTCCGGCACACCCAGGGGCCCCTCCTGCCCCTCAGCCGTCCCCTGCCTCTGCTCACTCTCCTCGCCTGCCTGGATGGGGAGGGGAGACCCCCCACCCCTGGAGCCCCAGAGGAAATGGGGGGTTTGCCACTGACATTCAAGCCCAGAGCCCGTCCTCATGAAGGACCCTCAAGGGCGGGCAGGCACTGACCCCAGCTGGACCGTGGCTGCGGGCGCCAAATCCCGCCCAGCGTCTCAGCTGGCCTGCAGCGTGGCTGGTCCCTAACCAATCTCCGCGGGAGCTCACGGAAGTTCGGTCTCCCGTGCAGGGAGCTTCCACCTGCAGCTCGGGGCAGCTTCTCCCGTCGTCCCCACCCCAGGGTCTCAGCGAAAGGGGCTTCGAATTCACATCGAAAACCGCTGACCAGGAGAACAAACCGGAGGCCAGCTCCTCGTCACTCTGCTGGGCGCGTGGTCGGGGAGGGCGGGTGGCGGGGCTGAGAGGGAGGGGTTCAAGGTCAATAAAACGACCTCTCACGTGGAAACGGGGGTGGGGGCAGCCCAGCGGTCGTCTGAGGTCCGAGGACGGCCGCTCTTGGGAGCTTCAGCTGGGCCCCCTGTGCATGACAGAGTTCTCTCCTGCACCAGTGAGCGCTCCTTTCGTCACAGCCGCGGGGGCACCGGGGGCAGAGGTTGGGGGGTGACAGAAGGCGCTGGCCGGGCACGCCCACCCACCTCTCCGTGACGCGGGGGGGTGCTCTGTGCCTGCCCCGTCCGTCCCAGGCGGCAGCGCCCGGCGGCAGGCGGCTCTGGAGCCCTCGAGGTGTGGGTGGGGCGGCTCGGGAACCGACTGTGGGAGTTCGGTGCGTTTTTATCCATGTATTGATTGACTTTTTAATCCTCACCCGAGAATACATTTATTGATTTTGGAGAGAGAGAGGGGAAGCGAGAGACAGAGGGACGTCGATCGGCTGCCCCCCGTGCGCACCCTGACCCTGCGCCCCAGGTGTGGGCCCCGATCCAGCATCGACCCTGCGACCTTCCAGAGCCTGGGATGATGCCCCAACCCCCGAGCCTCCCCGACCGGGGTGACTGGTCCTCTCAGAGAGGGAGAAACACCGGCGGCTCTCGGTCCCACCTGTGGACGCATCCACGGGCCGATCCGTGTGTGCGCCCTGACCGGGGATCGAACCCACAGCCGCGGCCTGTGGGGCTGGGGTTCCACCCGGCTGGCCCGCCTGGCCCGGGCCTGTGTGAACGCATCTAAACGCAAGCGTCCACGTCCGGCTGGTGGCCCTTGGGCTGAACCCGAGGGAACACGCATGAAGGTGAAGGGTGTGGATGACCTTCCCGTGGCCCTCGGCCTTGGACCGGCCTGCCCGGTGGACCGCCTCCTCCCGACCCCCGGGTCGAGGCACGGGACCCTCCGGAGAGGAGCCGGGCGGGCGCGTCTGTCACCCTGTCATCTCGTCAGGAACCCCGTGAGCCCGCACGTCTCGTGTCTGTCTCCCGGGCGGCTGTACCTGTCAGTTCGCATCACTCGCTGTCCCTGAGCCGGGTCGCCGGCCCTGGTGGCCCCTCACGGGGCGTCTGTACACACGTGCGGAGTGGACGCCGGGGCTGCGGGTAGCCGCCAGTGAAAAACAGCCCCCCCAAAATGCCCTTGAGCTTCGGGAGTTAACGAACCCTCGGACAGACAGACAGAAGGACACCTTGCCGAGTGACGACTGTCCTGGGTGTCAGCGGCCCACCCTCCGGGGGGAGTTTGTCCCCGTCCCCGTGAGAACCCGGGGAAGGAAGAGCCTCATAGCTGCTGGCATTCCGGCCCCAGAAAGGCCGCCCACGACTCCCATTCTTCAACTTCACCTTGGCAGCCACAAACACCTCCTGACGCGTCGGACCGCAGTCCAGACTGAACGACATTCTTACTCGAGATGTATAGATTCGCTCGCCAGCGGGGTGTTCTGATCCTCATGCTGAGAGGCACGTGTGTGACAGGTGGTGTTTAGGAGGCTGTCCGAGGGGGCTTCCCAGCCCCGGGGCCTCCGGGACCTGCCCGCACCCCTTCCCTCGGACCAGGCAGGAGGCTGCTGTCTTTCCCCTGCCAGCACCCGCGTGCCGGCCCTCCCCCCGGCTCTGAAGTTAACTCATTGCTCATGAGGGACCTGGGTCCTATTGCGAGTGATCTCTCAAAGCCCCGGCACGCGCCGTGTGCACAGATCTTAAATATTTGCTCAGCGAGGGTGCTCTCAGGCAGCTACAGGGCGCGGGACGAACCCCGGCCACAGGTCTGCCTGCCCCAGGGGTTTCAGAGGAGGCTCTGCACCCGCACAGGGAAGGGAGACCGCCCCCGGTGAACTATGGGTAGGAAGGGGTCAACCGTGGTCACTCCCAGGAAAGAGGAAGAAGAAGCAGAGCCAGCCGGCGCCTCCCCGGCCGCGCGCCCCTGGACCAGCGCTGTTCGCACGCAGAGTGCGGCCCTCGGCGCACCGCCGTGTCCGGGACGGTTTCCACCCACAGCTGCAGGGAGTCTGACTGGGACCGCGTTACGGGGTGAGGGGGGACCGGGGGGTGGGGGGCAGCAGTAGCTGTACGTTAGGGTGACCCAGGAAGCTTGTTTTAAAATGCCGAGCCCCCAATCCCAGGGACACGAACGAGCTAAAGAATGTTTCTGGAGGTGAGCCCGGGAGAGCTGGAGTTTTCGAGCATCTGCACGGGGGACTTTCACGGGCAGCCAGGCTGGGCCCCACGGCCCCGGGTCTGGAAAGTCCCCCGTGGGGGCGGATGGGGAACTTTCTCCTGTGCAGGGGGGGGGTGTCTGGGTGCTGGTCAGCCCTTCACACCCGGCTGGTCCAACGCGGGCTGGGCTGTGAGTGGGACACATTCCATGGGCAAAGGCTCCCCATGGGAAAACACATAAAATTCCCACTCGACGGTGTTTATATGGATCCTGCATTGAAATGGTGATGTTTATTGGGTTAAATAAAATGTATTATGAAGGTCAAGTTGACCTGTTTTTTTTTCAAAGTGTCTGATAGTAAGTTTTTATTAAATATTTATTTATTTTTAGAGAGAGGGGAAGGAAGAGAGAAACATCAATGTGTAAGAGAACCATCGATTGGTTGCCTCTCGCACGCCCCCAGCTGGGGACCTGGCCCACAACCCAGGCATGTGCCCTGACTGGGAATCGAACCAGCGACCCCTTGCTTCACAGGCCGCCCCCAACCCACTGAGCCACACCAGCCAGGGCTGCTAGAAGAAGTTTCAACAGCAGGTGTGGCTCCCACCACACCTCCCCCGGACGGCGCTGGCTGAGAGCGTGGACTGGCAGGCAGGTGGGCAGGACACTGACGCAGACGGTGAAGAGGGGGTTGGGGTCTCGGCCCTGGGTGCAGCCAGCTTGAGCTGTGCGTCCTGAGACAAGTCATCTAACCACCCTGAGCCTCACCTTCCAGCGGACGGTTGCCGCTCGCCAGGATGGACCACTCAGCACCGGAGGGACTGAGCTGGGGTGGCCCCGAGCCAGGGCGGCCCCTGTCATCGCTGGGGCCCTGCTGGGGCTTCCGCATGCAGAAGAGTCAGGAGTGAAAACGGGCGGGGAGGAACCCAGAAGCCCCCGCCCCGAGTCCCAGCTAGAGTCTCCCCCGGCAGAAGTAAGACACAGATCTCATGGGATTGGTTGTCATCGATGGCAGTGTGAGCTGCCGACTCAGCCCCGCGCCGATGCCCCACCAGGAGCCCAGCAGGGTGGGTGCATCTCGGGGCACCTCCACACTCCCAGGGCGGCGGCCAGGACAGCGGCCAGCCCTGCCCCGGCCCCTTCGTCTCCTGGACTTGGGGGGCGATCCTGTCTAACTGTGAAGGTAGCACCCCATGTGCGGGGCACAGTCATGCGCTCCGCCTGGGGCTGAGCCTGGAGGGGTGCAGGGGGGCGTGGGTGGCTGGCCCGCCTCGAGGTCTGTGCAGCCACTCACCTGAGGTCTGACCCGGGACAGGTTGCAGGTACCTCCCGGAGGGCCGGGCCCCACCCCCTCCACAGGCTGCGGGGAGGTCACTGGAGCCGGAGAGCTAGCACCCATTTGGTTACCGGCACACCCTCCCTCCTGACACCCAGTCTCGCGCCGTGCGATGGCGAGGAAACGGCCAGCTCACCACACCTCCACCTCTGTAGGGGGTCGGCGTTCCCTTTCTTTCCTGCGAGACTTCAAGCTGTTAAAATGAAAACCACTGACGAATGAGGGCGTGTCTACCTGTGTGTGTGTCTGCATGGGGGGGGAGAGGGGATGCATTACTGCACGAGTGTGCACATCTGCACACACGTGTGTGCTCACATGTGTTTGTGCACAGGTGCGTGTGTGTGCATGTGTGCGTGGACGAAAGAGAGAGAGGACCCAGAGGACCGTTCCGGACACTCTGTCTGCAGGGTCGGCCTTGCCCATGACCTCTCGCCTTTGCACCCCCAGAACCCACTGTGACCGCGGACGAGGCTGGGGACAGTGAGTGAGGGCAGGCTCAGCCCGGGGAGGGGGAGCCCTGTCCTGACGTGGAGGCGAAGGTCCTCAGCGTCCCGCTCGGGAAGGTGCCACCGCGCCCTGCAGCCCCCTCATTAGAGAGGTTCCGCTTGTGAGTGCCGCCAGCGGGGCGGGGGTGCCTGGGGTTTGCTCCTCACTCGCTCTGGAAGCCGGGTGAGGCCCTGGGCCCCGGGTGGGGCCCCAGACGGGACCCTGGGGAGACTCAGACCCTGCCCAGGCCCCTGCAGGGGTCTGGCAGGGGCCCCGCCGAGGGACGGACACTAACACTCAGACGAGGCTCCGAGGAGGGGGCGGGGCTGGCCCTCACCTGGGTGCGCCCACCGCCGCCTGTGGTGGGGCTGGAGACGGGGTCTGGTCCATGATGCCCCTCGAGCTCTGAGAAACATAACGAGCTCCGTGTGTCCGTTCACTCCCCCGAGACGAGGCCCCAGCCTCTGTCGTCCCCGCGGTCTCACTACCTGACCCACCCTTCACCTTCACCGGGAGTGCCAGTCCCTTCCTTCCTCCACTCCGGTCCCTGCGCCCAGCCGCCCTGGGCACCCTGGGGCCCCTGTGCTTCCTCTGGGCGTGTGCTCTGCCGCCCCGCCCCCACTGGCTGGCTGGCCCGCCTGTCCCTGCAGGTAGGACCTCTGCCCCCCTGCCGTGGGGCTGCCCCTCAGAACCCAGCCCCTGGGAGGCCGAGCTGCAGGCAGCACCACTTAGTGGCCGAGAGCCACAGCTGCGCCCAGTACTGGGCCTCCAGGCGGGGGCGGGGCGGGGGGGGGGTGAGGGGACAGTTTTTTAAAGTCACCTTTGCATCTTGCCCCTCAGGCCCTCTCTGGGTCTGAGAGCTATGTGGGAACCTGCAGGCAGTAGCGAACTCTGACCGAAAGAGAGTTCAATAACGCACACCTGTGGATATCGGTGAGTTCGCACGCCCTGCACCCAGGGAACAGCCGATGAGACAGGCATTCGAATGTGTGTGTGTGAGAGCTGGTGCAAAACGGGATCGGTGTACCAGCCCGGCCACACGCATGCACAGAAACACACATGTGTAAACATGCACACACGCGCATACACTCCTCACGTGGCTGGGAGACAGGGAGGGGCCCGGCCCTCCTGAGCTCATGGACACAGCCCCAGACGCGGGGTCCCAGGAGAGCAGGTGCATCCAGAGCCCGGAGGCCCGGACGCGTCCATGAAGGCCGTCCTGCTGGGTGCGTGGGGAGAAGGCCAGACACGGAAGGCTGCCCCTGGGGTGGGGGTGGGGGAGGGCCCTTGTCGTGGGGACAGCGGCCCGCTTGGGCCCCCCACCCCCACCCCCACCCCAGCAGCTTCAGCGCCCAAGCAGGAGGCGCCCTGGGCGAGCCGGGGGCCGTCAGCTGCGAGCAGGTGCCGGAACCCTGTCCCCCCCTCAGCGTTTGGTGTGACCGTCACGCCGGCCGCTGGAGCTCAGGCCCCTGGGGTTTCTCACAGTGTCCGGCCCCTGCTCTCTCGCCGCCTCCCCTCGCTTCCTCCTCAGCGTGCCGCGTGTCCAGACAGGCCGGGACTGGCTGCCTGTGCCTGCCATGTGTGTCTCCTCCCTCGCACACGCGTCCCCCGGGAACCACCGGGGGTGCCGGTCCCGTGTCTGTGTGCGTGTCCTCCGCCGACACGGAAGCTGCAGGTGAGCCGGGCCCGGCCCCACCTGCTGTCCCCTGCACGCCAGGCACGCGGCAGGCACCGCCAGCCTGCGTTACACGGAGGGAAGGCGACTCCCTCCAAGGGCCTGCTTGTCCCTGCCAGAGCCTGTGGGCACGAAGGGTCACAGCGGCTTCCCTCTGGGCCGGGCACTGGCCCGCCGCCCTTGGCTTCGGCTGGAGGTTATGAAGTTGTTCCGGTTCTAGTCGCTGCCTCCCACTGTGGTCGACACCCCGGCATGGGTGCTGTGCACCCAGATCCCAGCCCAGCCCCACTGGCGTGTGGGGCCCTTGGAGTCTTTGCAGCAGAGCCACCCTGTGCCGCGTTCCCGGCCTCTCTCCGTGAGATTCCAGGAGCAGCCTCTCTGCCCGCCCTGCCCCGGCCCCAGGGGTGACAGTGTGACGGCAGCAATGCCACCCGACTCTGCCAAATGCCCCCTGGGGCAGACTCGTCACTGCCCAGCCCGTGTCAGAGTGTCCGCTCCTCACCACCCACCTGCAGGGGAATCATCTTTGTCTCTCTACAGAGCAGGAAGCTGAGCTCAGAGAGGCCGACGCGCCTGCTCCAGGCCCCACGGCCGGCCAGCCGAGGAGCAGGAAGGGGACGCATGCATCACTCTCTCTGGAAGCCTCCAGAACGGCATCTACCTCCTCCGCCCCCGCGGACAACACTGTCACCTCCAGGTCTCAGCTGCAGCACCGGGATTGGCCGCAGCCGGTCTGAATGCACGGAGTCCGGACGGAAAGGTGACCCTGCAACACTGAGAGTGGCTGTGGCTCTGGGGACACGGAGGGGCACCTGAGTGGGGGAACCCAGGGCGTCTGGTGAGTGGGGCTGGAGCCTGGGGCCCGCTCTGCACCTGGAACCCCCTTCTCTCCTCGTCGGGGGGCAACGGTGCGGGGGGAGGGGAGCTGCACGTGCGGCAGTGAGCCCCCTGTCCTGAGGCAGGTGTGGCAGCCCCCAGACAAGGGGGGAGCAAGCTGGGCCCCTAAGGAGGCTCGCCCTCCCGGGGGCTGGCCCTGAACTTGCACAGCCCGAGAGAGAAGGCTGCCTCGCTCTTGCACCCTGGGCCCCTCCCAGGCCCCCCTCGTCCTGGCCCTGACCCCCAGTCTTGTCTTCATGACCCTTAGGTTCATACTCACCCCAATCCCTGGGCCCCTCCCAGGCCCCCCTCGTCCTGGCCTTGACCCCCAGTCTTGTCCTCGCAACCCTTAGGTTCGTGCTCACCCCGATCGCCCTGCTGGAGCCCCTGCTATCTCCCATGCCCTCCCCCAAACTTTCCCAGCTGTGTCCAGAGGGGGATGTGGAACCCTAGGGCAACCCTTCCACGGGCAAAGACTGACCCTCCAAGAGGCTTCTCAAGGGAGGCGGGGCCTGGCGTGAGCCGTCAACCCCAGGTCAACCCCAGGTCAACCCAACTCAACCCAGGCCAACCCCAGGTAACCCCAAGTCAACTTAGTCTAGCTCAAGTCAACTCAGGACAGCCCAGCTAACCCTGGTCACACTAAGTCAACTCAGGTCAACTGAGATGGACCCGGGTCAGCCTCGGTTAACTCGGGGTAACCCGGGTCGAGTCGGGTCCAGTTGTTCTGACGGGGCTTCTGAACAGTGTCACCAGGGACTGGGTCCCCGAGTTCTAAAGACACAGGAAGCTGGAGGTCCCGCCCCACTCCACCCTGTCCCAGGGTCTCTGCCCGCTCGTCAAAGGCACGTCCCCCCCAACCAAAAGCCGCCCGAGAGGGGGCCTGGCTGAGACCAGCGCCCACCAGCTGCCGGAGCAGAGGCCCTGCCAGGCGCGGCAGCGCCGCCGGCGCCCTGGTTTGACAGCGAGCCGTGCCCGCACACCGCGACCCAACCCGTTCCCCGACATGACGGATGCGTGGCTTTATTTCAGTGATTACAGGGTTCCCCGGCCTCTGACAAGTAAATGGGAAGGCTTCCACGAGCCGGCAGAGCCGGCCCAGAGGCGGCCTCGCCCCCCGCCCGGGCGCTGCTCTCCCTAATTCGTGTTTGCACACGGAGCCCCCGGGGCCGGCGGATCGCTGCTTGCTTTCCTCCCCCCACCCCCCCGCCCCCGTCAGCCTCCGCGGTTTGACATGATCGGAAGTGAGTCTGGGGTGAATTATTCAGGGTTCGCATTTCAAGGAATGGGGGTGGTGGGGGAGTGCCCGTGGAGAGCACAGAACCGTGTGTGTGCATCTCGAGAAAACACACGCCCCCACTTCCGCTCCCCCGGAACGGTAGTGCGCACCTTCCGCGCGCGGCCAGCCAGGAGAGCCGGGCGGCAGGAGCCCCGCCTGCCGGAGCTCAAGGGGAGCGGCTCCCCGCCTCTCTGGGCGCCACTCACGCGCCAGTGGCAGTAACAGCAGTAACCACAGCCCTCCCTGGGCTGCGGGACAAGTGTGCACAAATACCTACAAAGGGTGCGGGCAACACCCGCGTGCTGCCAGCGGCAGACGGGACCGGCCCCCGTTCCTCCAGCCAAGGACAGGCTCCGGAGCGTGCCGCCTGGGAAACAGGCTTGTAAGAATGCGCAAGACCGACGAGGACCCCCGGCCCCGTGAGAGCCACCAGTGTCTGTGGCCTGCCGCCGGAGCACCCTCGGTGACTGCCTGCGGCCAGCTCAGGGGTCGTGTCGGGCTGGCGTCCGTGTGAGGGCCAGAGGCAGCCTCCTGCCCCTTCTCGTCTCCGATGCATCCGGAGATTCGCCCCCCATCCTGGGTCTCCAGTTCCTCGGCAGCCAACAAGAGGGGGCCTCCTGGCGGCCCAGTGTCCTCCTTGGTGACCACCCTGGGCACGGGGAATGCTCACATCGTTCTCACGGAGGGACTCGATCTGGTCGTTGCTTCTTCCCCCTCCTCCTGGGTTTATTTATTGGCCCATCGCCCGAGCAAGGCGGTGACCTCCTTGCTGTTCAGAGAACCTCCGGGGAGCGGTCCGTCAGCCACGCGCCACGGCGGCCCAAGGCCGACCTCTCCCGCAAGCCCACCCACCTCTGGTCTCCGAGCCTAACGGGCTCCAGGGATGTGTCACCGCCTCCCCTCCCCCACCTGATATCATTCACTTCGCTTACAGCAGCGCCGTAACTCACACACTCGAGGCGGTTGGTCGTGCGAACCTGTAAATAGATCGAGAGTCTGCCGGAGCATGCTGGGTAAACACGGGTCGGTGCCTGCTGGCCTCCTGGCCCCGGGCCAGGCCCATTCGATGCGGGCCGTATTTTTGATCGTGCGTGTGAATTTATGCCCCAAAGGCAACCTGGCCGCCCCCGCCCCCGCCCCTGCCGTGCCCCTGAAACCCCAAGTAGTTCCCATTACTGCTCTGCCGCCGGCCGGAGCTGCACCCCGTGAAGGTGAAATGTCTCCGCGTCACTTTGGTTTTGATTTAGACGCGCCACCCCGGGCGCCGGCTCCCGCAGGCTCCTGCTCAGTGACCCGAGCACAGGGCACTGCGCACCCCGCTCGAGGTGAGCGCACGGAGGTAGGTGGGGCTCCCCGGGGAGAGAGCGCAGGCGGCAGAGGCGCGCCCCTCCCACTCGGACCCCCCCCCCCCGGGGTGGTCTGGAGTCCCGGGAAGATGCCTCGGCGCGGCCACTCTGAATAATCCACGTGGCTCCAGCCAGGGGGGCAAGCTGCTGGCCGAGGGCAAAGCTTTTATTATTCCTTTAAAGCTGCTTCTAGAACAAACGATCTGGAAAGACTGGTGTACACATGCACCCAGATGACACCCCACTGAGGTAAGGAGGGCCCTGGGCTGTGAGCGGGAGACCACGGCCCCGGGCCGGAGAGCGAGGCTCGGGGTCCCCCCTCCATGGATGCCTGCGGTGCCCAGCACCCATCCCTCTCCTGTAACAGGGCCTGGGTTTCCACGGGGGCTGCTTCTCCCTCATCAGTGAGGGGCGGGCTGATTGACTGCACCCTGGCCTCGTGCGGTCATGTGGCCCAGACCTGGCCGACCAGAGCACCGAATCATCCTGGACCGGCCACTAGTTCAGAGGGCCACAGCAACCTGGACACCAGGCTGGGCCAGTGAGGCTCGTTCCTGAACTCTTGCTGAGACGATCCCGTAGGTCAGTTCTCCTGCTGCTGGGGTTACCGAGAAGTCAGGGTACGAATGTCAAAGTGCCACTGGCCATCTTGCTGCTAGAAAGAGATGGCACAGAGAGAGTCAAAGACCAGAGGTCGAGAAAAATCTCTTGAGCATCTGGATGCAGCCATACCTGAAGCCAACCTACATCTTAGCTCTTGGGTTACCTGAGCCAAAATACATGGTCCAGCGCAAGTAACACCCCCTTTTTTATTACAAACTCTTTTATTACAAAATCCTAAGCATGCAATTCTATAACACGACTATCACACTCAAGCACACCATGTGACACTTTAGGTGAAATGTTCACATTGAAACTATAAATTATCACACCCATATTAGTACCCCTACCAACCACACTCAAGCAGGTGTTACTTCTGCTGGACCCTGTATGTTCTCTCTTTTTACACGCAAGCCAGTACGAGTGGGGATTCGCTCTCTTCTGACTGAGAGAAAAAATGCCACTAATACAGCTCAGAACCCGAACACCAACACTGAGTCTCCCCCCAAGCTGCCCGCCATCCTCACGCTCCCCTTCCAGCCCCGAGAGCCCGGCCCCACGTCAGTGGCAGTTTGGGGACCCTTCAGAGCTGTGCTCTGTGCCGCCGATCTGTGCGGTTGTCCGAGGGCACGGGGGTCCGCGCGGGGGCGGGAAACGGGTCATTTCCAGATGAAAGGGGCAGACATTTTTCTCCGTGGTCTTTCTCTGCCACCGTGTCCTCCCGGCATTCTCCGTGGTCCCCTCCCCCACCCCCAACCCGCTTTCCCCGCGGCAGAGACGGCCCCCCTGCAGACGGTCTTCCCTCCCGCCCTCCTGACCCCTGCCCAGGAGCCCTGGGCCCCCTGGCGGCCGTGGACTCCCCTCCCCCCACGGCCCTGAATAATGCGCGTGAAGACACGTGACTTCGGTTGAACTGTTCGTGTTGCTTTACGCAGCGGGAGTCAGTGGCATTCCGGACACAGCGGGCAAATCTATGTAAATGAACACACATGATTATGTAGAAGGCTACACACCCGTGCCCCCAGAGGTGGCAGGGCTGCCACCCAGCTTTGTAGCACGGGTGGCCGAGCCCCCTGCCCTAGACCTCGGGGACACGGCCGGCACTCAGAAAACACCGGGTCCCTGACTCCGAGGAGAGAGGCCACTGGGGGGGTGGCCGTGCCTCCCCGAGACTGCAGGCACTCCTCCCCTCGGGGGACACTGGGAAGCAGACAGCCCGGTGTCTGTTGGGTGGCTTGAAAACCAGGCCTCGGTTTCCTGTTTTACAGAAACACGGTTAAACCACTTGCTGCCCTCCGCTCCCACGCTGAGCTTTCAGTCACTTCTTCCCAGGGTCTACGGCGGTGGTCTTTCCAGGCACAGGGCCAGTCCCTCCTGCTCCCGGGAGGAAGAGGACCCCCCTCTGCCCCCCGACAATGCACACGGACTTGTGTTGGGGTCTGTGTGCGCAGCAGGAGTCCCTGAAAGTGGAGCCTGAGGCAGGGACTCGGGTGGGGTCTGTATCCAGGTGACCTCAAGCGATTTCTCCATGTTGTTTTTTTTTTTATCCTGCGACGTGACTGAACTCCTTCTTGAAGCCCGACAGGGCCGTATTCTGGTGTCGCAGGGTCTTCTGCGCATAAACGAGACCGCGTCACCTGCACACAGAGACCGTCCGCTTCCCCCCTCCCGCGTGGGTGCCTTCTGACTCCTTCTCCCACCCCGTCGCCCTGCCGAGGACCCCCGGTGCCGCCTTCGACAGGGGCGGTGAGAGGGGGCAGCCTTCCCTGGTTCTGAACGTGAAGGAGCAGGTCCCACTCCTCGCCTCCAGCCTCCTGCTGTGAGCACGCTGCTCGCGGTGGGCTCGTCACGGGTGGCCTTCGCTCTGTCGACGTGGCGTCTTCCCTTCCCATGTTTGTCGGGCGTTTCCACCGTGAAAGGGTCTTGCGTCTCATCGGCACGTTCCTCCCACGCCCATCGGGACAGTCAGACGGTTTTTACCCGTCACGCTGCTGCTGTGGGGAGTCACGTCCACTGGTGTTTTCTGTTGGAGCCCCTGCCTCCCAGGGGCTAACCCCGCCGACCACGGAGTGTGACCCCTGTAACGTGCGGGCGCTTTCCGGAGGTTTCTGCGCCCATGTTCTCCGAGGGCGCCCCCCGATGGTGCCAGACGGGAGTTCTGTCCGGAGTGGCTTTTCCTGGCTTCGGCATCGGAGAGCGCCCGCCTACTGACCGAGTGTGAGAGTGGTCTGTTCCCTCCGGTGTTTTGGAGGAAAAGTCTGCGAAGGACTAGCATTCCTTCTCCTCTCGGTGTCGGGGGACTCACCGATGGACCAGCTGGTCCTGGGTTTGGCTTGGCCGGGAGGGTTCTGGCGACCAGTTCGGCCTCCTCGGGGATTGCTCCGCTCAACGTTCTGTTCCCTCCCGATGGGTCCCGGTGAGTCCTGTGTCCCTGGGGACCCCCGTTTCCTCTCGGCTGTCCGGTTCGTGGGTGGGCCCTCACTCACAGCGGCCTCTCGGGACGCTTCTCACTGCTGTGGAATCCATTGTAGCGTCTGCTCTTTTACTTCTGATTGAATTTATTGAGTCCTCTCTCCTTCCTTCTTATTTTATTTTTAGTTTAGCCAAACCATGGACAATTTTGTTTATTTTTCAAAAAAACAACTCTTAGTTTTGTTTTTTTTTCTATTTTTTCAGTCCTTTATTTATTTCTGCTCGAATTATTATTATTTCCTTCCCTCTGTTAATGTTGGTCTTGGTTTGCTCCTTTTTTTTATAGCTCCTAGGGGTGGTTATTTGAGGGTTTTTTGTTTTTGTTTATTTTTTTAGTGTGGGCATGGACCACTATGCACGTCCCTCCTGGAACGGCTTTGGCTGCTCCTCACATGTGTCCTGTTGTGTTTTGTCTTCACTCGTCTCCAGGCTTCCCCTGAAGCCCCCTTTGACTTTGCTACGACCCCCTGGTTGTTCAGGGGCGTGTCTGTAGATGTCCGTGTGTCCATGCACTCTCCAGCGCTCCCTCCGCCCTTCGCCTCTCGTCTCCGCCGACTGTGGTTGGCTGCCCGACGTGGTCTCCGTCGTCTCACATGTGTGCAGGCCTGGCGTGTCGTCCGTCGTGGAGAACGCCCCGTGTCTGCCCGTGCACACACGTGTCGCCGCAGCACCGTCCCCACGGCCAGGGCAGAGGCGGCCCGAGTGTCTGCGGCTGGGTGTGCGGGTCAAGCAAACACCATGCACACACCAGGGAGGGTTACCTGTGCCAGGTGCCACAACGCAGGAGAACTGGGAGGGCGCCGCGTCAGTGGAATGAACCGGGGTGGGGACGGGTGGGAACGGCTCCGCGTCCCCGAGGAATCTCACCCCGGCGACGCACCGGGGGCCGGCAGGGCTGCTGGGGGGAGGGAGGCAGGCGGCGGCGGGCAGACCGTGCGAACGAACTCCAGAGCTCTGGGGACGCGACGGCCCCCAAAGTTGATGGCACCGTCTTGCGCATTTTACATCTGGTTGCGAGGGCAGATCTCGTGCTCGCTGTTCTCACCCCAGGAAAAACATAACGAATTGACGTGCGTTTGTAAAACAGTGAGGGTGCTCCTGGGAGCAGGCGGACAGGGTGGGCGGGAGGCGCGTTATAAGCTGGTTCCAGACGGGGTGCCTGGCGCACCTGCTCCTGGGACTCGGGGACAGGCTGGTGACCCTGGATAGGGGTCGCCCCCGTTCACTTCTCCATGCAGCTCCGCTCACCCCAGCTGTATGGCTGCTGCATGCACAGCTGGATGTCGGGGAGCAAAGCCCTCTGCAGGGGCTGGGGCCAGCTCTCCACGTCCGCCCCCCCCCATCAGGGGAACCGGGGAGGTGCAGCATCGCTGGCCGGGCCCCCCATTCACCACCTTAGAGATGGCACCTGCTGTGCTTCCCCCCATACATTTTCCTCTTGGAGCCCCGGCTGGTGTGGCTCAGTGGGTTGAGCGCCAACATATGAACCAAAGGGTCACCGGTTCAATTCCCAGTCAGGGCACAGGCCTGGGTTGTGGGCCAGGTCCCCAGTAGTGGGCGCATGAGAGGCAGGCAGATATTTTCCTCTTGGGGTGCTGCACTGTGTCTGGAGTGGTAACAGGTGACAAGTGTCCCCCAGTTCCCCTTGCCTGGGGGGCTGCTCCAGACCTAACACACACACACGGCCCCTGCCCCCCTCCCCCCACCGCTCAGTATTTAGGAGGCCCCAGGGCAGGGTCCCCAGGGAGGCCAGGAAACGTATTCAGCCCCTTGGAGGGCATGGCTTCACTCCTGCTCTGTCTCTCCCCCTCCCCCTCCCGCCTCCGTCTGGGGTGCGGGAGCACGAGACGAGACGCAGGATTCCTGTCTGGCTCCCCCTGCGAATAAGGGTGTGAGTGCGTGACGCACTCCGTGTGCGAGGGGAAGACATGGCGGGGGCTGCACGCCGCCCCAGGCCCCCTGAGAGCGGCTGCTCCCCTCCAGCTGTCTGAGAGGGCCGCGCCTCTGTAGGGCGGCGGGACGCCCAGGGTCCGAGGGCTGCATTTACAGCAGGTGGCGGCCAGGTCAGCCGTGTCGGGCCGGCTGTTCCCTGCGAGGAAAGGCACACCCCCTCCCCCACACAGCACTGGACTGGACAGCAGCCGGAAGGGCTGAGAGCCCCCCGCACCGGGGCTGGGTGGGAGTGAGCCTGGGCCTCCTTCCTGCACCTCGACCGTGTGCAGCCCAGTGAGTGGGCCGTGGGGACTACGGTGCGGGTCCGGTCCCCCCGCCTCTCCAGCCGGGCAGCGTTGCGGTCGTCTGCATCATGGGACAAGTCACCGTCCACAACATGGTGTTTTCCCGCACCCGCCTCGGACCGTGTCCCACGGGTCAGGGGTTCCAGCGGGGTGGGGATGGGGGGTCTGTTCCGTGGGCGTCGGTGGAGTTCCCTCGGCTACTCTGCTGGGGGACGGGCTGCTGTGGCCGGGCCGGCCGGGAGCCTCACTCACAAGGTGGGCACAGGGGGGAGGATAGCTGGCAGCTGCCCTGCCCCTGCCCCCGCGCCTGGCCTGTCCAGCACGGCACCCCTGGGTGGTCAGACTTCTCACAAGGCAGCTCAGAGAGCCTGCTCCCAGAGGTCCCGTGGGAGTTACAAGGACGCTAGCAACCCGGGCCCAGGGGACCCCCAGGCCGAGCTGGCCAGGAGGGCCGGCCTGGACCCAGCAGAGGGGAGGCCGGCGCCGCATCCCAGCGGGGTCTGGACTCTCAAAGTCCACTTCCCACTTCCTCCCCGTCTTCCCGGTCTCTCCCGCTCTCTCCCGTGCTGCACTGCCACTCTCGACACACGCTCAGATTTCCAGCATCGCCCCCCCTCCACCCGCTGCTCTCTTCCTCCCTTTAAATCTAATATTATCCACTTGACGGTTTAATTGGCTTCCTCTCCTCAGACACTTGTTTTACGGTCCCCCTTCCCCCCCCCCCCCCCCCCCCGCCGCCTCCAAAGCCCCCGTCGTCGGCTCGCTCGAGCCGAACCAGCCTCCTCCGGCCCCGCCGCGCATCCCTCTGCCCACCTCCGTGGATGGGGGCAGACGGGTTGGGCATGAGGGAGGCCGGTCCCTGCCACGGGTCCCCTTCACGGTGAGCGTCGCTGGACTGGAAGGCAGGGAGCTCCGTTTGCCGCCTGCCCTGCCCTGTCTGTCTGTCTGTCTGTCCGTCCCTAGCGTCTTCCTGGAAGACAGCGCTTCTCCGTTCTGTGTGCTCGGCGCCTTCAGCCTCGTCATGTGCCCACAAAGGTTGTTTTCTCCCAGAAACACACCTTTGGCTACATCTCCCTGTTTTCTTTACAAAACAGCTTTTTATGTAACAGCGAAGTGTCTACAAAAATAATGTGAAATGGGGAGAAACAAATTAACATCGGAGGAAAAGGCAGGGAAACGCAGCCCCGCGGAAACCTCCGCTTCGCTTCCACGGACGAACCCCCTCCCCAGACTCACCTCGACCCATGGTGGGGGGTGGGGGAAGAGTGGTCCCACCAGCATCTCGAACGTCCGTGGTCCAGCCTCGGCCAACCGTTCACGGGGGGCCCAGGGCAAGTGGTCCCTCGCAGCCAACCTCCCACAGGCATCCTCTCCGTCTCTTGGAAACAAATGCGGGCTTTTCCCTGGGGCCCGGCATCAGCAGGTGGGTGGGTGGCAGCCCCTCCTCCAGGTGCGGGGGGCAGCTCCGCGTCTCTCCCCCGCCCGGTGCTGACGCCCAGGATATGCAGAGCCAGTGGGACCCAGGAGCCCCCCGTGAATGTGGGGTGGGCCAGTGGTTCCGCGACACGAGCGAGCGTGAACACCCACCCTGGAGCGTGCTGAAAGGCCGGGCCCCAGGCTGGTGCCCTGCAGCTCCGAGTCAGCAAGCCTGGGGTGCAGCCAGGCGTCTGCACCTCGAAGAAATCTCCCCCGGAGTCTGAAGCCCCCCGACGCCCCAGGGCAGAGGTGGAGAGCCCGGGAGCCTGTCGGCACGCAGGTTTCCATACCGGAAACTGGGGTGTGGCCTGTGGTTGGCTCTGCATTTTTAACAAGCTCCGGAGGGGTGCACGTGCTGCTGGTCTGGGGGGCACCCTCCGAGGGGCCGGGCTGCAGAGCAGCCTTCGCAACCCACCGCCCGGTGCTGGAGACCGCACTCCCCTCCTCTGGAATACATCCTCACCGCCTGGGCCGCCACGCAGGGCTGATAAACGGACGCTCTCTGCCGGGCTCCCCTCCGCCACTGCAGTGCCTCTGGCTGGTGTCCGCCGGCACCAGCTCCCCCGAGCTGCGCGGTGTCAACCGGCTCGGCCCCCCAAAGGCGCCCGGGAAACGCCCCACTCCAGGGCCTGGGGCCTGCAGCGCGGCCTGGCCTCCCTCCGCCCCGGGGCACGTGCTGGGGATGACAACCGCGCCCACCTACAGAGTCCGGAGACTCGGAGTTGGCGCCGGCTCCTGCTCGCGGACTGACCCGAGGCCGGATCCGTCAGGAGGTCCGCGCGCAGACCCCCCGGAAGTCCCGGCGCCCGCCAGTGCAGCCACGACGCCGCGACGCGCTGTGGCGGGAGACGAAGAGGGCGGATGCGTTTCCTCCCGTTGGTGTCTGGGCCTTGGGGCCCGCCCAGCACTGATTTCTTCTTGTTTTTCAAATTGGCACCCAACCCGTCGGGCGGGGGAGCGCAGCCGGGCCAGCGCTGCGCTCAGGGACAGGCCTGCTGCAGAAACGGTCTCCACGCTGCTCGGAATTCGTGACGCCAGAGAGAGGCAGGCCCGGGCGGCGGACGAGCGGGGCACCCGTGGGAGCCTGGGTGAGCTCTCTCCGCGGGTGGGTGGCCAGGCTCTCTGAGAAGGAGGGGGCGAGCAGTGAGCACGTGGCTCAGAGCCGACGACCCCCAAGCGGGGTTTCGGATGGACCCGCCCACGAATCCTCCCTGGGCACCCGCGACCTCTGCGTGAGTCCGAGCGGGACATGCCGGCACGTTGAGCCCCGGAAACGGGCAACGTGTGTCTTTTCCCACCGCCTCGCGGGGAACGGAGGGGATTCGGGGTCACGAGGGGCAGGCTCAGGGTTCTGTTTACCGGCCGCACAGGTTTCGGGGTGAGAAACCAAGGTCACGCCCTCCTCTGGGCCCAGCGCTCTCGCCCGGCCCCTCTGGAGGGGGGGACCTGGAGTCTGACTTCCGCAAGGCCGGCGCCCGGCGCTAACCAGCAGGCCGCCCTGCCCTGCCGTGCGGGTTCTCGGGGGAGGACCGGAGGCTGCTCCGTCTGCTCTCTTGCCCAAGTTGACTCCGACCTTGGAGCTCATCGGTGACCTTGGAGCTCCACGGCCCCCCTCCATCTGCTTCCCCCTCCTTGGCGGCGTGGCTATGCAGCCAGAGCACAAGGACTCCGGGCGCAGAGCTCCCCCAAAGCAAGACAAAGACGTTGGAGATGTCTGAGCAAACAAAGCCCTTTTCCCGCACCTCTCCAGGCCGAAGGGAAGCAGGCAGCAACACCCCCTCACCTCCCGAGCTGTGCCTGGCCTTCGCTTGGTGACCCCTCAAAGAAGGGTCCCCAGTTCAGAAGTCTCCGGGGCGGAGCCCCTCAGCCCTCGGGCCTGCCCGCCTGCCCGAGAGGAGTCCCTTCCTTCCCTCTCATTTCCAGGGTTTCTCATTCCTCCCTCGGCCTCTCGGCCTACCCGTGCGTTCTGCGGCACCAACAGCAGTCACTCCCTGCCCCGGTCCTTGAGGCCGGCCGGCCAGGGCCCAGGCTCGGAGCCTTCCAGGGCGCCGGAGGGTCTGCCCAGCCCGAGGCCTCTCTTGGCTAAACGCGGGCGCCTGGCCCTGAGGGTGGCCTGCGACTGTGGACCCAGGGAGATGACACCTGAAAGATAAAGGTCACAGCGGAATGCCTGCTCCCGCCACGGACCCGCCCAGCGGGGAGTTGGACAGAGGCAGCAGGGGCTCCCCATCCAGACGGGGTGCCCAGGGGGTGGGGGGGTGGGGGCGAGAAACCCCGCGTCTTCGTCAGTCTTCAGCCCCTGGGCCCCCCTCGGCCCCCCCCAACACACACACTTTTCCCAGTAAACGGAGCCTCTGAGGCCCCTTCGGCCAACACGGGCTCGGGCTCCAGATGCCCTGCCCTTGCGCGGCCGCGCGGTGCGGGCGGAGAGGCGGGGTGCGGGCGCGGCGCCTTTAAGGCCCGCGTCAGGCGGACGAGCGCAGGGGCCGGGCGGCGGGCGGAGCCTCCGCGGGGCGACCGCGCGGCTTCACCTGCGGTTCGGAGCGCGCGGAACAGAGGCGCGGGCGGCTGAGAGGCCGGCGGACGCACCGGCCCGGAGGAGCGCGCCGCCGCGGGGCTGGAGGTTCGGGGCCCGTGGAGCGGCGCGATCGCGGCGGCGACGAGGAGCGGGCTCTGGGCTCCGGCTCCGGGAGGGCGGGCGCCGGGGCGCGGCGCGGCGGCGAAGATGACCGCGGGCTCCGGCGTTCTCCTGGTGCTGCTTTCGCTCTCCGGAGCTCTTCGGGTAAGTTGCCGCCTCCCGCCCCGGCTGCTCGGAAGCCGGAGCAGCGCGGGGCCGTCCCCGGAGCCGGTGGGGCGCGCACACGACCGGAGAAGCTCTCCCGGGCTGCCCCGGCCCTCGCCGCGCGCACCGCTGCATCCAGCCGGCTCCCGCGCCTCGCGAAGCCGCCTGCGGTCGGCAGAAGCGAGGAGCCGCCGGGACGGCGCGGAGCGGCGGTGCTGAGCCGGGCGGGAGTGTGGGCGGCTGGCCGGGTGGGAAGAGACGGAGGGAGCTCTGCCCGAAGAAGCCCCGCGGAGCATCCCTCGGCTGCTTCAGGTCCGCGGCCGCGCTGCCCAGAGCCCGGCTCGCCGGCTGGCGGACTCGGCGCGCCCTCCATCGCCCGGGAGCCGCGTGCCTCCGGAGTTGTTGGACACAGCCGGACCGGGGCTGCGGGCGCCGGGACCTGGTGACGGCGGGCGGGGGATCTGGCCAACGGGGACACCCTGTCTGACCACCCCTGCCGGGGGCTGGGGCTTCGCGGCGCAACCCCGCCTGGGTTTTCTGGGTGCCGGCGAGGACCGTCGCTGGGGGGGTGGGCGGCGATGGAGATCGCGGGACACCCTCGCCGCGGAGTCCCCGCCGGGCGGGGTACGCGGGCGGGGCCCTCGCTGCTCCGAGTGGGGCTGCGCAGCCGGGCGCCGGGCGGCCGCAGAGCCAGGGTGTCCGCGGAGCGCGGTCCTGGCGCTCGCCGCCTTCCCTCGCAGCCCGCGCCCGGATCCCCAGTCTGCTCTGCGCCTGCTGGGGGCAGGGCCCGGGGGGCGGCGTGCGGGCTGCGCCCAGGGCGCCCCCGTGGGAGGCGGAGGGGCCGAGGGAGTTGCAGGAACCCCCTCTCGTGGCCGTTCGGCCTCGCTGCTCCTTCTGGGCCGCGCGGTGCAACCTCGGAGATGAACCGGCGCCCGTGGGCAGGCCGCTCCGAGGCTGCGGGCGCGGGGTGCGCTCGGCGCTCGCCGGGGACGACTGCAAACTTTCCTGGGCCAGTGCGCCGCCTCGGCGCCCGCCTCCACGGAGCTTCGTGCCCCAGGACCCAGCCGCTGTGCCCAGCCTTTCCAAAGAGCCACCCGACCCTGCAGCCTCTCCTTCCCTGGTGCTGCTGGGTGGGGGGCGCCCGCGTCCGCAGCAATGGTGGGTGCTGGGGGCTGGGGCTGGGGCAGCCTCTGGGCCGAGGTGGGTGCGGGGGCCGGAGGAGGGGGCTGCGGCGTGGGAGGCGTGTCCTGCAGGGCGGCTGAGGGGCGCCGGCCCTGGCCGGGCTGGCGATGACGCGGCGGCTCCCCTGTGGCAGTTTCTCCCTCCGCCCCCAGCCCCTCGGCAGACCCATAACTCCCGCTCCCCCGCCCGGGAGGGGCCTTCCTACCGCAGCTGTGCTGCCTGCCTGCGCGGGGCTCCAGACCACCTCCCACTGGGCGGGAGAGCCGGGCGCTGGGAAGGGGGCAGGAGGAGGACAGGACACCCACCCTTTCCGGTCAGTTAGGGGGGCCCTCTCTCCTGGCAGAGGAGTGGCTGCGAAGGTGGACCAGCAGCGAGGAAGCAGGGGCAGGGCCGAGAGCACTGGAGGGAGAACCCCCCCCACACACGCACACACCCCCCAGCCTCCGGGCAGGCCCCTCCAGCCGAGCCCAGAGAACCGCCTCTCCCGTTCCCCGGCCACTCCCCTCCCTGGGGGGCCGCAGGGAGGGGACAAACCTGGCAGCCCACCTCACCCACCTGGGGCAGGGGGATTGCTGCAGAAGGGTGAAGTGGCGGCATACAGCCGCCCCCTGGCCTCGGCTGCTCCCTGGCCTCCCCCCCCTCTGTTGTCACTGGCCAACTCCTGGCTCTCCAGCCGGCCGGTCTGCCGCCTCCTGGACACTGCTCATGCTCTCACCCCTCCTCGTGCCAGTTCCACCCAGACAGCTGCTGGCCGCCCCTCCCCCCACCTCGCCCGGCCCCCAGCCGACCCAGCTCCGAGTCTGGTGGGCCCTGGGGTGCATCCGGGCCCGTCAGAGCCGAGACCGGTGCACAGCCGGTCCCCAGTGGGCCGTCGGACCCGATTCTTGTGAACTTGACATTTCTTCTGACCTCTCGCTTCCCCATCTCAGGCCCACGGCGGGGACCTTACGGCCGGGGAGACCTGCAAGGCTGGATTCTCCGAGGAAGACTACACGGCACTAATCTCCCAGAATGTTCTGGAAGGAGAGAAGCTCCTCAAAGGTAGGGTGGGCACAGGCAGGGAGCAATCCCTCTCCTTGCCCTGGATCGGGGAACGTTTTGACGGGGAAGGGCAAGGGGGGGCCCACCCGAGCCCCGCTCTGTGCCCCGAGGTCGGTGAGGTGCGGCCCGGGGCCGCGGCGTCACGGTGTCACAGGTGCATGACGAGGCGTCGCAGGTGCATGACGAGGCGTCGCAGGTGCATGACTCAGCGTCGCCCCGCGCGAGGGGAATCGTGTTCTGGGCCGCTCACCGGAACGCAGTCGTCACCCAAGCGGTGTGTGTGCGGAGGGAGACTTCCTGACCGAGTGTTTCTGTGTGTGACGTTCCGGATGCTTAAACCACCCTCGCTCTGCGATGCACGGTAAAGCAGGCGGTGTTGTGGCAACGGGGGGAAATGAGCCCACGGACATTCCGTTCGAGTGCGTGGCACTCATCTCCCCGACCGGCCCGCCGACAACACGGAAACACCCAGGAGGGGGCCGCCAGGGAGCCCCTCCGTCCGTCCACGCCGGGAGGGCGAGGGCCCGCAGCGCCAGGACCCGGGAGGGCGGCCGGTCCCTGTGCGCGTGGTTCTGTTCGCCCTTCAGGACACACTGATTAGACTCCATGTTTGCGGGAGAGGGGGGAGGACGCGGCTCCTCCTGCCCCGGGGCGCCCCTCCTTGCCTCAGTTTCCCAGAAAGGGGAATTTAGCTGATTTCCAGGGGGTGGAGGGAGCAACTTGAGATGAAGCATCGCAGCTGAATGTCGCCGCTCAGGACGAACTGGTCCTCAGACCGCTGCGGTCTCCCCGTCTGTGCTGCAGGGGCGCAGGGTTTGCACACACACACACGCACACACACACGCATATACACATGCACACACACGCATGCCCCACCCCGGGCACTGGCAGGTCCGCCTGCCTGAGCCGGTCAGTCCTCAGAGCCCCCCGGCTCCCTGGTTCCCGCTGCCTGAGTCAGGATTTCCACTTTGCCCCGAATCCAACTCTTCTCATTTGCTGTCGTCTGGGTCGACTGCTAGAGCCGGGGGTGGTGCTCTTGACTCTTGCGTTGACGGACAGACGGACAGACAGACAGAGCACAGCGGGCAGGGCCCACCTCTGGACGGTGGGCGTGCTTGGGAGGAGGCGAGTGTGGTCGCAGTGTCGTCGCCCGACGTCGTGTGACTTTGGAGTCGGAGCGGCGAGCATCCTGCAGGACCGCCCGCGGATCACGGCGCCTTCCCCCGAGCGCCCGCGGGGAGGGCCCGGCGCTCCTCCCACGCTCAGTGTGTCGCTACGAGTGGAGGTGCCGCCGCCGCCGTTAGCGTGTCCTGAGGCCGACGCCCTGGAGCCTCCCCAGGTGCGGCACTGGACAGGAAAGGAGGCTCACGCGTCCGTGTTGCCGCGGAGTTCCAGAAGGACGGCCTCTGTTTCAGCGACGGCAAGTGCCACCTGCCGCGGAAGGGGGCGGCGGGGTCTTGCCCTTTTACAGTACGGAGGGAGACTGTGAACAACAAGTGTCTCCTCGCTGGCCTGGCGGCCGCCGCTCTGGACCAGCAGGGTGGGGAAGCTGGGGTCGCTGGCCGCCTGCCGGCCTGTCCCGTGTGTCCAGGCGGTTTTCACCCAGTGGGCGTCGAAGAGCCCGTCGTTATAGGTGAACTTGGACCGGCTGCCGGGATTTGTGGACATGAGACTCATTTTCTATTTGCACCTGCTTGTAGCTGAGACGAGGCCCAGGCCGGCCCCGGGTGAGAAGAGAGCGGCAGAGCGGGTCCCGGGACCCGGGGATCTGCAGCGCCGTCCCCTGGGGCCCGGAGTCCCCCTGCCTCCCCAGCCCCTCCCCGGCAGCCCCGCCCTGTCCTCTTCCCGTGGCCCTCCTTAAGGTGAAGAACCCCGGGGACAAAGAGGCGTCGTAATCTCAGAAGGAACGTCGCAGGTACGGAGGTTCGTACGACCTGCTCGCGCCCCAACCAGGCAGATAAAAATTTCTCTGTTCGAGTAGAAAACTTCGCAAACAACCCGATCACAGTAGAGGTGTGTGCGTGTGACAAAAATAATCACAAGGTGCGATATTTCCGGAAGTGCGGTGGGAACCCAGTGAGAGAGGCAACAACTGCTCGCCCCTGAGTTACTCCTGTGGGCCGGGCTGAGCCTCCGTGTGGCCGAGTTTGCGGACTGGCCCTCCGTCCGCAGAATGGCCGCCCCGTGGGCCCCCCTTGGCCCGGTCAGCCTCCCGGCGGCCCCGGGGACGCCCAGGTTCCAGAGGGCGGCTTGCTGCTCCGTAATTAACTCGTTTATGACGCGTGGAGGGGAGAAATGTCGTGGCATTTTGTTTTATGTCTTAATGAAAACCATTTGCAACGTCCAAACTCCATGCTAATGGGGCTTAAAATAGTTTCCCCCAACAGGGCGGCAGATCCGATGGTACCTATCGCTAACCTTTCGAACAGCGGATCCGCCGCCCTATGGCGACTCGAGGTGTTGGTGTCGCGGATTCCCGGCGTCCCCACGTCCCCTCCGAGTCCCTGCTTTTGCTGGTGCGCCTTTGAATGTAGTCACCTGTACGCTTATGGGGTAGCTTTGTCTTTGTGGCGGGCCACTCATGGCCGCCCTCACTGGGCATGGCAGGGCCTGAAACGGCATGGCTGAGCCGTTTTCCTGAGGCGGAAATGGCAGGTTCTCTAGGCCAGCGTGTGGGGCACTGTGGGCAGCTGTGGGCCGGTGTCCGGTTCCCCGCCCTGTTAATAATTAACCGCCAGCCCGGCAGAGGCCACAGCGGAGCTGGTGGCTTGCGTCGCGCTCTCTCCAGAGGGCAGAGGTCTGGGAAAACCCAGACCGGCTTGAGGGCGACACCCCCACAAGGATGGGGCATGCCAGGCGGTGTCGTGGGAATGCAGGGTGCGTGTGTCCTATCTCCCCAGGCTCACGCAGAAGAGGGTGACAGGTGAGCAGAAATCTTACCTGCTGGTCACAGGAGGGCGTGGGGCCTGGACCTTGCCGGGGGAGAGTGGGCTCCGTGAGTTCAGGCACCGCAGGCAGATGGGCTCTGTTCCTGGTGACCGCATGTCATGGGACTTCCTCCTTCCTGTCCCCTCCCCCGGCCAGTGTAGGGCCATCTCGTGACCGTCACACCACACTCTGCCTCCTCATCGGGCGACTGATGTGATCTGGTTAAACATCTCTCTTACGTAAGCCCTAAGGTTCACTCGGGCAGCAGCAGCCCTGCCGTTCTGGCTCCTTACCATTCAGATCATTTTGGGAGGTTCTTGGCCAACAGGGTAAAACCCGACAGACAGAATCCTGCATGGGGGTAATTTGTCTCGAGTAACAGTGCGGAGGCAGGTGGTCGAGGGCTGGAGCAGCTGACCTGGGGCGCCTCCCCATGCCCCATACTCACTGTCAACGTTCTACTTCCTTCAGTTCGTTACTTTATCACCTCATCCTGACAAACTGGCTGCTGTGGCTCCAGACACTGCGTTTGAGTTCAGAGCAGGAAAACGGAAGGAGAGGTAGCAGCACATGCGTCTCTTCCCTGCATCAGGAATGTACTTTCTCCGAGCCCTTTCACACAGGTTCTCATTGGCTAGAGCTAGGTCACGTGCCACTCCGAGCTAGGAGGCTGGGAAGCAGAGAATTGTAACTCCGGCAGCCACTGCCCCGTGTGGCTTAGACCCATTCTGGTCCATCACCCGGTCAAACTGGGGGGAAGTTTGGGGGGGAAGGCAGGAGGAATGGGTGCGGTGTCGACTGATCAGGTTTCCCGGGGCTGCAGGACCTGACGCAGAGGGGACAGGCCGTTCTTTGTCGGATGAACAGCTCATGTGCATCACAAGACACACGGAGAGGGGGAGGGTTGCCAAGAGACCAGATGCGGGAGTCCAGGGTGGGTCTCTAAGACTGGGCCCCAGCGTGACAGGCGTGGCTGGAAATAGCCTTCACTGGCCTTCAGGACAAGCATGCTGGGGGAGCGTGCTGGGAACAGCCCGTGTGCCCGGGCAGGTCGAGCTGACCCACGTCTGGGCGGACAGGTGACCAGCTCCCCTGGGGCGGAAGGCATCCCCAGACATGCAGGCAAGAGCAAAGAGCATCTCCTCACACCCCCGAGACCCGGAACCAGGCCCGACATGAGGGGCGGCAGTGTGCAGCTGGTACTGCGAAAGGAGGCAGTGGCCAGGACGGAAATGCCAGCGCCGTGGGGTGCCTGGGTCCCCACTGACCTGCAGAGGAATGGGAGTGGCCGTGACCGTTCAGATAAGTGGCACTCACCACGAGCCAGCCACGTGCGGCCACAATTACTAGACACTGCACGTTGCCCATCCCGTGCCCCTCCTCTCCCTGTTCCCTGCTGACAAAGCCTTGCCTGTGCCGTCCACTGGGCTCCCACTGAGCCCTGCTTCAGATGCCCCACCTTTAGTAGGCTTTCCTACAGCAAGGCGGCACGCCCGTGTGGCCCCTCTCTGATCGGTGAGGTCTAATCAGGTTATTCTCTCAGCTTCTGGGAGAGCTTTATTTTTTCCTAATAAAGAGGAACAGACTCAGCTGGCTATGCCTTTCCCCTTTACCTCTTCCTCCTGCCTGGAATACAGATGTGATGTCTTGAGCAAGGCAGCTCTCTTGTGACTGTGAAGCGGGTGGCCCAGGAACGGGTCCCAGGTGCCATCCTGGGACAACTCCAGAGCTCTGGACCCATTCTCCCTGGAGGGGCGGGAAAAACAAGGTGGAGACACCACAGTCCCTGCACGCAGGGGAACCCGGGCACCGGCGGCCGGTCGCCGCATCCTCTGGCGTTACAATTCCAAAACCCACCAGGCCACCAGACTGGCCGCCAACGCCCTGCGTGCGGCGCAGCAGAAAGGCCGGGGACAGAGGGAAGGCTGCCAGCCCCGACCTAAAGGTGTGGGAGACTGGCCAGCTGAGCAGTGGCAGGTGGCGAGGTCTCGCTGAGGAAGAAAACCAGGAATATTTAAACGAATATGAAGCAGAAAAGGTAGCGGTGATGCATCTGTGAAGGCCTGCCATAACCCCCCCCCCACACACACACACACCTCGCTTACATAATGCAAAGAAGTCGTGCCCAAGCTGCTTTGGAGGAAGACAGTCGGCAGGGACTGTCTCTCCAGTGGATAAAGGCAAGCCTCACGCCAGCATTCGGCCCCCGACAGTGCGGCTGGTTACGGGGAGGGCCTTTCAGCGGAACAGCCAGCCACCCCCGGCCCGCGTCCAGAGAAGCTGCCGCCCCACCCGTGACCTCCCCAGGGAGAGCGTGCTGCCAGGCGTTCGGTCCGCTGTCACCCCCATTGGAAGGCAGGTCCTCAAATGACAGGCCCAGCCCCTCGTGGGTCACCAGCGAAAACCAGAAGCCAAACGTCGCCGGACAGAGGGGCGACCCCAGGAGAAGAAGAGGGCGTTCCTGGACGGCACAGGTTCATGTGGCAGTGACCCTGAAAGGGTGGGGGGATGGGAGACAGAAGCGGGTGCCGGGAAAACCCGCCACCACAGGGAATCGCACAGGCCAGCCCGGGCTCGCAAACAGCAGGAGGGAGGAGCCAAGGAGGGGGCAGGGCCAGCCGGGCGCAGCCAGAGCCGGGAGGCAGCTCCCGAGGAAGGACGAGCCCCTGATGGGACCCACGGACAGGAAGGAGAGAGAGCATTCCCGTGGGGACAGAGGCGGCACAGCTCGCAGAGGCCGCAGGAAGCCAACGGAGGGGCTAAGGGGGCGTGTCCACTCCCGAGGACAGAGGGAGTGGCCAGGCGGGGTGGGCAGCGGGGCAGAGGAACGGCCGGCGATGGTCACAGGGCCTGGAGAGCAACCGCGCGGCGTGGAGGCGCCCCCAGCAGGCCCCACACCGGGAGACGAGAAAAAAGAACCGGCGTCGCCTTGCGTTCTAAATACGTTCTTAAATACAACAACGCTTCTTGAGTCGTCACGGTGTTGGGTGGTTTGCGTGCTAATTAATATTCCGCCCGCCCACGACACGCCTCCGAAGGCGTGGGGACCGTCTGGCATCCCCTAGCAGAAAGGGGGCGGCGCCCTCCGTGAGTGGGCGTGGCCGCGGCTCTCCTGCTCGGAGCGCGCCTCCAGCGCTCGGGCGCGGAAGCGCAGAATCTAGGGTCGTTAAGAGAAAGCCCGCCTCCGCTCCAGAACCACCCTCGGAGGCTGCAGCATCTGCCGCTGCATGCCCTCCTGCGGCTCGCGGGGGGCTCGCACCGTCTCGGTCCCCGCCAGCAGCTTCCTGGAAGCCCCCTCCCCTGGTCACTTCCTGGACACCTGACCAGCGTGCCTGAGTCCGTGTGTGTCCACGTACCTTTCTCGCGTGTAGTCCGGGTCGGATGACCGAGAGTCACGCCACCGTGCGGCGCGTGCCTGCAACCGCAGCCGGATCGTGTCGGTGGAGAAACGGTCTCGATAGTTACCCGCTTATGGACCGGCCACTGAAGTCAAATGGCATATATGCGCTGTCCTGCTTTTTGTTATCATTAATGTTGGGTGTGTTCTGCTAGATTCGTCCTTACTGTGCAAGGGGCAAAAAAAAAACCTTTTATCAAGTTTTCCAAAAACAGAGTGGATCTCGGAGCTTAAGGAGCTGAACACCCTTGCGAGGGTGTATGCAACTTCGGAGTGACCGGCCGGTTCTGGAAGAGCAGCAGCTGGGAATGAAGCTCCACCACTCGGAGCTGTTTTACTAGAGCCAAGACTTCCGAATCCTCAAGGCCCAGGGTCCCCTAGACCGGAGCCCGCCTTCCCGATAAACTTAGCGAAGTCGAAGAGACTGGAAGCGAGGTGGTCTGTGATACGCTTGCTTCCCAAAACCCAGACTGGGCCTTTACTAAACATCCAATGGGATCTGTTTCTTAAGGGTCCAAGCGTAATTAATACTTTTTTTTTTAAGGAAAAACACGACTTTTGCCTTGCAGGACTAGGTGTTTCAATGGTGCCGTCGGGTGAGGGGGTGTGAGACTGTGAGTGATCATAACGCAGTAACGTTGAGTCCTGGCCGGACTGTGCACTGGCTGGCCCACGGCGTCTCCGTCACCCTGACAACAGCCTTTCCAGGGAGGCAGTGTCGCCTGCTCCCACTGGCGGGGCCAGAAGCTGACGATCCCCAAGGTGGGAAGTTCGGCCCCAAACTCGGGGGCCACCTTGCGTTTGCAGCCCTGGCCCCGGGGTTAGAAAAGCCGGGCTGCTCCATGCCATGGGGTTTTTCAGTTCCGGGGGTGTGACAGACAGTCCCAGAGCAGCCTTCTCAGACTCTGCCGGCGCCGGCAAACAGCAGAGAAGTCCTGCCAAGCAGTCCGGATGGTTCTGGAAGCCCGGAGTGTGTGGGGGATGATCCGGGTGTAGGCACAGGACCTTTGTCATAAAGGTCTCCCATCGTGGCGTGAACCTCTGGGGACACGGTGAGGGGCTGTGAGAAAGGCTGAGGACTCGGGTCTGAAGGAGGCCACCGTGGGAGGGGGCCCCACGTCTTCGGGGGAGAGGGGGGCGTGTGCGTGAGACCGCCCTCTGTCTGCAGGTGGTCCCTGCTGCCTGGGTTTGGGGTCTCTGGGCTTTGTTTGTTTGCAGGGACCTCTGACCTAGGGTTCTAGGTCTCTCTCTCTCTTTTTCTTTCTTTTTTTAAAATCATTCCCGGAACTCACCATAACCGGAGAGCGAGTGAGCAAGCAAGCATTTGGCTTTTCAGAGAATGTACCTCCCCTGACTTCTCGAAGGGGTGGTTTTACTTCCAGTGAATTCCACTCTACAAAATGCCACGAGCTGAGTGAGTTTCTTTCCGTCGAGGGTGAGAAAGTTCTCCCCCTATGTGTGCTCTTGTAAAACCTCATGGCTCTTGCTCGTTCTTCTAATCCTCCAAGGTGGGGGGAGGGGCCCTGGTGTGTTAAAATCGTTTGCTTTTGTCAAAAGACTCGGAATTCTGGTGACTTTTGGCCTGGGCTCTAGGCTGCCCTCTTCTGGTGGCCTCCGGTACTGTCTCAGGCTGGCTCCCTCCCCCAGCCCCCTTTAAACAACAAAAAAGAACAAAACAGAACAACCCTAATTTACTGACCTTGGACCGGCGAGTGGCACCAAAGGTCGTTCCCCTTCAGCCTCTCCCAGGGTCAAGCTGGAATTTTTGAGGACCTCCCCTATGCTAATGGGCACCTTCGTGGAATGCTCAGAGCGCACTCCAACCCCCCCCCGGGGGCGCGGGGCACCCGCCTGGCCCCCTGTGGGTCGGCGTGAATACCCACGCCGCCTCTCCCAGGGAGGAGGTTGCTCGATTATGGGTCGTGTTTGCTCCTGAGCGCAGCGCAAATGACCACAGGCGCGGAGGCTCGATCGACACCAATGATTTCCTTGCTGCTGTGGACGCGGGAAGCCCAGCTGCGTCCCCCTGGGCGAAAATCGGGGTGTCGTCAGGGCCCTCCCTCCCGGCGGCCCCGGGGAGCCGCCGCTTCCTGGGTTCCTGGCCGGTGGCTGCTGCCAGAGGCGCCTGCGCTCCTAGGCCGGCGGCCCCTCCCTCCGCCCGCAGAGCGAGCCCGGCTACCTGTCTGGGTCCCACACTGGGGTCGCCTTCACTGGCTCTCCCTTCCGCTCCCGTGGAAGGACCCCGGGGGGACGCTGGGCCCACCACCCGGAGAGTCCAGGATCCATCCTCTCCCACCCTAGCTGGAGCCCACCCGCAGAGGTTTGGGGAACCAGGTGGTGGGCGTCCTGGGGCCTCTGTGCACCCGTGTGATGCGGGTCCTCAAGGAGGTGCTATTGGGGGGGGGGGGGGGGAGGCGGGCGTGCCTGTGCTGTGTTCTCTGCTCAATCCCCGAGGCCCCTCAGCGGTCCGTGCTGGCACCCCACTTCCCCGTGGGGGAAGCTGAGGCCCAGGGGTGACTGAGGGACCCAGGGGCAGGAAAGGCCCCTGTGAATCCCAGGCTCCAGTCCCGGGTCCCCGCCGCGCCCTCCTGCACTCTGTCCTCCCACCTCCTTCCCGGAGCTCCGCCCGCCGGGCCCTGGTCTCTGATCCACTCCGGCTGCCCCGTCTCTGTGGATCCTGAGACTGCAGGGTGCGCGGCCCCGGGCTTTGCGGAGGCAGCAGCTGTGATCTGGCTGCTTTTCCCTCCGCCTCTGCTGGGCTCTGCTGCTTTCCCGCCACAGTGTGCGGGGATTTAGCAGGGATTAAGGTAAGCCTTCGGGGACAGGTAAATATCCGCGGGGAGGACCGCGCCAGCGGGAGGAGGGGCCTGTGGAGGACCCGCGTCTTCGCCCCGGCGGGTGGTCCGCTAGGAGCGCAGCTTTGTGCCGCGGCAGCCGTGGGTGGGCAGGCGGACCCTGAGTCGCTGCCGGACGGACCTCACTCTTTGTCTCTGAGCGAGACAGAGGACGCTGGCCTTCCCACCACTGCACCTCCGACTTGGAGAAATGTCAGACGTGGGCGTGCGGTGGAGTTCGCGGCCCAAGGGAAAGTCTGGGCACCGTGGAGGCGGATCCGCCTGGAGAGGCCCCTGGGCGGGGCCTGGCGCACAGGTCTGCTGAGCGCAGGCGCAGGCGTCGGCTGTGGGGGTGCCGGCTGGCGCGGCGGGAGTCGTGGGGGCGGGGCAGAGAAAGGGGGGTCTTCCCTTCTCTGGGCCTCAGTTTCCCTATTTGCAAAGCAGTGGGGCAGGATGCCCACGGTGGTCCAGGAACTGGGGGGACACTTGTCGAGCCCAGCAGCCCCCTGGGTCCCCTCCCAGACCAGCTGCAGTGCGTTGGACGGTAGCCCCAAAAGACTTGAAACCGCCGGCACTGTGACCGTGACCTTGTTCGGAGAAAGGGGCCTTTGCAGGCATAACTGAGGGTCTCAAGATGATGTCATCTTGGATTATCCGGGGAGACCCCCCCGTCCCTATGAGAGAGAGGAGAGTTCACAAGCACAGAGGAGAGGCCATGTGAAGACGGACACAGAGATTGGGGCGATGCAGCCGCAAGCCGAGGACCCCTGGAGCCCCCAGGAGCTGGGAGAGGCAGGAAGGAGCCTCCCCCTGGAGCCTGGGGGTGCTGGGGGGAGCCTTGCTGTTTAGACTCTGGCCTCCAGGCCTGTAGGAGAACTTGTTACCACAGCTGCGGGCCTCTCACCCGCCCTGAGTCAGAGATCCTGGGCCTATTTAACCCGCTTCCCCCCGGGGCCGCTGGTGCTCGCGGGAGCCCGCCCGCGGGTCTCGGGCTGCAGGGTTCCAGCCTCAGCCTTCAGAAGAGGGCCGGGAGGCCTTGTGGGAGACGGGGGCGTCCAGTGGGGTGTCTGCCGGGGAAGCAGAGGCCTCCGGCGCCGCTCAGGTGCGCGGCCGGCTGGCGAGGGAGGCCCCGAGAAGCTGCAATGTAGCGTTTTCCATTACAGAGATGTCACGGCCGGTCTCATCAGAATGCCGGTACGCGTGGCTCACACCTCCCCTCTCGTTGCCTTCCCTGGCCGATGCGGCCCTAACGAGGATTACGGTTCCAGGGGCGCCGTGCAGATACGCTGTAACCGTTCGGTTAATCTGGAGGTCTGCCTTGGGGAACGGCGGGCGGAGCGGCCGCCCCACCCCCCTCCCCCCGCGGCGGGCAGCGAGGCCTCCCCGGAAGAGCATGCCCGTCCTCTCCCCGGCACTGCCTGGCGGCGCAGATGTAAAGAGGCATCTTTCTGCCTCCGAGCGCCTCGTTTCTCATTTTCCAGCGGCCGCGTTTTCGCTGCCTGGCTGCCCAGCTCCCCGGCAAGCCCAGGTTCGCGCGGCTCACTCCGGAAAGCAGCTGCGGCGCTCGGCTGCCAGGGGCGCGTCCCCGTCCCCGCCGCCCCTCTGCCGCCGTGTTCAGGCGGCCTCACAGACGCCCGGGGACCGTCACAGGCTGCTCTGCCCGCTGGGTGGACAGCAGGTGGGCGCCCGGGCACCTGGGGGGCCGAGCTGTGTGGGGTCACGGCTGTCCTGTCTCCCTCCGGGTGGGCCGCACCCAGGACCAGCCTGGGCCGTGTCCTTGGAACCGGCCGGGTGTACTGTGTCCTGCTCGTCCCGACGTTGAGGCTGGTTCGCACAGGGGGGACTTGGAGGGACGCCCTTTTCTGTTGCTCTGCCCTCCAGCCAGATGTTCACGGAGGGGGGCCTGGGCTCACCCGCTGGAGGGCCTTCGCCGAGGGAACTCCGTCGACAGGGGAAGCCGCTTCGCGCAGCTGCTTTGGGGAGCACCAGGCCTCACGCAGGAAGCCCCTCCATACAGCCCACTGCGCGGGGCTCTGCACCAGCAGCCTCCCCAGGCCAGCGGGGCACAGCCACCCCACGCGGTCAGTGCGTGCTCGGCCTCCTCTCGCCCAGCAGGAGGCGCTGATGAGCAAAAAGTGGGGTCCTGCAGCCTGTCCTGGAGGGGCCTGGGGTACGTGGGCAGCCTGCCCCCTGAGGGCAGCCTGCCTCCTGAGGCCAGCCCTCCAGCCTCCCTGCCTGTGCCCCGAGCCCCGGCTCCCCCATGGAGACCAGGCACCTCCGGGCACCCAGGGGCTGCTCGGCTTCTGCGGCACCGGGCATGTGTCCTTAGCTTCAGGGTCTTCTGTGGCACCTCCGGCCTGAGGGGCTGGTACCAGGCAGGGGCGGGGCGGGGACGGGCCTGGCCTCTGGCCACTGTGGCTGGTTCGCTGCATAGACAGCAGGCCGAGTGTATACAGCAGGCCCAACTCAGCCAGGCATCTGCCCTTCCTGTCCTTTTCCCTGAGGCTTTCGGAGCCCGGCCCCCACGGGAAGCCAACCTCCAGAGAAAACACCATCGTCCGGACGGGTGACAGGGACATCCAGGGTGGGGGGATGGGGGGGGGGCTTTCCCTGCCCACCCAGCCCCAGCCCCGCCTCTCCGTGGCCGGCCCAGACTCTCCCATCCCGGAGTCTGCCCCCCCCCCCCCAACCCCCCCCCCCCCCGACGCAGCGAGCTGGCCTTTGACACGGCCGTTTCCCAGTAGACGGCGGCTCGATTGGATGGGTTTTTATGATTTTGTTTGGGGACTTGATTATCTTCTTGGCCTTTACATCCTTATGGGCGGCCAGAGACCTTTTGGCCAAAGGTGCACTTTAAAATTGGACGAATAAATTACGGAGTGACTGTTTAAAGCCCTGCAGGCTCCTGGGGAGAGAGGCCGCCGGTGGGCCCGCGTTCTCGGCGTCGTGATTTATTAATAGGCGGTGGCGTGGTTGGGTCCCGCCCTATGGCAGGAAGGCTGGAGCCGCGGCGCTCCGGCGGGGTGCGAGGGGCGTGGCCCGGCGGTGGCCGCGCGGCCGCCTTCTCCCCGCGGCGGGCAGACGCTTTTCCAAGTCGTCCTCTCCCCTCCCGCCTCCCCCCGGAGACAAAGAAGGGATTATACAACCCGTCGGGTGTAGTTCTCGTATTTTAAGATAAAAACAGAATAGCGGCAAAGGGCTGAAGGCTATAAAATTGTGATCAAAAGTCCGTAAAATTATAGAACTTGTGTTTTCCGGGGAACAGAGCATCTTCGCGATGGTGGTTTTTTTTTTTCTTAAAGGAGCGAGGCAGCGCCAGGGCTGAGCCGCAGAGGAACGGAAGGTGTATTTCCAGGTCGGGGGGGGGGACTAGAGTTACATGCTTGAAAGGTTAATGGTTGGTAAACGTCAATTTTCTGCAATCCTGGCTAATAAAAATAGCGTAGAAGACATAAAATGTCACGCTGCCAAAAAAGCAGGGGCCTTTGAAATCCGCTTTGAAGTCCGGGGCCCTTTGAAGGTGGTGGGGGAGGGGCGGGGCGGGAGCCGCCGTGTCTCTTCCCTCCCGTTGAGTGACGGCTCCTTCGGGAGAAGGCGGCAGCTTCTTCAAGGCGGTGGCGGTGTTTCTCGGGAATCTTTTCGGCTTACACGTGTCACGAGTAGCCTGGCTTCCTCGTCCTGGAGACTGCAGGCGCACGCTTATTACAGGAGACGTGTCTACCTGGACACACCTGAACTGTACCTGGGCGTCTCGTGTGCCCTCTGCGGGGAGGGCGGGGAGGGGGGTGGGGGTTGCCCTTGAAACCCTAGGAGCCGAGGGTTCTCCAGAAAGCTCTGATTTTGAAATACGATGACAGTGCCCGGCCCGGTGGCTCCGTTGGTTGGAGCATCGTCCCCTGCACCAGAATGTCACAGGTGTGATCCCCAGTCAGGGCACCCACCTTGGCCACGGGTTCGGTCCCCCATTAGCATGCACACGGGAGGCCACCGGGCGGCATTTCTCCCTCCCATCAATGCCTGTCTCTCTCCCCCCCTCCCCCACCTCCCTTCCTCTCTCCGAGATCAATGAGCACATCCTCGGGGGAGGATTAAATAAATCAGTACAGTGGCGGTGACAGACTTCTGTCACAGCCGCGGCGCCCTGCTGGGAAAGTGATCCCACGCGTTGGGTCTGCTTCCCGGTGCCCCTCGGGTCCAGCACCTTCCGCCGTGTGACCCTGAGCCCTTTGACCCGGCGCCCGTCACCTCCAGCCGGGCAGGGTCCGCACCACGGAAGGGCCAGCGGCCTGGCTGTGCAGTCGCTCCGTGAGCAGGACACAGCCCGCAGTGGGGCTGGCCCAGAGAGTCCCGGGCCTGGGCTCCAGCCTCTGCCAGTGCGTGGGCCCCAGCCTGGAGGGTCAGGGCTCTGACTGAAACCCTGAAAGTCTTCCGTGCCCCCCTGATTCTCAGACTGGAGGCTGCGCCTGCCCTTGGCGCCGTGAGCGAGGGCGCCAGCAGCGAGCCGGCTCTGTCACAGCGCGAGGGTCTTGGCTTCATGTTTCCACCTGAAAAGCAAAGCCCGAGGGTCGCCGAGGCCTCTCTGCTCCGTGCCCAGGTTTGGTGTAGGGAGGCGGCGGGGCCCGGAGGCTGACCCACGAGTGAGCATTTGCAGGGGCAGCTGCAGGGGGCGGGGCTGGTGGGCGTGGCCGCAAAGAGGGCAGGCCTTGGGAGCAGGCCACGCTCACACTCAGCTGCTTCCTCCCTCCACTCAGAACCGTGTCATTGTGGCTTCTCCTCCCTCCACAAAGGGGGTGCCCAGAAGACAGCCCTTTCCCGCCCGGCCCGGGTCCCGCTGGCAGCCTGGATCGGGGGTTCCAGCTACCAGGCGGATGCTGCAAGGGCACCGCTCCATGGAAAAGTCTCCCGGGGCTCTGGGAGGCCGCAGCCTCAAGGAGGCCTTAATTAATCACTTCCCGCAGCCCAGGGGAGGGGGGAGGCGCCGCTCCCCCGATAAGGGCTGTGGCCACCCGCCTGCCCGCCCTCCCAGGGGGGCTCCTCCACTCCTGGGCGAAAACCACGTGGCCTGCGGCTGCCTCGGACGGCGGCTGCTGTCTCAGGAAGGCGCCCCTCCCTGCCATTATCTGGGACGTGTCTTATTGCATTCCTCCCTTATCGGGTTTCAAGTAATATTATTTCCTTCTTACTTAAATGTCACTCGGGTTAAAGCTTTCGTTGTTGGGAAATGGCATCTTCGATGAGGGCATCGGGGATCGGGGACGTTCCCGGCCACTCTCCAGGGCGGGGGAAGCCGGCGGTGAGACCCCATGGGACTCGGACCGCTGCGGTCGGTGTCTTTGTGAAGGAGCCGCGGCGGCGGCAGCGGGCGCTTATCTGCTTATCTCCGGACGCAGCTCGCTGTCCTTCTCCACCGTGTCTCCCTGCGGACGGCTCTGCGCGAGGCCCGGGCCTCTCTCCGGGAAGCGATTCAATGCGCGACGTGGCCATTAGTGTGGGGCCGGGGGCTGTTCCCGCCTGTACCGCGGACAGCGGCCTCGTCTGCGCACCCATCCCTGAGGGGCGAGCCGGGGCGTGCAGAGGCAACTGCCGCCTTGCTACTCGGGAGGTGAGGCGAGTGGTCTGCAGCCCCAGCGCGATGGCCTGTCCCGGGAGGCTCGCGGTGCCCGGCCTCGGGCACGGAAACCTCTCCTGGTGGCCGCAAGGGGACCCTGTTCTTCTGGCTCCCTTGTCCTGAGCATGCAGCCTCCTTGCCACTGTCAGACCGCACCGACCCAGGGAGACCCGGGTCTGGGAGTGCCCGGGTGCCCAACCGCGCAGGAGCCGCACCGCTCGGCCGAGACCTTGCCGATCCACGCAGGAGCCGTGCTTTGCCACGCCGGAGGCCTGCTCCCCCGAGGAGGCAGCCATGGCTGATCTTCGGTGCCGCAGCCCGGCACAGAACGGCTCGTCCTGGCCGTGGCAATGGTGTGTCCGTGGGCCAAGGACACGCTGTCATCATGCTCGGGTGACTGCAGGCAGCAGCCTGCCTGGCTGGGGGCCGGGGACCCGTCCTGCTGCCAAGGGGCCCCACCCTGGGGCCCAGCCCCCCGGGGAATAGCTGAGGGAGCGGAGTAAGTGCTGGGAAGGTGGGAGGAATCCCGGCAGCTTGGAGGGGTTCGGGGCGGGGGATGGGGTGGTCCACAAAGCGTGTTCTCTCTCCTTAGAGCTGACACCTCGCTGGGTCCCCCTCACGGTCCCCAGTGGCAATCAGGAAGGAGGTGCCCTCACGGTCCCAGGCTGGGCTGGCCAATCCGATGACGAACTTCACCTTGGAAGTGGGACTGGCTTTAGATCCCAGTGGCCGGGACCCTGCTTTGGGGAGGTTCGGGGTGAACTTGCAGACTCCCCCTTGCGAGCAGCTGAAGGCGGTGGGGGTGGGATGGACCCGTGGGGGCCGTGGCCATGGGGTGGCTCTGCTCAGTGGCCCTGCCTCTCCTCCTCTGAAAGATGCCCCATCGCAGCCACGTGGCTGTGACCGCCCTTCCTAAGGGCCGCCCCTCCGTCCCCACTGCAGCCCAGAAGCCTTCTATGACAGGCACGCTGGGAACACTGTCCTCAGCGGAAGGAACCAGGCGTAGGAAGCTGGCCTGTTGTCCCCGCCCAGCTGACGGCTCAGTCTTCACGCTGGCCTGCTGCCCCCCAGCTCCACCCTCACACCCACCCTCTGCCAAAATGCCAGGACTTTTGGAAGCCAAATTCTAGGAGTCCCAGTGTCCTGCAGGATCACATGTTACTCCTGAGCGGAGAAGCCAGGCACGCTGCTCGTGTGAGGTCAACCCCTCCAGGAGAGTGCCATAAATCTCCAGGGGACACTTGCTTATAACCCATCAGGGGACAGACCCCAGAACCGGGCCTCTGCCCAGGGGACCCAGTCCTGTCTCCGTCAGCCCACCCGGCTGCTGCCATCAAACTCGGCATGAAGCACGCTGGGCACACACGCTTCTCGAGTTGTGTCTGCGCTCAGGGTCTACTTGGGTGTTCCCTTGGAAGTCGGGGCTGCTCCGGAGAGAGACACCAGAGGAGAAGGAAGATGGGGGGGGGAGAGGCCAGTCAGGAGCGTGATTAGTGAGGGGACAAGACAGGCGTTAGCTTTGGGGCGCACGCTTTAGAGAATGGGTTTCCACAAAAAGAGAAAGTCTACTTTTTATCTGTTCCTCTCATTGTAACTGAACAGTTGGTATGTTTTAAGTGCCAACAAATGTTTTGGAAACTTAACAACAACAACAAAAAGCAGAAAAACGCATACCAACCCCCCCATCATTCTAGCTTCATCTCCCTCCCCTGAACAAACCGCCTTCAATCATGTGGCGTGGCGTGTGTACACAGGTGTGCACATGGTCTGTCGAGTGGGCACACATGTCGGTTGTGTGTGCATGTGCACCGCTGCATGTGACTGATGTGTGCACATGTGTGTGTGCTGGCATGCATGTAGGTGTGTGATGAGCACACACATATGAGCTGTATTCATATATCTGTGTATGCTATGTGTGTGGGTTTGCAAATGCAGTACACACGTGTGAGCATATTAGTGTGTGGTGTGCACATGTACAAGGATGATAGTGCTGTGTGTGTGGTGCGCACACCCATGTGGTGTGTGCTCACATGTGTGCCCATGTAGTGTGTACACGTGTGGCACGTGCCAGTGTGTGTGTGCAAGCATATGTGTGGGTGTGTGCACGTGGCACACATGGGGACAGAGGGTGTCCCCGTTCTCTGCTGCTGGAGATGACGCCGTGGTGTGGATCTGTGTGGACACCGCTCCTGGCGCGTCTCTCATTGTGGTGACTCATCAGAGGCAGAATTTAGGCTCTCGTTCAGAGCCTCTGCTCGTCACGTGGTCCTGGAACCACGTGCCACGAGGGTGTCTCAGAGACAGTGCCAGCTTCTGTTTACGGCGGGACTTCGGGGCGCTCGTGTGCCCACACCTCCCTGACCGGGGCCTCTCGGATGGCCAGCCTTTTAAAAATGTCGTCCAGGGACAAGTGCAAGATGGCATTATTTAATACATTTACTTAACTAATCGAGAGGTTAAGCATTTAAAAAACCTGTTTTGCCCTCCCCTCTTTCATTTGCAGGTTTCAGGTTCGTGCGTGTCAGTGTTTCTCTCGGGGGTCATTGGACTGGCCCCGTGTGAATGCGGAGGCTCATTTGGGGGAGATCCGCCATCTGTCTTCACTCCGCAATCACAGCTTGAGCTTCTCAGCTCGGTCACCGCTGAAACCCTCAGGGGCGTTCTGTGGGGGGTTCCGAGCAGTTTGGGCGCACTCTTACGGTTCCTCCCTCAGTGCGTCATCGGTGCTGGTGTGTGCTCACCATGCACCCGGGACGGACGTGTCGGCTGATGGCTCCCTGTTCACCCGTGACCGTGCGTTTACATGACCGCGTTTTGACACGTGTAATGCGCAATTTTTTGCCCAAATTTTTGAAGAAAAAATGAAGCACACTATACATCAGTAGTACTAATTCCGTATCTATGTGAATGTTTTTAATTCTTTTATTTATGCTTATGTGTCAAAAATGTAACTCTATAAAGCAGTACCTATATGCAAAATAATACTCTGGAATATAATAACCGATTTTGTTTCTAAATATAAATAAAAATTAAATTAAACCATTACAACGAAAGATCTTTTTCCTGAAAGTCTGGACCTAAAACGTGAGTGTGCATTATAAATGACCAAACGGAACAGTAAGTAAGCGAATCCCACCCAAACTGGTGGAAGCCCCCACACACAGGTCCTTTGCAAGGCAGCGGGGCTTCCTAAGGCCTGAACTCAAGGGTTAAAGTAGCTTCCAGGACAAGGGCAGCCCCCCGAGATCAGTGTCACCTAGCCTGTCCCGTCAAGGGCCAGCCAGTGGCTGATTTAGGCTTTGGGACCTTCCCAAGCCCGCCACTGCAGCTCAAAAGCAGCCGCAGACAATTCGCAATAAATTGATGCAGGTGCGCCAATAAAACTGCCCTGACAGCGTCAGGCTGGGTGGACTTGACCTGGCACAGCCCCTGCTTTCTGCCCCCGTGTCAGATCCCCCGCTGTCGCGTGGAGGAAAACGGGCCTTGGCGGGGTCCCAGCACCCTGAACACCCAATTCCGTAGCCCTCCTAACAGTGTAACGGAGTTTATTGTCATCGGCCCCATTTGACAGGTGGGGAAACTGAGGCCCGCAGCTCAGAGGACATCCTCCAGGTCTAAGACCTACAAAGTGGCAGAGCAGGGCCTCACGCCCACGGGCGCTGGGCAAGCGCTGCGGCCACGTGAGTGCAGGGTCAGGCGTAAGGATCAGAGGCCGGGGCACGCAGCAGGCGGCTGCCCCCAGCCCCAGCAGCCGCAGAGAGGAGGCTGAGGAATGGGGGGCACGGGGGAAGAGGGCGGCCGGCCGGGCCCCGCGGCGCGGCCACGGCCGCGGCCAGTCTTCCGCGGGGCGGGCGATAACGACGCCGCGACGCCGGCCGTAATAAGGGAAGATAAAGGCAACAAAACTCGATTAGGCCCTGATGGATGGCGTCTTCAGTTCTCCATTTAATGATCCGCAACCGCAAAGCTGGAGTCACGCGCGGACCGACTCCTGCCTCTTCGCTCTGTTCACCCGTGATAAGGAAATGAAAGGATGGCGGCGCGGACGCGAGACCCAAATGCCGGCGTTCCGCCTCATTAGACAAAATGGCGCGGCTCCCGGAGCGCCCGCGCCCTTGTGCCGCCGCCGCCGCCGCCGCCGCCGGGCCACCCGCCTGGCCGGGAGGCGCCTGAGAGGTGGCTCACGCTGGCGGGCACCGTGGCCGCCTCGCGCCCTTATTCTGGGCACCCGGACACTCACTTCCTGCTTCCCGGTTCACTTCCGGGTCAGCGGGCCACGCGGGGCCGGAAGCCGTCTGGAAGCGCAAAGTGGGTCCTAGTGGTGGTGGAGGGCCGACCCCCGGCCCCACCCACCCCGGTGAGGCCCTCGGGGGCAGGAAGGGAAGTCACGGCTCCGGCACGGGGTGCAGCGTCACGTCCCTTCCGGACCCCGGGCGGAGGGCGGGAGCCGTCGGACGCTCGGGGCGGCTGCCCTGCCTCGGGCCACCGCTGCGCTCGCACCGGTCAGAGCCCGGCCTCCCGCCGGCGGGGACAGAGGGGGCGCCCCCGGGGGCACCCGCGCTTGGGGCAGCGGTCAGGGCACGCTCTGACGGCAGGTCGCGAGGAGGCCAGTGTGCTCAGCCTTCCCGTCACGTGACTCCATGGAACCTTCCGGACCGAGCGCTCGGAGCTGCTGCTGCTGCTGCGCCCCAGGCTGCTGTGTCCCTGTCCCAGGACTTGGGGCGCCGGCCGCAGTTCCGAGATTTTCCCGGAGGAGCGAAGCTCTGAGCGGGCACTTCCGGCGGCGGCTTCCCGAAGGCCGACGTGCGTGTGCGTCTGCCTCCCTCACACCGGAAGCGGAAGGAAGGCGGGAGGACGCGGCCATTCACCGCTGTTGCTGGTTTCACAGTCGATTTCAGGGTCGCGCGTGCCCCTCCCTCGGGGACACGTGGGCGCTCCCGGGGTCGGCTTGTTGGGGACGCGCGTCCACGGCGGAGGCCCCAGGCGACCCGCTGGGAGGACGGGAAAGTTAGGGCCAGCGGAGCCGAGCGAATCGCTGTAGACACGCGGACGTCCAGAGGCCCCGCCCCTCTCGGAGCCTGGGGTTGTGCTGGAGCAGGGTCGGCGGGGCGGGGCGGGCCGGGGCGGGCCAGGGCGGGGCGGGGCGGGACGCACGTGCGGGGAGGAGAGCGCGCTGGGCCTCCCGCCCGCCGCCGACGCCTGCACCCTCCTGAGCCTCCGTCTTGTCACCTGCACCGCGGGGACACGGTCGCAGCCGCCTCGGATCCGGAAATGAAGGGCGTGTGTCCGCGGCCTGGAGGGCGCCGGCGGGAGGTCGCGCACCCCTCAGCCCTCGGTAGCTTTTCGTGAACGCAAGTTAGGGGCACCTAGGGCGGTGCTCCCAGCCTTGGGTACTTGTTTGGTTTCCGCAGCGGCGTGGCATCCCCAGGGGATGCCCAGCACCACCACCCCCCCCGTTACTGGCGGGGGGGGGGGTCCGAGCTTGACGCAGGGGGACCATCACGGGCCGGATTACAGGGCAGCGTGAGAACCTGCCTGCCCGGCCTCCCTGTGTTGACCGGGCGGCACACTGGCCCTGGGCTCCGGCCGTGTGTCGTGTCGTGTCCTTGCACCCAGCGGGCCCCCTGTCAGGGAGGCAGGCTCGGTCCCACACGGGAAGCGTGACCGTGACCCGGCCCCCGGTTCCTGGGCTGCTGTGAAGGCGGCTCCGGAAGCCAAGTCACACTGAGACAGGGAGGCCCAGGTGCAGAAGCAGGTGACGCGGCTGGGGTTACCTGCGTCCTCTAGAAGTGAGGGTGTCCTGCCCCTCCGGCCAGGGTGACAGACAGTTCGCTTGGGGGCCAGGTTTCTTCCGTGCAGTTGAGTTCCGAGGAACCAAAGGACGTTACAGCCAGTACATTTGGGCGGACAGTGATCAGACTCGAAGGTAATTCATTTATCCCGACCCACCTCGTGCAGGACGCTGCCGGCCTGGCTTGTTTCCAGCGTCCTGTCTTTCCCAAGCAGAATACAGTCCTCAGTGGAGTGCTTCCCTCCCGGGCTCCCAGGAACGCCCCTTGCATGGGGCCCCGCTCCCCGGTGGACCCGTGACAATGGGATTTCCTTGCGTTCGGTCCAGCCCTTGAAGTGGATCCGTGTAAACCACTTTAGCTGAAAAATCACGCTTGTCACTCCTGGCTGACAACCTAATCTTGTGCCCTTTGCTGGGCGAGGTTGCGGCCGTGCTCTGGGGATGACCGGGTGACCCGTGGGCACGCAGGCCGGTCTGTGGGGCCAGGGCGGGTGGGCAGGCTGGCGTCACGGCCTCAAGCTGCCCGGAGCCCCTGGAAAGGAGCAGACAGGGAGCAGCTTCCGGTTACTGGGCCTGGTGGTGGTGGCGGCGGGGGGTGCAGAGAGTTCCGGGAGGACAGGGGGCTGACCGGGCCTGCCGCAGACCCTGCAGGTGCCTCGGGGGAGCCCAGGCCTCCTGCATCCTCCTCCCCGCAGCCTGGAGCCTTGGAGCCCAGCCCCTGCGGCTTCTCTCCACAGGCAGTGGGGGGTGCCCAGCTCTCCCCCTGTACTGGCCTCTCAGCTGCCCTTCCCCCACCGTGGCTCCCCTGCAGGGGGTGAGGCAGCCATCTCCTGCTCCCCGTGTTACCGAACAACAAGGGGCCAAGAGGGCGGAGGCAATACACTATCACCGAAAAGAACCCCCAGGGTTTGTTATGTCCGCCGTCTATAGGAAAGACATCTCTCAATGCCAGAGATTCATGAAAAGGAAAGGAAATGTTTATTTAATGCTATACAGACTTAAAGTAGTGATCTAATGTCTTCCTCAAAATCCCAAAGTCCTTAAAACACCCACAGACACACACAGTCCTTCCTCCCGCCTTGGCCCAGTCTGGGGTGCCGTACCTCAGGGAAAGAAATAGAAGTCCGTGGCTCAGGCAGCCCCCGGTTCTTCCCAGTGATTCGTCTCGGCTGGTAGGTCTCCCTGGGTTCCCAGCACCCTCAGCTGTGTCGCCAGGCTCTCTGCTAAAGCCGGGTGGTGGTTCCCCCTTCTAAAGCTGCGGGGGTCCCCACTCTGGCAAAGCCTCGGGGTTCTATCTCCACTGCCCCAGCCACGTGGTCCTTCTCTCCGATGGCACCAGCGTCTGGGTTGAAATCCCGGCACCAGTCCTCCTCTGCAGCCCCATGTCCGACTCCTCCCACAATGGGCTACACTTGCCAGCACTCTCATAGCCTTCCAGCTTTCCTGGGCAGCCATCCTGAGTCTGGGCAGGCTTGGCCCCATGTCATGGAACCGGTCTTCTCAAAGCTCCCACACAGGCACTCTAACGCAGGGGACCCGCCCCCCAGTTACACCTTCGCGGGGAAGTCACTTCCATTCCCCCGGCTCAGAGCATCGCCACAGCGACTTCACGTATCTTTGTAACCAGTCAAAGGTTATAGATCTGTTAAATGGCCGTGCCAGAGGTCACCTGCCAAGCTGTTGCTGTGCCAAACAGCTCCCAATGGCCCTGCTCCACGTGTCCCCTCCCCCACCCCACAGCTGTGGTGGGGGGTGAGGACACCCTAATATTTTCCTGGGCATCCTGAGTTCTGCGCCCCGTTCCGAATCCCTGTTTGGGGTCCCCCTCTGGGCTGCACCCTGTCACAATCCCTCCTTTCAGATATACACCCACTTTGCAATCGTATAAAGGACAATGGGCGAAGGTCTCATCTTCTTGTAACTTCTTCCAGCTGGAAATGGATGTCGTCCTACCTACCCTTGGGTCAGGGGTGCGCTGAAAGGGGGAGGGGCGGGTGCACCCCAGAGGAAGAAGTCCTTCCTGTAAGGGGAAGGACCTGACAGGATCCTGGTCAGCTGGCTGTCACCAGGAAGTCTCAGGCTTGGTGTCCAAAGGCTGGTGTTACTGGACCCTTGGCATCCTGGTCTCATTCTGGAGGTGACAGGTTTGGAAAGAATTGGAAGGACAATTACGTCCTAACCACTGAACGACAAAGGCAGGGACTTAAGTAAAGAATGGCTTGCCAGGAGGAAGGTGTACAAGGCACGCTACACCTATCCAAAACTCCTGTGGCCCCTTATGCTTGACTCGGGCTGAGGGGACTATATTAGGATTTCCCTCCTTTCAGATATCTGGGCCCTTTCCGTCCGAGCCATCAAGACAGAAATGGGAAAATCATTTCCCAAGTAAAGCCCACAGACCACCCGGACCGTTCACCAACCCAACCACTCAGTTCAGCCAAACTGTTGAGTTTCAAGGGGCGATGGCGAAGATGCGCTGCTTAAGTGAGGCCTATATTATACCCAACCACTCAGGGAATGAAGTCATAGGCATACGCCCTAGGAACACAGAAGGACACACAGGTTAGTTCACACAACAATCTCCCAAACCAGTCTCTGTGCCTCTGAGACTGTCTTTTGGGAAGACATTCAGTTGCGAGGCCCTTCCTGCAATGACATTCAGGATATTCCCTGAACCACAGTTTTTCTCCTTAAGATCACCCTCATTGTTATTAAAGGGACTACTTTGAGTCCCGTTTTAATTTTGACTGTTGATTTGCACAAACACACCAAGAGCAGCCTGGGTCACTTGTGGTCTTTAAGCCCACCTTGCTGGAACTCACACGGGGAACCTTTAGATTGACTCCTCAGTCCGCCCCTCGGGGCACAGAAGCACAGCCACACATCCGCCATCTGGCTTCGCCTGGGCCAGTTGTTTCACTCAACTCCTTGAGGCCTCCGTTGTGCCTACAGGTTCCTTTTTGGCCAACTTTCAGGAAAGCAACCTTCGTTCCTTCCCTGGAAAGACTGCCATGAACCGCACAAGCAACCAAAGTACCAGGCGGGCTTTTCTTGTGGGCTTTCGCTAGCTTCGCGAGTCAATCCCAGTTTCTCAGGGCTTTCTGGTGACGACCAGAACCCACACATGCCTCCTTCAGGCGTGACATTCCAGTCAAAGTCTTGGTTAACAAAACCACTATTAGCAACTGGTCTTACTGGTTTTCTGCAAAGAAACCTTATGTCATCACTCACTTCTTCAGAATGCCAAATTCTGGAGGGATCAGGTGGGGAGAAAAATACGAAGTGTGAAGGGAAATCCTTTCCCTTCTGATATCCACCAGGCTTCTCAAAACTTTCCTACAGAGTGTGAAGTTTCAACCTTCCCTGGAATCCTTAATTTCCCTTTCAGAGCAGATACAGAGCAAAATCCAGAACACGGAGTTCCAGAACAATACGCAGGTAGGGGCATTCTCTTGCACCAGTGCGTCCATCGGTGCCTTGCAGAGACATGGTCCTTCAGGCCTGGTCTCGTGGCAGAGACATGCCCCTTTGCCTCTGGCTGCAGCACTCATCAGCCCTGAGTGACCCTTCCTGGGTCCCGAGCGGCAAAGGCATGCTCCCCAACCAGTTACAGACGACCTTTCCTTGGTCTTACGGTGACCTTAAACAGGTCTTCAGATACAGGTTTCTGATCAGAAACAGAACCAAAATACAGAGACTTGCTCTTTCCAGATCCGGTCTCGTGGCATAGATATGCCCCCTTTGCCTCTGGCTGAAACACTCATCAGCCCCGAGTGACCCTTCCTGGGTCCCGAGCGGCAAAGGCATGCTCCCCAACCGGTTACAGGTGACCTTTCCTAGGTCTTACAATACAGAGGGTTTCTGATCAGAGACAAAACCAATGTGAGAAATGTGCTCTTTTCCCACGAAACCAGAAAACAGGTAGTTCAGGTTTCCTCTACTCCAGGTTTAAAACTTTCACATCCTTTACACATCCAGATTTAACCATCAATCTCTTTTAATCCTGGTTCCTTTCTCACACCGGGAAGGACTATCCTTAAACTCAGCATGTGGCAGCTGAAAGTCCCCAGATTTGCAGGGACCTCCTGCAGCTTTCTGAAGCTCAGACCTTGCAAACACCCTATAGGTCAGATGTTCACCCATGGACCCCAGTTCATGACCTTCAGAGCCAGAGCCCTCCCCATCAGAACCAGTTCCGCAGAGAACCCGACTGCTGCAGTGCCCACACAGCAGCAGCACACAGCCCATGATCCGAAGAGAAGCCTTAGCCACCACCTGGTCCAGTTCCAAGATGGCAGCGCCCATGCACGCTGGGTCACCCAAGATGGCGGCGCCCGTGCACGCTGAGTCATCCAAGATGGCGGCACCCAGGCATGCTGAGTCATCCAAGATGGTGGCGCCCATGCACGCTGAGTCCTCCCTGGTGAGGCACTCACGTGGCTCATCCTCCATTTTACCCAAAATGGCGGCGCACCCACGTGACTTTCTGTACAGTCCCCACCATACAGGCAGGCTCAGCTCACAGAGCCTAGGGTTTGCTTCCTCCCCACACCCGAGTGCAGGTTCCCTTGGTGCCCCCTGGGCTCCCCGAAGCTGTGAGCGAGCCGACAGGCCAACCCGGGAGCAGCATGCTAACCAACCACTATCCACAGCTCCATTATTCCAAAACGGTGTTCAGAAACCAGTGTTCAACCAAACCAGCTTCACGTCTCTGCTCCCTCCCCGTTTCCTTTCCTTTCCGCCTTTCCAGGCGTCACAGGCGGCCGATGCGCTCAGGGGGAGCGCAGAGAGATTCTCGAGACGGGAAACCCCGAAGTCTCACTCTCTCGCACCCGAGGGGGTCGGTCTGCCACGGGCAATCATGGTCCCGGCGGAGTCACCAAAAATGTTACAGAGCACCAAGGGGGGGCTGGGACGATACACTATCACTGAAAGAAACCCCCAGGTCCGTTATGTCCGCCGTCTATAGGAAAGACGTCTCTCAATGCCAGAGATTCGTGAAAAGGAAAGGTTTATTTAATGCTACACAGACTTAAAGGAGTGACCTAATGTCTTCATCAAAATCCCAAAGTCCCTTAAAACACCCACAGACACACACAGTCCTTCCTTCCCCCTTTGCCCAGTCTGAGGGACCATATCTCAGGGAAAGAAATAGAAGTCCGTGGCTCAGGCAGCCCCTGGTTCTTCCCAGTACTCCGTGCTAGGCTGGTAGGTCTCCCTGGGTTCCCAGCACCCTCAGCTGTGTCGCCGGGATCTCTGCTAAAGCCGGGTGCTGGTTCCCCCTTCTAAAGCTGCGGGGGGCCCCACTCTGGCAAAGCCACCTGGTTCTCCCTCCAGTGGCTGCCATGTCTGGGTTTAATCCCCGCGCCAGTCTTCCTCTGCAGCCCCATGTCCGACTCCTCCCACACTCGGTTGCACCTGCCAGCACTCATCTCCTTCCAGCTTTACTGGGCTGCCATCGTGGGTCTGGGCAGACGTGGCCCCATGTCATGGAGCCAATCTTCTCCAAGCTCCCACACAGGTGCTGTGACTCAGGGGACCTGCCCCCCAGTCACGTCTTGGTGGGGAAGTTACTTCCATTCCCCTGGCTCAGAGCATGGCCGCAGCTATTTAACATATTTATGTAACCAGCTAACAGTTATGCAACCAGGTAAAGGTTATGCAACCAGCTAAAGGTTATAGATATGTTAAATGACCACACCAGAGGTCAGCTGCAAGGCTGTTGCTATGCAAAACAGCTTTCAATGGCCCTGCTCCATGTGTCCCTTCCCCAACCCACACTTGGGGGGCGGGAGAGTGAGGACATCCTAATATTTCCTGAACACCTTGAGGTCTGGGCCCCATTCCAAATCCCAATTTGGGCCCCCCTCTTGGCTGCACCCTGTTACACCCAGGGACTGGTTCCCTGGCCAGACCACCAGGACGGCAGGCACCCCAAGGCAGTGACCCCTTCCCCACCCTTCCCTTGACAGGGGACCGGCCCCTGCCCACCATGGTGGACGGATGGCATGACGCTGCCACCTGCTCACACGAGCCACTGGGAAGCGGCAGACATCCCCACCCTGAACCACATCTCCCTCCAAGGTGTCCGCGGCAAGGAGCCACTGGCCCACTGTGGCCTCGGATGGCCGTCTGGGACACCAGCTGTGTCATGGTCTCACTGGAGGGCCCACGGCACGGACGGGGGAGCCGCAGCTGAGCTGCGGTCCCTGGAGAGCGAGGGGGCAGCATCAGAGCCTGGCAGTCTCAGGGGTCCGTCCTTCAGGGCTTCCAGCGACTCTGTCTCCAGGGACCTGGGGGGAGGCCGGACCGGGCATGTCTTCGAGGGCGCTGGATGGAGGTCTGAGTGGACACCAGCCTGCTGGTGCTCCACGCCTGTGTGACCTTGGGGCGGCCCGGCCCACCACGGCGATGCAGCCCCCTGGGCCCCCACCTGGGGCGCTCGGGCGCTGCCTGCCCTCAGCCCTTCCCGCCGTCTGTCTCATCTCCGGTGGTGAGACTCGTCTCTAAAAATAGGTCACGGCAAAGGCCTCGACTTCTCTTTCTAATTAGTGCTCAGAATTTATTGAATATACATCATACGTATAGATCACAATATTATTCGAATTGCTATTAAGACTTCACACATCAAACTGTGTCAGGCGGAGGGGACGCGGGAGCCCCGCGCTGCCTGGGAATCGTCCCTGCGTTCGCGAGATAAAGGACAATTTAGGACGATTACAAAAGCGGTGATTTAGTGCAACATAAAACTCTGCTGAGAACTAACTCGTGATGCCAGCTGCTGCTAAGCTCCTTAATCTTTATCTAGTTCAATTAAAATCTGAATGTTCGGGATTTCATTAGCACGCGGCGGTCTGGCACCGCCCGCACGTCCGCACTGGGTCCAGGGCCGGGGTGCGTGGTGCAGTCCCCTGCAGGTCCCCGGTGGACGCTGGCGCCGCTGGACGTGAGTTCTCCCGGTCTGCGCCTGGCCCCGGTCCGTGTGGGTCGCACCTCCTTCCTCCCTGGGAGCAGGAGTGTCCGCTCCCTGCCGGTTCCCCGCGCGTCCCGCAGACCCTGTGAGCAGGTGTCTATGCCGCCGCCCCGGCCGGAGAGGGGCCCACTGAGCCGTCCCCTCGGGTTCCAACCGAACACGGAGGGACATGGCCGTCCTCCCCCGGCCTGGGCGCCGAGGTCCGTTGTCCCGGACTTGCCTCTTCTCCCAACAACCGGGGGCCCCCCCCTGCTCCCCCAGAGGCTCTGCTCGAGGTGGGGCGGGGCCGGGGTCTGCTTCACTAGCCAGCCCCCCCCCCCCGTCGTCCTGAGGCAGGGGTCCCCTCACCGTGTCCTGTGTACCCCTGAGAGCGAGCCTGAGACTGGGCCTCCATGTGAGACAGGCCTGAGTTTGAGACTCAACGTGGAGACCTGTGCTGGGGCTGTGTGAGGGCCACGTTCCGGCGATGACCACGTCCTGACCCCCAGCATGCACCGCCTTACCCGGCGGACGGGCTCGGAGGGGTGGCTCGGTGGGGGACGGGTGCTGGCCCGGCACTGTCCCGGCCCCGTCCCGGCCCCTGGAAGGGGAGCAGGCGGCGAGGGTGAGCAGGAGGGAGAGGTGAGTGTGGAGGCACAGGGTGAGGTCACGAGGGGAAGGGGCCCGCGCCACAGCCTGCGGGCGCCTGCAGAGGCTGGGAGAGGCAGGAGGTGGGCCCCGGGCCCCCAGGAGGACGTGTCCCGCAGGGTGACGGGAGGGGGGCAACCTCCCCCAGGCGCCCCGTCCCCTCCTCTCTCCGGCTGCTCCTCTGCCCCTTCCCCCGGCTGGGTCCTCACCCGCCTGCCCCCGCCCGGGGCCGCACGGGACTCTGGGAGACGGAGCAGGAGGGGTCCAGCCGAGCCCGGCCAGTTGCCCTGGGTTGGGGGCTGGGCCTCCTCGCTGCCCGTCCCCTCCGTCCGCTCCCCCCGTGGCAGCAGGGCCCAGGGCGCACGTGGGTCAGCAGGCCGTCCCAGGTGGCCTGTGTGGCAGCCCCAAGTCCGGCAAGCTCAGAGGGATGCTCCGCCCTTGCCGTTTCCCGATCGTGGGTGGCCGGCTGCCCCGTCCCCAGCGGGGAGGGAGGAGGCCACCTGGGAATCCCCTCGCGGACCTGGCAGGTCCAGGCTTGGAGGAGCCCGGCTCTGCGGCCGCCTCGGGCCACAAGGCCGGGTGGGTGCCCGTGGCTCTGTGCGCCCCGAATGGGTGGCGTCTGTGTCCTTGGTGGGGAGGGGGTGGGGGCCGGGAGGCAGGGACACCCTCCTTTGTGCCGTGTTGGGCTTGAACTCCGTGTAGACAGTTAACCTCCTTCCGCCTGCAGATCCTGGAAGAGGTCGGAGGTGCCGGCGGGTCTGAGAGCTTTCTGCTGAGCCTCGCTGGCTGCGCTGTTTGGGGGGGGGTGCCAGCGGGGCCGAGCCGGGGCTGGAGGGGGCGGGTGCGACCCAGACAGCTGGAGCCGTGTGCTCGCATGTCCCGAGTCCGGTTTTCCATTGCTAATGCGACCCTGTTGGGGCAGCTCCCCGGGGCCCGCATCGAAGGTGAACTTGACGATGGCAGGCAGAGGAGCGGCGGGCGCTGCGGCTTCTGGGGGCTGGACGTCGCTGCCGGAGACTCTGGGTCCCCGGAGGAGCCCCTCCCCACACATCCGCGGAGGCTCAGGGCCCGATCCGGGGCGGGGCCCTGGGGGCTGCAGGCCGGCAGGCCGCAGGCGCTGACCTGGGCCCCAGCAGTGGGGCGCCCACCCCGAGGCTCCCTCCCTGACCGCCCGGGGCTGGGCCGGGCCCTGTGGGTCTGCGGGGTACACAGCCAATGCTCGGGCCTCCCTGCCCCCCAGGGAGAGGAGGTTCCAGGTGGTGGTGGCAGAGCCTGGGGCCCGTGAGGGTCGCACGCCCTGGGGCTGGTCCTACTCAGGCCCAGGGGGTCCTGAGAGCCCGCGGCGGCGGGCCCTGCAGCCTCCGGGCTCCGTGCAGGGTTCTCCTCAGCCAGTGGGGTCCCCACACGCGGAAATCAGGTGAAGCCTTGGCAAGCTGTGGGGGGGGCTCTCAGCAGGGCCCCCCCCTTTCAGAGGCACCCTCTCCACTTCCCAGCTGCCCCCTGGGGTGGGCACCGCGCTCCCCCTCGGGGTGTTTGTTCTGGGAGGTTTGTGTCGGGGTGGGGGCTGTCATGAACGAGACGGCCACGTGCAGACATGAGAAGAAACAGAGAAAAACGGAAGGGAAGTGATCCTGGATCATGAAACCTCCAGAACCGTCCCCCAAACCGGTCCCTGGATTTCACGTCACCGTCCGAGGGAAACACGGGGCCTTGGCTACACTGTTTAGGGGGAGATTGAGGAGGGGCCTGAATCTGTGGGTCGCCTTGTCTCTTCATTCACAGGCTGTTGGTTCCGGGCCCTGGGCACGGCTGCGGACGGAGCCCGGCCGAGAGTGGCCTGAGGGGCCTGGTCAGGATGAGGACGTTGGCGGGGGGGGGGGGGGGGGGGGGAGTCTGGGGCTGGGTACACGCAGTCCCCTGGAAAGAGGCAACCGTGGCAGGTGCATGGCAGGGACGCCCCTGCAGGGGCTGCCTCAGTGAGGAGACTGTCTCCTCTCTGCCTCCCGGCTGGCAGCCGCCCTCCGGGCCCCGCGGCCCCTGCAGGGTGACGTTTCTCTCCCGGGCAGAGACAGCCATGGTTGTTGTCTGGGGCGGCCTGTGTAAGTCACCTGCCTGCCTCCAGGCCCCAGTCGTGCCCGAGAGGCACCCCTATGGACCTGAGCGGCCTAGAGGCACAGGGTCAGGGTCAGGGTCAGGGCAGAAGCCACTGTCCTCCCAGATCGCCCATGCTGTGACCTCCGACACCCTGTGCTGCGACCTTGGCAGTCGTCAGGATCTGGGTGTCGTCGAGCCGTGACTCGCACTCTCCAGGGCGCACCTTCTGCTGCTGTCCGCGCCTGCGCCGCCCCGGTGACCGAGCCAGACGTGACCCACCCTCCCTCCCTCTCTCCCTCCGGTGGCTCTGAAACGGGCCAGTTTCTGCCCCGGAGCACTTAGCTTCCCCGAATCGCAGGGGGCTAATTGGCTTGGCCGCCTCGCAGAGGCACTTACAGTTTTCTCATTCGCTGGGCGGGCAGCTCCTGGTCCGGGGCTTCTGTCCCGGACGGGCAGGAGGGTGCGGGGCGGGCAGAGGAGCTGGGACGAGAGAGTGTGGGCCGGCCGGAGTCCCCACTGGCCATCCCCGAGGAGGCCACACGGCTGGGTTCGCCTTTCCCGCTCGACCTGCAGCCTTTGCTCACACGCTCTTCCACACTCACAGTGCGGTGGCTCAGGGACGGGAGACCCGGGAGGGCGCGGGGCGGGGAAGCCCCGGGGTTGGGGGCGGCGAGCGGGCAGCCTGCTCTGCGCGGAGCCTCCGAGGGCGACGTCATCTGGGAGGGCGGCGCGAACAGGTGCGGGAGAACGAGGGAGGCTGGCCTTCTCGCCGTGGTGGGCACGTGCTCTCCGCCAGCAGGCAGGCCAGGGCCCCGCTGGGCTCCAGGCGGGCTCCTTCCGTCCCTGCCGCCCAGCGGGGCTCGGCCCCCCGACGGGGTCCAGACGTGCTTCTCCCAAGGAGGCCGCGCGGCCCCAGACTCGGCGCTCCCTGGCGGACGGCCTCTGCTCGCTGTCGGCGAGGGCGGCGTGCTCTGGGCCGGCACAGAGGCCACCTTGTGCCTGGGAGGACACCCCCACTCCCACCCGTGGGTCTGTCCGCAGGAGGCCCTGGTGCTCCCACCGTCCCCCTGTTCCCAGGGCCTGGGCAATGTCGTCGCAGGACTGGGGGCCATCCGGAAACCCCACCCTTCGTTTAGGGGCAGGCGACTCCGGCAATGAGTCTGCTGTTTGGGGTTCGTCCCCCAGAGATGCCCTGGAACTCAGCCCCGGGGAGCGCTCCCGCCACGCCGTCCGGAACGGCGAAGACAAAGCAGCCGCGGCCACCGCAGGGTCTGGCGGGAGAACGGGGCGTGAGCGGTGGCGTGTCCACGCAGCACGGTTCTGTGGCAGGCTGCGTGTGCCCGCGTGTCCCCGTGGGTGTAAGCCTGTAACACAGCGGCAGACGGGGTCGCCGAGCGGGCCGGCCAAAGGGCACCATTTCGAACGCCCTCCAAGCCGCGTGTCGCCTGATGTGTGCCTGCGGACCGGAAGCGTGAACGTGGGGAGGGGACACGCGTGTGCAGAGAGGACACGTGGACCGGTCTCCAGACAGCAGTGCCAGGTCCGCAGGGAGGGGCCAGGAGGCAGGCAGGCCTCCACCTCAGGGTGCGCTGGTTCCCGGGGCTCCGGCGAGTCTGGTGCGTGCGCGCTCCCGTGTGTTAAGTGTGGGGGAGGGGGTGGGGTGTCCCCCGTGCCCCTGTACGGGCCTAAAATGTGTCGCAGCCTGAGAGGCCCGGTTGGGCTTGTTGCGGACTTGATGGGGGCACGCGGCCGTTCTCAAACACCAGGATCGCTCAGGGTGGGGGGGTCTGCGGGCCACGTGAGGGTCACCGGGTCACGTCACACTGGGGGAGAGGTCACAGCACTCCGTGGCGGGGGTGTGCAGCCTGAGGCCCAGAGTGCAGCCCAACACACGCAGAATCCCAACTTTACTCACAGCGTTGTCAGGTTCGTCGTGTTTCCCTTAGTGTTTGCGTGTTGGGCGTGTGGCCCAGAGACGCCAAAAGGTTGGACACCCTGCCGAGAAGATTCCAGAACAGGTGGTGACACGTGCGTTTGGCCACTGCCTGCCCTTCCCAGGCCTGTGGCTGGGACCCACCGGCGTCTCCTCACGCCCCGTCCCCTCCCCTCCCAGGCGGAGCCATGCTCCTCGTGTGGCCCCCGGGGGACTCGCTGTCTGATGGGGCGGGAGGCAGGCCCCGGGGGTGGGGCCACACAGCGGAGTCGGGGCCGGGGCGGATCTGCCGGTTCTGAAGGCTCGTGAGCAAAGCCCCCGGAGTTTGCCGGGCGTTTAAAGCATTACCTGCGGCTTTTAAATGCCGCCTCATTGCTTCCGAGTTCAGTTCATGAATGTAAAGAGTGTCACCGAGTTTAAGGAGACGAGTTAATTGAGAAATTGTAATTCCCCGAAAGCCTCTTTGACATAATTAAAAAACCCAGGTGAGTATAATCCTGTCATTTAATACCTGCAGCGGAGTGGAGGACTAGGAGCCCCTCGGTGGCTGCGGGGTGACAGTCGCCCCAACTCGGCGTGGTGGGCAGGGTCGAAGGGTCAAAGTGCAGGCTGGAAGGTCAGCCACTCTGGTCCGGAGGGCACAGCACCTGGCAGGGGGGATGTCCAGGGGGCGGTTTTACGTGAACACGCAGGTACGTCCCCTACCCTGGACCGGCCAACCGCCAACACTCCCCTGTACCCTGAGGACGGAAGCCACGCCCCCCCACCCCCACCTGCCGGGGAAGTGGGGAGGCGGTGCCAGGCGCTGCTTGGGGGTCTCTCCACGGGCGGCGTCTCGGGGTCCTGCGGACGGTTCTGTGGTTGATGGCGTGTGTTTGAGTCCTTCCCATTAAGGCGACTGCTGGACTGAGTTCAGGGTGCACCCCAAAATGCATGACAGCGGCCTCACGCTCTGACGAGCGTGGCTCTGTGCTTAGCCCCGCACGCGGGCCCCTGGTGGTCCTGTGGCCGTTTGGCCGGAGCGGGTGGTGAGAGGCCCGGAGCGAGAGCCCTGGGATACTCCCTTGTGTCTTCCCGGCGGCGGCACCCTGGGTCCTCCGACGTGAGGGGACTCGGGACAGGCCGCACAGCCTGTCCCCGCCAGCAGCTCCAGATAAATGCGTCCCCGCAAGTGACCGTCCCCGCCACGCGTGCCCCACGGCTTCCCCAGGAACCCCGTCGGGGGAGGTGCCGCGGTGGCCGCAGCGCACACGCAGCGCCGTCTCGGTAAACGTCCGCCCCCCTCCCCGCATCCGCTGCGCTCCCGCGTCCCCGGTGCGAGTGGGAGACGTGAGCGGCCCCAGGACAGAGAGCAGGGGGATGGCCTCCCGAGGGCCGGACTGGGGGGTGGGGACGCGGCCAACGCGCGTCCCCGAACCGCCAGGAGGGGGTCACGTAGGTCCACACACTGCGTGTTCCCCGACGGGAAACTGGGGTCAGCAGCGCGGTGGGGCCTGCGCGCCTCCGCCGTCTCGAAACGCAGACGCGTGGGCTGGCGAGGGACGTTCCTCCCCGGCAGACGGACGCTCCCTCTGCCCAGATGACGACCCCCTTTGTGGGTGAGTCGCCGCGGGCTGCGCACGGGACGCTGAGTAGTCGGCAGTGATTGGCAGGCGGGCCGGCACGTCCGTCCACCCGTCTGTTGCGTTTTTATGGCCCGCTTCGGGGCAGGGCATCTCCAAGGAGAGGGAGAGGTTTGGGCCGGGACGGAGGACAACCCAGAGTGCCGGGCTTTGAGAGCTCCGCCCACACCAGAGAGCCCCGCCCACACCTGAGAGCCCCGCCCACACCGGAGAGCCCCGCCCACACCGGAGAGCCCCGCCCACACCGGAGAGCCCCGCCCACACGCCAGAGCCCTGCAGGCAGGCAGGCAGGCAGCCCCAAGAGCCCCGCCCACACCGGAGAGCCCCGCCCACACCCCAGAGCCCCGCCCACACCCCAGAGCCCTGCAGGCAGGCAGGCAGGCAGCCCGCTGAGAGCCAGCGGCTCCCTTTCTGGCCCCGGCGTCCGCGGCTGGCGGGCGCGTGCGGAAGCCTGGTTGTTCATCAAACTCTTTAAAGACGCACCGGCCCCGCCCCAGCCGGTGAGGCCGGAGGACAGTGGGAGCCTCGTGACAGGGCCCTGGGTGATGGCCAGGCCTGCGCGTCGCGTCTGAAGACCCATGAGCTGTCTTCCTGGGCGAGCGCTGACGGTAGAGACCGGCCTGTGCGACCGGACCCTCCGCCCTGCGGGGGGGGTGGGGGGGACAGAGGACCCGAGGGCGACAGGCTCCTCACGGCCTCCGCCCAGGTGATCTTCCCCCAACCCACAGAGGGGGATGGGGAGCCGGGTCAGGGGCAGCGGGCGAATCCACGCACGGCAAATGTCACTCAGAATTCTGCGGGCTCTCCTGGCCCCCGTAAAGGTCGCGTCTTAAATGAGATTTGCCCTGCTGTACACTGAGCCTTAAAAGAGAAAAAAGTGACGCGGGGAATCGGCGAACCTTACGTATTTGAAGAGGCCCCGCCAAGGCCCGATGCCGTCGAATTGGCTTCCCCTCCGACCCCCGCAAACGCCCCGCAAACCAGTCATCCAGAAAAGACGCCCAGGAGGTGTGCTGGCCTGACTTCCGGGCGCCGTGTTTGGGAGGTCAGGGCGTCACCCCTGAACTCTGCCCCTGCAGGGGTGCTCTCCGTGCCTGAGCCGGGAAGGGCGGCTTCACGTGTACCATGTGCGGAACCGGGAGGCTTACCCCGCTGCCCTGCGGCGACCCGGCACTTGGGGTGCATTTCTGGCAGAGGGGGCAGCAGAGGCGGAGGCCTGAGAGGGGGAGGGACCACGGGCCCCAGGGAGTCGGAGGGGGGAGTGGTTTGCGTCTGGAGAGGGTGGAGGCCGGGGTTCGGGGTCCCGTCTCAGAGCACCAGGAAGGCTTCGGGGGTCCTCCACAGGAGCAGGCGTCTGACCTCGGCCTGGGACCCCCCTCCCCCGAGTGTGGGGCGTGGAGACTGGAACCAGGGCCGGGGCGTCATGCAGGTGCCAGGCCACAGCCAGCTGCGTCAGGACAGCTCGTGGGTCCTGCTGGCTCTAGGTCAGTGTGGCTGCCGGAGTGCCCCCCATCCCGGCCTCCCCACAGGTCCCCGGACACGGGCGTTCGCCCAGTCTCCTTGTCCCCTGCCGGTTGGTCCGAGCATCCAGTGACCCACACTCCTGGCCAGCCCCGTGGGTTCACACCCGTCGCCCTCACCAGCTCGTGGGCCTCTGAGGTCAGCAGCCACACGGCCTCATCTCTCTTCTCCGGGGCACGTGTGGGTCCCGACCCTACAGCCCACGGCTCAGAGGCTGCAGTGACCGGAACCTGCCGTCCACAAGGCCAACCCCCCGGCCTCATCCCCGCGCGGCCCCGACGCCCACCTCCAATATAAGGAGCTGCTTCACAGACCGCCCTTCGCCCACAGAACGGCCGGGGGTCACAGCTCGCCGGCGGGGGGGGGGCCCCGGGGACGCTGACCTGGTTTCCTCAGCGCGGGTCTGCTCAGGCTGGGCCAGCTTCCGCGCCAGCCCGTTCTGAACAGTCTTCCTTGGCTTTTGCTTAAAGGAAAAAAAAAATCTATCAACACATTTCCTCTCTTCATCCTTTACCAAAGGAAAAAATTTTAACAGGATATCAGCTCCCATGACTCTCCCCGTGGGGACTAAATATACACACGGCAGCTCGCAGGAGGGACCGCTGATGTCAGCTGTCGGGGTGTTTGGAACGAAGACGACCCTCCCGGAACCCCCAGCCCGAGGACAGGTGTGGGGGGGCAGGAGGGAGGGGGGCAGCTGGCGGGAGTTCTAACCCCCCTGCACCTGCACGGCCGCCGCGGAGCTGAGTCAGGACGGCAGGTGCTTCCGCGGCACGGGAAACCCGGCCTGAGTGTGTGTGCGAACAGCAGCTCCCCCCCCTCGTGCGGACACGGCGGACCGGCCGGGTTTCCTTGGTTTAGAGCAGGAAGCTGGTCGCGTCCATGTGCGCCAGCCCGGCAGGTCGGGGCTCGGGCCGCAGGCGTCTCGGGCTCTGGGAACCACGCACGGAGTCCTGCGGCTGTCCGGACCTGTCCCGTCCTGTCCACCAGGGCGCGTGTGAGCCGCACTCGGTCAGGGCTGGGCTGGGACGCCCCTGCCCCTGCCCCCGCCCCGGTGGGCGCCGGTCGTCCTGAAGTCTGCCCATGGGCAGCGAGCAGGGGGCTGTTCCCCGCAACCTGACTAGGGACCACGTGTCTGAGATGGAAACCGGGGGCTGGCCTGGGCTCCCGCGCTGGCCCACCGGGGGCGGCTCTGTTCCCCCCTCCCCACGTGCCTGGCGAGGGCGTGGAGGAACCCCACGGGTGAGACACAGGGAGACACGGTGTGTGCGTCCACGCGCGGCCTCTGGCCCGTCGCCCGCCTGTGCCTCTGTCTGCCCGGGCATCTGTCCCCTCGATCCTCCGCCCGCCTGCGTGTCTGTCCTCCGTCACCCACCCGTGTGTCCCTGCGTCTGTCCGGCTATCTGTCTCTGCACACACGTGAGCACACACGCACGTGCAGAGGCCCCGAGAACCGAAGAGCACTTGGCGGTCAGGAAGGCCTCCCCGCCGTCCCCACAGCGGCTGTGGCGCGAGACCCTGGGGGATTGTTCCGCAAACGACCAGTGTTGTCGGGGAGGCGTCGCGATGTTTCATGAGGCACAAGTAAATCGAGCATTTTGGCAAAAGTCTGTTTCCGGAACATTCTTACTGTGTGTGTGTGTGTATGTGTGTGTGTGTGTGTTTTACTTCAAAAACTTATCTCTGTTTTCCCGTTCAGCTGGGATGATAAAATGTGGCAGCAGCCCTGGCTGGCGTAGCTCAGTGGATTGAGCACGGGCTGCGAACCAAAGCATCGCAGGTTCGATTCCCAGTCAGGGTACATGCCTGGGTTGCAGGCCACAGCCCCCAGCAACCACACACAGATGTTTTTCTCTCTCTCTCTCTATCTCCCTCCCTCCCTTCCCTCTCTAAAAATAAATAAATAAAACCTTAAGAAAAAGAAGCAAGAACATGGAAAATTTTTTTTAAAAAATATGGCAACGACATTCCGAGAGCATGGAGGGTGGGCCCAGGGGCGAGCAGAGACGCAGCCTCCCGGTGGGGAGCGACCCCGTCCATGTGCGGGGTCTGCCCCTCCCCCGCCCCCACCCCCCACCAAAGCCGGGAGGCACCACTGGTCTCCTTATGGCGCCCCCCACCCCACCCTTCCCTGAGCTGGGAGCCGAGTCTCCCAGACCCCAGTAGACGAGGCGCTGGGCACTCCCCGCCCCCCCCCCCGGTCCAGCCAGCAGCCCTCCAGGCTCTGTGTCCTGTTGGTGCCGAGTTCAGCCAAGCGGGGAGACTCGGCCCCCTCGCCCGCCTTAATCCCTTCCCCACTAATTGTCTGCCCGCGTCTCCTTCAGGAGGCAACAAAGAGGGAGAGCCACGCGGCTGCTCGTCTGTCCGGCCGGTCGGAGACGCTCAGCCGGAACGTGACTGGCAGCTCGCTGGGCCGCTCCCCGAAGCCTGTGCCGGCACGAGTGTTTTAATTAGGATGGTAACACGCGATGGAGAGAGTTCGAGCTAAATTGCTTCAGCTGTTTTCGCATTAGTGAAGCATGAAAAGGAAATTTTTTTTCGTCTATTAGAAAATATCCCTTTAAAAAAAAAAGCCAACGCCGAGAAAAACCGGGCGGCTGGGGAGCCCAGAAGCCAGCAGATGGGACGCAGGTTGGGAGGAGCAGGGCGGGGGGGGGGCGGGGGGGGGCCGTGTGGGGGCGGGGCAGCTGTTTGGGAGGGAGAGATGCTCTTCCCAGAACCACATGTGCTGAAGCGGGAAGGGCGTCTCAGGCCGCCCCGGGCTCCCCGGGGTGTCTCAGGGTCAGGGTCCACCCTGAAGGTGACCTGCCCCCCATCCCACCCCCCCACGTCAGGTGTCAGCTGCCTCGTGCAGCACACGGCCTGACGCCTGCAGCCGGCACACCCCCAGCAGCGAGGCGCCGCCAGTACCGCCGAGTCAGCTCGGCTGACCGAGGTCCAGTGCCGCCCGCCGCCCCTGCGCTGGACTTCAGGGAAACCCCTCCGCTTCTCAGAGCCCCGGGAGCCGCCCCTCCCCCCTGCGGTGGCTCCTGTGTGAGGGCTGGGGTCCGGGCTGGGGTGGGGGGGGTGGTCACCGCTCCGTGTCTCTTCTCACCCGCCCATCACGGGCCCCTGCGGTTGCCAGGCAGCCCCCCTCCGGGACGGTCACAACCCGTCGCCGCCACCAGCTAGGGGTCGTGGCAGCACGGCAGCAGCCAGCACCCGGGGTGAGCGTGAGACTTCCCGGTCAAAGCGTGGGCAGCCAGGGCAGGCGGTTCAGAACAGCTCGAGGGCCGCAGGACGCAGACACGGCCCCAGACCGGCCGCCAGCCCGCCGGTCACTTCCGACCCCGACCTCGCGGTGCCCGGAGCAGGGTCTGTGGTTCCGTCTTTGTTTTCCCCCGGGACCCCCGACGACACCCGGCCACGTGGTGGTGGTTCCTCAGCATTCTTCAAACGGAAAAGTGTGGGGCTTCTGTTGCGTTTCGACATCTGCACCCTGTGACGCGGCGCCGGGTCTGCACACGAGTGTGGTCCAGCAGGACGCGCCCACAGCACACGGGCGATGCGAGGCGCGCTCACGGTCTCCCGCCGGGACGTGGGGCCCAGAGGTCCGCGGAGCTGAGCCGCCCGGGCAGTGGTCCCACCAAGCTCGCTCCGTGCATCTCGGCCCAGGCCAGCTGAAGGGGAGGGCTACCACCCGCGGCACCCGGCCTGGAACGGGGGGGTGGGGGCTCCAACCCTACCCCGAAGCCCTGAGCCTGGAAGGTCGAAGGTCGGGTGGGGAAGCCGGGGGGTGGAGCGAGTGCGGCCGAGCAGCCGTGGTCCCAGCCAGAGGCCCACGCTCGGCCCCGGCGGCCGCCGAGGTCACCGGTGCCGCGGGGAGTTTCTGGGTCCGCGAGCTCCCGTCCCCGCGAGTTCTTCCTGCCGCAGAGCGGCCCTCCGACGCCGGGGCGACCGCCTTGCGTCCACGGCCACGGCCACGGGCCTCCACGGGCCTCCACGGGCCTCAACGGGCCAGCCGGCTCGTCAGCACTGCCATCCAGCCCGCCCCCCGGAGTTCTGTGTGTGCACGCGTGTGTGACTCAGTGTGCGTGCACATGTGCGTGTGCGTGTGTGCACGCGTGTGCTCTGCCCTTTCCTCCCTGGGAGAACCCACGGTGAAATCACATCGGCCGAGTGCCGGGTCCCTGGAGGCGCGTCGGCCCTGAGGGCGCTCAGCCCCCCGGCACACAGGGCGGGGGGGGGGGGGGGGGGCGGCCTGCCACAGAGGCTGGTCTGTTCCGCCCGCCCCACCCTGTGGGGGCTCCGGGGGCTCGCAGCCGGGCTGGGGCCTTTGTTCCGTCCCACAAAGGGGCAAATGAAGCGTGTGGCTGAGACCCGGCCCCAGCAGCCTCTGCCCTGGGGGCAAGGGCTTTGGAGCCCCCTCCCAGTCCCCAGTGCTTCGTCCCCCTCCCCCACCCCCACCCCCTCGGGGCCGCAGAGAAACTGGCCAAGACAAGCAGGACGGACCGAGGCTCCCTCCTGCATGGCCCGCTGCCCTCGAGTCTGCGGCGGGTCTCCATGAGAGCCAGGCTGTGACGGGCGAAAGCAAAACCCAAAGACAGCGCCCCCCCACCCCCCTCACCACGAGACGACACAGTGGCTGCGGGAAAGGGCCTTGGAAGGGAGTTCTCTGCCGGGTGATCAGCCGTGATCAGCTCCAATGAGACGCCAGAGGAAGCGGCGTCTCCGAAGGCCGAGAGCGGGGGCGAGGACGGTTCCAAGGGGACGACCAGTGACCTCCTCCGAACGCTGGAATCAGGGGCTCCCGGCAGGATCCTGGTTCCGCTTCAAAGGAAAACACCTCGAGAGTCTCCCCTACCCCCCAAATCACTGCTGAGGTTTCCTGAGTCAGGAGGAGGATGGAAGGAGGACGGGGACGGGCGGGGGAGGGTACCACCGGGCGTCTGTGAGTCGCCCGAGGGTGCGAGTTCGCGGGGGTGGTGCCTGCAGCTCCAGCGGCCAGGGCAGACGAGCCCGACCCACCGCGCGGCCGCCGCCTCCCGCCCCGCGCAGCGTCTGCCCGCCCGCCCGCTCCCGTCCTGGAGAAAGAGAGCATCCTTGTCAAACCTCGGCCTCTGGCCGCCGTGCTCAAGGGCAGCAGCCCCGGAACCGCTGGCGATGGAACCAGCGCGCACCCAGGGCCCCGGGCGCCCACCCGACACCAGCACAGGTGGGGGCAGGGGTGCCGTGTGCGGGACAGGAAGGGCCGGTGGAGAGCACGGGGAGTCCTCTGACACCAGGCCCCTGGGGGCCTCGCACCGGCGCTGCCGCCGTGTCCCAGCTTGGACGGGCAGGCCGCTGGCCCCACCCCTGTCCACCTGTCACCGTTCCCACCCGGACCCCGGAGCACGGAGACCAGCAGTCGCTCCTGAGTCCCCGGGGGGCGGGGGGACTTGAGCCTGCTCGCCCTGCGGGTGTCTAAGTGCCGGCTTCCCCTCTGGCTCTGCGCACGGCCCGGAGGTGGGCTTCCACAGGGCGGTTCGTCCGGAGGCCGCCGTGAGGGGCTGTGCCCCCCGTCACTTGGGTGCTGCACCCTTCGAGGGGAGCTCACAGAAGGACCCCATAAAGCTGGCTGGAGCGGTGGCTCCTCGGGGCTCAGCGCCCGGTGAAGGTTGTGGGGGTCAGGGAACCGGCCGGCCGTCTCCCTGGGGGGACAGAGTGGCGCCCCCCATGGGCCCCTCCTGTGTGGGCCCGGCCGGCCTGTCCTCCCCAGGAGGCGGCCGTGCTGGCCGGGGTCACTGAGCGGGCTTCCTGGGGGGAGGGGCAGGTGGGAACGTGAGACTCGGGTTGTTTTTTTTCTCACTTGGGATCCTGCCCGCTTTTTAATTGGCCTTGGTGCTGATGAATGGAGCCGTTCTCCCCGGAGCGGAGGGGGCGGCTGGGCGCTGGAGCGTGGAATCAGAGGGCCGCCGGGTGCCGGGGCCCGTGGAGGCCTTGAGGCCGCCCTGCCCGGTGCGGGACAGGCCGGTGGGCGACCCAGGGTGGGGGCTCACCACCTCACAGCGTCTTCGGGGGGTCCGCCGGGGGGGCCCTGCGGTCCTGGGGGCAGACGCACAGGCCGAGGTCCTTTTGCTGGGACGGCCCGCGCATCCAGCCATCAGACAAGACAGGGTGGGGGGTCGTGTAGGTGGGCTGTCTGCCTGTCCCCGGACTCCCCCTCCCTTGTCTTCCTGAAGCTTCCTGGCCCCGGCTCCTTCTGCCCTTGAACAGCAGCCACCCCAAGAGATGCCTGCGCCCCCTGCAGAGAACGGGCCTGCCTCCAGTTCCGTGGCTGGTTTCCCGTGGGCCCAGGTCTGCTTGGCGCTCTGGAGACAGGGGATGCAGGGGGCAGGAATCGCAGTGGAGACTGGGGGGAGTGCAGGGGTCACAGAGGAGACAGGGGGTGCAGGAGGCAGGGGTCGCAGTGGAGACGGGGTACAGGAGGCAGGGGTCGCAGTGGAGACGGGAGTGAGGGGGGCAGGGGTCGCAGAGGAGACAGGGGGTGCAGGAGGCAGGGGTCACAGAGGAGACAGGGCACATCTCCATCTCAGAGGCGGAGTTCGAGTCTGGAATCTTCTGCACTGATGTGAGCATCCTCCCCCTCCCGAGCCCCCCTCCAGGGCCCGCCCCGCCAAACACGTGCTGTGCCGTTGGCGAGCCCACGGCCGCCGGCCTCGTGAGGCTGAGTCAGGGGTGGCGCCGGGCCGGCGGCGGGCGGGCGGCTGGCTGGTGTGTGTGAACACGGCGCCCTCTCTAAGTGAACCCAGGTGCTGGGAGCCGTGCTTTCGTCGGAATTCAGTGTCTGGTTCGCATCCATGGCCCTGTCTCCCCTTCTGCCCGATGGTCCCTAGAGAACCAAACACCCCGTCCTCCCCGGGGCCTGTCCCTCTCACGTGACGCAGCCGCCTGTCCCAAAGTCACACGGTGACGGCGTGGCCCCAGGCACACGCAGACACGGAGGCGGCTGCCTCAGGGCCCGGTCCCCAGCCCTTGGCGCCCCGTGCGGGGTCCAAGGGAACCGGGAGGCGTGCAGCTCATGCCACACTCTGCCCGCCCTTCTCATCCGACACGCCCTCCCTGGGCTGTGGGCTCCGTGGGGGCTCCGGGGGCCCCGGCGCGTGTGGCTTCCATAAACGCACCTGCAGAGGCGTCCCGGCGGCCAAGCTCGGCTCGGAGCCACGGGCTCCTCTCTGACGGGGGGTGCTGTGCAGGGGCGGCCCCCAGCCTGGCGGGCCCTCCCGCACCTCGGGGACGGCCACGGGTCCCTGGACACCCGAGGGGGCCCCACTGCTGCGGGGCCCACAGGCTGGGCCTGTCACACCCTCACCCACGAGCCGGCCGGGTGCCAGCTTGGCCTCTGGTGACGAGGAGGAAAGCTCGGCCCCCAGGTTCTGGCGCAGGGGGGGGGGTGGCCCACGCGTGGGCAGCAGAACACGCTCACTGGGGAGCACACTCGGGCCACGGCGACGGGGAGGCCACGCCGTGCAGGGAGCGACTCGACGCCTGCAGCACAGATGGCCACCGTGACCCAGCCCTCGGCCCCGCCGGGCCCCGGGCCCCTGTCTGTCTTGCGAAAAGCCTCGCATCTGTTTTGTTTTGTTTTCACTCGGATGTCAACACTCGGCCCAGTTTCCCACAAGGCCGCGATCTCTGGCTTGTGTTCTAACGGCGCCACGAGGCCGTGCGCCTGCTGGCGGCCAGGGCTGGGCGGCCCCGGCTGACCTGCGCGGCACCCTCGGCGGGGCGCGTGCTGTGTCATTCCCACTCCCACCCCCACTCAGGCTCTGCCCCCGGGTGCCCTGCCCCGGCCGGCAGCCCGGAGACAGCCGTCCGCCTCCGTGCACGCGGCCAGGGCCAGGCCTGGGCGGGGGGGTCTGAGGCCCAGGATCAGCAGCCGGCAGAGGGCTGGCCGGTCGTGCACGTCCGGCACTCAACCCGGGAGCCGGCCCCGCCTTGAACTGCCCTCTGGGAGTCGTTGGAGGCTTGGTCAAAGGCCCCTCCGTCGTCCCCAAACCAGCGGCGACGCTCCGAGCCTCTCGAGGGCACCGCAGCACGGGCTCTGTCAGGCCCGTCGCCGGAGCCGCCCCGGGACCGTTTGGGCCGCGTGGAGAGAGAGCACAGGTGCGGCCAGGGAGCCCCCTTGCTGTGCCCGCCCCTCGGAGCAGGACTGGAAGCTGCCCCGTCCGCTCTTGCGGCAGACTCCCCCCGGCACCCGCAGGCGCCCTCGGGCCCCGGCGAGCGGCAGCCGGGCCCGTCTGTCAGCTGTGGAGTCCCAGCGAGGATTCCCCGCCCCCCCCTCCAGTGCTGGCGGGTCGGGGGTCGACTGCAGCGCACCCAATACAGATGAGGGCAACCCAGACACTCAGCGAGAGTGACACAGACTCGGGGCGCCTCCGGGGAGCCACCGTGCGTGCACGTGTGCGAGCCCTGGACCTGCTCCCGCCGAACTCGTGGGACAGGCTGTCCTCCTCGCGGGAGGGTCTGTGGGACGGGACCTGGCGGCCACCTGCGCACAGCGGGGGGGAGGGGGGGGGGCCGGGCCCGGAGCGAGCACGTGGGCTGGGGAGGGGCTGGAGCCGCCAGGGCCGTGGAGCGTCCTGACGGGGAGGGTCAGCGGGCTCGGGCAGGTCGGCCACTCCTCTGCATGTTTGGGTGTTTGTCAGACACCGTCCTGGTCAGGCGTGGAGCACGGAGCAGAGGGGCGGGGCGGGGGGCCAGGCGGGGGGCCGGGCAGGGGGAGAACCGGGCTTCAGAGGCACGAGCGCAGCCGTGGGCTGGGAGAAGCACGTCCCTGCCCAGAGGGGGCGATGGCCGCCGAGGGCAGAAGGTGAGACTCGGGGCCGGCCAGGGCAGCCCCTCGTGGCCGCATGGCGTGTCTCGGCACGCCAAGGGAGCTCCCAGGGTCCGGGGAGGGGTGTGGGGGTGCTCCTGGGTGCGGTCAGGAGTGTGGGCCCGAGCGGAGAGCCTGGGCCGGGCCCTGGCTCCTCCACTTCCTAGCCCCGGGGCCTCGGGCAAGCTGCCCGTGTTGGCTGCGTCTCGGTTTGCCCTGCTGCGAAATGGGGTCACAGTGCCGAGCTCTCGGGGCTGCTGTACGGCGGACGTGCAGAGGGCTGCCGGGCGTCCCCTGGGTGCTCGGGGGTGTCGGGTGGCAGCGGTGGAGACGCCGGCGGCCGCCCCAGGGGTGGGGCAGCGGTGGTGGCCATAGCGTTGGTGGTGACGGTGACGGTGGTGACGATGCAGATGACGGAGGTGGTGTGGGTTGGGACGCTGTCACTGGCTGTGGTCGTCCTGGTCGTGGGGGCGGTGGGGACGCTCGCGTGGCAGACGTGGTGGTGGTGACGGGCGGTGGTGGAGACCGTGGCCCAGGCGGCAGGGGTGGTTGTGTGGCGTTCCGCACGTGGTGCAGAGGGCGGGGACGTTCCGTTGTCTGCATCCATTGGTGTTGGGTGTGGCCACGAACCCTCGAGCACGTGGCCACGAGGACGACGCACCCGGAATTCCGTGGTGCGGAACGTGCACGCCGTTGGCAGAGGCCCCGGGAGAGGAGGGACGGTGCAGCTGGTCAGCGTCGCTGAGCGAGCCCGGCTTGGATCCGGGCCCAAGGGGAGGCCAGCTTCCCCAGGCTGGAGGGAAGGGACCAGCTCAGGCGGGGGAGGCAGGGGCGGGGCACCGTGGGCGGGGCTTAGACGAGCAGGCCTTGGAACAGGCCACTCTCCCCACTGTGTATCTGTCCTGAGTACCTTCTCTCCCAGTCCCCGTCTGGGTGACCCTCTGCCTCAGCCCAGACCCTCAGGCCAACCCTGGGCAAGGACACCAACGTTACCGTCCACAGCGGAAGGACACAGGCTCGGGGCTGGGACAAGACCGCTCAGCCGCCCAGACACCGGCCCCAAGGCCAGGACCAGAGGGTCGGGAGGCACCCCCCACGCTCCTGTCCTCACGGGCAGGCCCCCAGCAGACAGCCCCTCCCACAGATGCTCTGTGTGGCTCCCACACGCACGGGCGGGCATGGTGGGTGGCTGCCTTGGTGCCTGTGGGCCGCCTCTGTCCTCCCAAGCTGGAGGCCGCAGGGCAGCCGGGAGCCGAGTGCACACCCACCACCAGCACAAGGAGGTGCGGGCTGCCATCGCTCTCGCCTGTGTTGCCAGGGTAACTGGGGATTCGGGGGGGCCTCTGAGTGGCGTGTTTTGCCAGCGGTGCTCTGCAGCTACTGGAGATTTCGTGGCTCCCTCTGAAACCGGGGGGCTCGGGGAGCCAGGGAAGGTGGCTGTCTCCGGGGGTGCCCCGTGAGGTGCTCTGGCCCCCCCCCGCCTCTGCCGGGGCCCCTGGCCTTTCACACGACCAGAGGGCCTCCCCGTGTCTGAGCGTCCACTGACGGCTGAGTGGCCTCGTGGCCCAGGGTCTCCGTCTGGCCTCCTCTCCTGCCCCCACCCTTCCACCATCACCTCTCACTTGCACCCTGAGCTCACTGCCGCCCTCCAGCGCCAAGACCCTGCCCCTGTGCCCTGGACGAGGACGACCCGGTCATCAAGGGGACCTCCCAGCGTCGTTGAGAGTAGGGGCTGTTTGGGGGGCCCAGGGTGAGGAGACTCACAGCTTTAGCTTCTCTGGCGCGCTGTCCTGTTGGTGACACTGACCGCACACAGACCCCTCGAGGGGCCTGGACGCTTCCTCCTGGGACGCAGGAGGCTCAGCTTTGCCCCGAGACTCAGCTATGAAATGAGACCACCCGAGAGACGGCTCCCCGAAGTCAGGGGGTCCCTGGGTGTCATCTGTTTGCTGTGGGGACCGTGAGCTTGGCCTCCCGTGTGACCCCCGAGTCAGACCCCCCTCCGAACCCGAGGCGTCCCCGGCTGCTCTGGCCGGGCCGTGGCCCTCGGTGCCGTGTGAACGGTGCGGTCCTCCAGTCCCGTGTCCGGTCCTTAGGGTGCCCCGAACACGCGTCCGGGCCCCGGAAGGGCAGCCCCTGCGGCGTGTCTGAAAACTGGGCCTCTGGGGGCTCGTGCGGAGGCTGAAACATCCCTCCGTGTGTGAGGAAGGACGTGGCTACGCCGTCGTTTTAGGACGCTCTAACGCCACCTTGATTGTGCTCGAACTGAACAAACGGCCCAGGAAAACGGCTCTGAGGTTTTCTCTGGGGCTCCGCGCTCTCTCTGCAGACACTGGCAGGCGCGGCGTGCTGGGTTCCTGTGGCGGCCGTGGCAGGCAAACCGCCAGGAACAGGATTTGGAGCCCAGGTGTCCCTGGGCCGGGCTCCCTGCAGGGGCCCTGGTGGGGGCCCCTTCCTGCCTGGCTCGGCCCCCGGGGGCGCAGGCACCCTCGGCCTGTGGCCACGTCCCTCCAGGCCCTGCCCTCGTCTCCCCCTGACTTCTCTTCTGTGTGGTGTTCCCACCCCCGCCCCCCGGGTGTCTCTTCTAAGGACCCTTGCCCTCGGATTTAGGGCTCACCGGAGAACGCAGGGCGTCTCTTTCTGTCCAGGTTCTCAGCTACCCCCGCAGACATGCTCTCTGCAAACGAGGTGACGGACGCAGGTTCCAGGGACATGGCGTGCGCGTCCCTTTGCGAGGCCAGCCCTGAGCCGCTCAGCACGGTGGTGGACAGGGGAGAAGACGGGTTCGCTCGCTGGCAAGATGCTCGGTTTGAACAACTTCGGATTGTCGGGGAAGCGGCAAAGACCCTGCAGAGCAGTCTCTCTGCCCCTCGACCCTGCCGGTGGCCTGCCACGCTGCTGGGGGACACGTCACGCCCGGGACCCTGCCGCAGTGCAAGGACTGCAGGCGTGGGTTCTTCTGCGGCCGGAACTTCCGGTCAGGGTGAGGTGTGTCCACGTCCCAGCCCCCCCAGTCCCCCGCTGTGGGACCTCCAGCCAGTTTTCCACCCCCGGTCCCCTTCGTCTGGCTCCCCTCCCCGCCCCCCCGCTGTGGGAATGCCTGGCCGGGGCGGTGGGGACGAGGAGGGTCCGAGAGAACAGAGTGCAGCGCGTCCCCTGCCCGGGCACAGCCAGGGTTGCTCCCTCCAGGAGCCTGCAACCGGGGCCGAGAGCCAGGGGTCTGGGACCGTCCGCTCCCTCATCGCCAGTGGACAAGCCCGCCGCGCGGACTTGCCGTGATGGGCAGTCGGCCACGGGCAGTGACCCTATGCTTCTCGCCATGAATCCCGGGGCAGGCGGGCAAGGACCGTCATTCCTGCCGTTGCTGAAGTTCTGCGAGCACTTGGACCGGTGTGGCAAACCCCGGAGGTCACTGGGCAGATTCAGGGACCCCCCTTCCCAAGGGCGCCGGCAGCAAGTGTGGCGGGGCCTCCGGGACAGGTTGAAACATCCCGCCCCTGCCCCACTTGCAGTGCCACCACCTCTCTGTGCCACCAGACGTGCAGGCGGGTGGCCCTCCCTAAGAACCATCGGGGAGCAGAGCCCCTCGTCTAACCGCCCTGGTCCATTCGGAGCCCCCAAAGGAGCGGAGGACAGGCTGGGGGCGGCCGCCCCTGCTCCCACCGCTGGGCCCCGGCGCCCAGACCCCGCGTGTCCGTGTCCACCGCCAGTGTCAAGGGGAAGCGTCGACCTCGGGACGTGCAGCCGGAGGACCACCCGGGACGGCGGGAGCATCGCTTGGGGAGAGGACAAGCCGCCGGAGAAACTCGGGCGGTAGCCGGCCTTTGTGCGAAGCGGAGCGTTAATGCGGATGAGAACCGTGTGGGCGACTCCAAGGCGGACTTTCCTCCTGTTACACGGGCTCATCTGACGTCGTCCTGGGAAGCTGCCCCTTTGAATGTTAGACAAAAGCAGCAGCTCGCAGGGAGAGGCGGTGTTCGGGGTGTTACCTGTGCACAGTTCACACTCAGTGACGGCTGTCGCCCGCCCCAGGTCCCCCCACCTCCCCGGGGGCGGGGGGGCGGAGTGCAGGGGGGCTGCTGGGGGCTCCCAGGCGCCCTGGGCTGCGTGTTCACTGCCGTGAGTGACCTCAGTGCTCGGCTTCACAGCGATGCCACGTGGAGCTGCTGAGAAAGCCCGTCTCACCATGCACGATTGCACGTTACAGCCACACGGACGCCTTCGTTACGACCCCGGTGGCCGAAGGGACACCCGCGTGCCCTAACCTCACGGTCTCCGTGTCGCCCTTGCTGGGCCACTCCTGGACGGAGCTGTGGCCGAGTCCCCGCCCCCCCCACCTGCGGGCAGGTGTGCTGCCCACTGCACAGAAACTCCCGCCCCGGGCCTCTCCCCACGCCGCCCGGGCTCCTCCCCGAGTCCTTCAAGATGCTGCCGGCGAGGGGCAAAGACAGGGAGACCGCGTCTCGGGAGGCGGAGGGAGGCGGTTCTAATAAAAAGCTGTCATTCGCAGACCAGACATGCATTTTAAACGCCATCTGAACTGTTAGGTGGCTCAGTGCGAGCCGCCCGCGTGGCTACTACAACTCGGAGGTTTTGAACAGCTAGGAAAGGGGGTGTGGGGGGCCCGCCGCCGCTCGGGCGACGGAAGGGTTTGGGGCCCCACAGAGCAGTGTGGCATCTGGCGCTGGCTGCCCCCAAACCATGCGTGCCGGACCTGCTCCGGAAGCAGCAGCAGCAACACCCTGAGGGGGGCCGGAGGGGGCGAAGGCCGTGAAAACGCCAGGCGTCATCTTTCATAATCTAGCAATTATGTGAAACTGACACGCCGCACCGGGCGGCAGCGTCACCATCTGAACGCGGCAGATGGAAACTCAGGGCGGCGCTCCGCGAGGGGAAGGCGGGAAGGGCCCCAGGGTGCGGCGGCGGCCGTGTGCAGAGAAAGCAGGCGGATCGGGGCGCTGCCCGGCCAGCGTCTGCCAGCAGCAACGCCGGGGCCCCCCCACCCCAGGGGGCCCGGGCTCCCCCTCGCTCGTCTGTCCAAGAGGCCTCCAGTGTGCTGTCCCCTCAGTCACCAGGACGTGTGGGGTTGACGCCCCTCACACGTTCCTACCTGTGTTCTAGACGGTGTCGCCAGGGCCCTGCCAGGGGCCCGGGCTTTGGAACTCCGGGGAGGAAACCAGGTTCCTGGGGAGGAAGGGCAGGCGGAGAGCTGGGGACGGTTACTCCCGCCTCGTTTCCGACGGCGGGACACAATTGGTCCGGCGCACACAGCCCGGCAGCTGCCGGTAAACACAACCAGCCCCTCAGCCAGAGACGCGCTGGCTCCAGAAGAAAAGAGAGAAGAAGATGAGGGGACGTGTGCGCCCCCGCCCCGCCCCCATGCCGTGCGCCCCATCCCCATCCCCGTCCCCACACGGGGTGACTCAACGCTCGGAATGAAAGTGGCAGATGGTACGGAGGGGGGTCCGGGCGGATCGGGAGTCGGCGGGGCCCTGACCCGGGAGAGTCCCGCTGGGCACATCTGAGCCAGCCAGCTGTCCGCCCGTCCGTCCACCGCCCACAGGAATTCGGGCGGTCAGCCCCTCCTCTTCCTCTCCCCAGTCTGGCCTTCACACAGGCAAGTGACAGGGGAGCCCCCAGCCAGACGGCGTGTTTCCCAGAACCCTTAGTGGCCGCCGTCCGAGCAGAGCCAGAGAGCAGAGCCAGAAGGGCCGGCTTCATCTCGGGCGGGAAGGGCGCGTGCCCTTCGGTGCGGGCAGCTTCGGTTTTCATGGACGGTCCCCACGGGCGTCCCCGCGGGCGTCCCCAGGTCTGCGCTGCACCGGGAAGGGCCGGAGAGAGCGCACCTCTGACCCCCGACGGACGGCCCCTCGCGTGCGCCCCGCCCCCGGCGTCTCTGCCCCGCCTCAGGGTGTGGGCCACCTGCGCCGTGTCCTTGCAGTTCTGAGCCGTGGTCCCCGTGCCCGTGGGCCCGCGGGTGGGAGTCTCTCCTGCCGAGAAAGATGCTCAGGACGGCCCGCACATCAGGGTCACGCCCAGTCAGGCTGCAAAGCGGAGGTGGCAGGTCCACGCCCGCTGGCCGCAGCCGACACGGCCTGGCCGGCACGCGCTCCCCCCTCTGAGGTCCCGGGGGACGGCCCCCCGGGGTCCGGCGCACAGTGAGGCCGGGCTTCTGACCGGACCGGCGCGGTTGGCCGTCTCCGCGTTCTTAGTGCCGCGAGCGCTGCCCATGGCCGCCCACCCGTCTTCTCCCGTCTTCGGGCCCGGCGGTGCTTCTCACGCCGACTCCCTCTGTGCCGGGGACGCGGTCTGACCTCCAGGCGTGTGCCCACAGCTGACGCAGGCGTGAGCAGCCAGCGGGGCGCGTGCGTGCACACACGTCTGCCACGTCGCGCCCGGCTGGCTCCCCCCCCCCCTCGCAGCAGCCCCCGAAGCTGTGCCATCACACGAACAGAACGTCGACAAACACAACCTTCGCTGCGCCGCGGGGTGGGCACCGCCCCCCGCCGCTCTCGGGTCTTCACGTTGGGGCGGAGCGCTGCTTCCGTCTCCCACGGTTACGAACAGCTCTGGGACCCGCGGCAGCCAAGAAGTGACGTTGTTGCACATCCCGACCTCCCTGCCCCGGGAGGTGTTTTAAGTAGCAGGAGTGTGGGGTGGCGCGGCCACTCGGAAAGCTGCCTGGTGCGCGCTCGGCGACTCGTTTACCTCTCCTTCGCAGAGGCAGACGCCCAAGTCCTGCGAGTCTGGTTTACACCCGGACCCCACGCGGCAGGCAGCACCCCGGGGAGACACTGGGACGGGACACGCAAGGCTGAGACGCTTGTTTTCCGGAGACCTGGGTTCCCTGAATAGGAAAATTAACCTTTTTTTTAATCACAGAAATGATACAGTCCATCGAAGTGGGGCTGGATTTACCTCGTGACAGAGCCTGCAGGGGCCGCGAGTATTCATGGAGTAGTTTCAAAAGTTCATTAAACTCCGGAGATTAGCCGTGGCCCCAGGCAGTGTCCCGGAACGGCGAAATACGGCCCCAGTACGCGGTGAGACGCCGTGCTCTGTCGTCAGTGCAGCTCCCCTGGGCTCTCATCTCGCAGCTCAAAGACCTTTCCCCGCGCTGTTAAATCTGACATTTTCGAAGAACCTTGGCCCCGGTCCCGGCGCTCAGCGGAAACTCGGCAGTGCGTGTTTATTGGGGGGGGGGGGGGGGCGGGGGGCAGGGCTCGCGAGTTTGCCCGGGGCCGGGGCCCGCGCGCTTGTGCGCTTGTTGGGGGGGCGGGGCTCGAGCACCTGGCCCCCAGGGCACTGCAGAAATGCCGGAAGCATCAGCTCTCCGCTTCCGGTGTCGCCTGACTCCATAGTAATGATGGGTCGGACCACACAAAGGCCCTCAAGGGTGGGGACCGCAGGGATGGACTTGGGGCCAGCGAGCCCGTGTCCCCCACAGGAAGGGGGTGGGGGGCAGCGGCACTCTGCCCCCAGCTTGGTGCAGCCTGGGATTAACGCCAGTTACTTCACTTCTCCTTCTGTCCTGAGTGGGTGCCCACTGAATCTCCACAGGAACATCCTTTTAACCATCCTTTACGTGACCCGGGGCCCGAGGTCACCCTCTACAGCGAGCCCTCCGTGACGCTGAGGATGCCTCTTCGCGTGTCCTCGCGTGGGCCAGTGCAGGCGGCAGGACCCACCTTCCCTAAGTGGAGAAGAAGGCTGGTGGGGGGCCCGAGTGGTCTGCCATCCCCCTCGGGGCCATGGGGTCCTGCTAGCAATCATCTGATGCCCAGGCAGAGGACCAGGGGCCCACGGACGTGTGCGGGGGCCGGGCTGGGCCCTAGGGGAGCCCCGGGGTGGGAGGGCGCCCTCGCCCCTCCCAGGCCTGGAATTGTAAGGGTCTGTGAAAAGAAGATAAAAACTGCTGGGGACTCCCCCCTGGGTCGGGGTGTCCTGAAGCCCCGAGAAAAAGGTCCGACCACTTGGCCCCCGAATACGGGTGCTTGCTGCTCCGTGAGTTCCGCCCAGCAGCGGCTCCGTCTCTGCCGTTCGGTGACACACAACACAGATCGGTGACGAGTTAGCGGACGAGACGAAAATAAACGTCTACTTAGTTTATCAACAGCACAAGCGCCTTTGTGCTCGTGTTACGGCGTCATGGATACGTATCTGGCATTGCTGACAATGTTACCAACGTTCTGAACCCTCAGCTTTTAAAGATGTTGCCAGCGCTGCTACTGCCGCCCTGTCTGGAGGCCCAGCGAGCATGGGGGTGCCCCCACCCCTAACGAGGTGGGATACTCCGTGCGTCACAGGGTCGCAGTAACTTCAGAGGTTCTCGATTATCTTCATCACATCTGCTCTGTGTTCCCTGGTCTTGAACCTCATTACTCAGCCAACAGGCAGCTCGGATTAGTAAGAGAAATAGGGCCGCTGAATCTGGCCCTCTGCTTGCTTTTGCAAATAAAGTTTTATCGGCACACCTGGAAATTACACGACAGTTTTTGTTAGATAGATAAGTGGTTTCTGCCCGAAAGAGGACCCCCCCCATCTTATAGGCGTCTGCACTGTCAGTGCCCAGCCGGGCACCTGTGCCGACCTGTGGAAATCGTGCCGAGGGGGTGGGGGCAGGAACACGATGGACGGGTGGACAGGAGTCTCTCTCATGCAGAAGTCCAGCCACGGTATTAAGGCTCTGCCTTACACACCTGGTTGTGTTCCGTCCCCCTTCCGTTGAAGCACGCCCAGTCCACGGAGTGGACACGCGCGTGGGCCTCGCCGTGCGATGGGAAGCCGGGTGTGAACCAGGAGCAGGAGATCGGGCAGCTGCGCTCGCCGTGTGCGGCACAGGCCGGACTGAGAGTGCCGGAGCGTGAATGTGAAGGCACCGCCCCCTGCAGCGTCCACTCCTGTCCTGTGCACAGAGGCTCCTGCCCTCGCGACAGCTCTGGACGGGCACTCAGGCCGAGCAGCCTCGGTCACTGGTCTCGGGACGCGGTGTGTGGCCATACCTGGGTGCAGAGGCCCAGGCTCGCGTCATGGTGGGCTCGCATTGTAGATCCTTGCGGCTTTACCCGGAGAGGGGGTGGCGCGGCTCCTCAGGGGCCGTCTGCAAGGAGAGAGAGCAGGGAGGCTGGGGTGATGTCATCAGAGGCGCGGCCCCTGCGGGGGTGCAGCGAGCAGGATGGATGTTGCGTGAAGGAAGGAGCTCCGGAGACCCAGAGGGTATGAACGGGGGTGGGGGTGGCTTTAGGGCGCCGGATCACGTGATCTGGGGACGGCGAGCCCACCGTGTGCCCAGCAGGCTGGAGCCCCAGGGCAGCAGGCGTCCTGGCTGCCAGGATCCCCTCTTCTTCGGGGCCCTGCCTTCCCTTGCTGGGGCCTCACCTGGTGGGAGGGGGCGTGGGCGCACTGATGGCCGCGGGGGAGGAGGCCCTGCCCCTGGAGAGAAGCAGGCCGTGGGCCTCCGTGGGCCGCAGGCCGGGAGCTCCGTAGCCGAGTCTCACCCACTGAACGGGGGAGAGAGGCACCCGCCACTTGTCACCACCCGCCTGCGGTTTCTCCAGGCACAGGAAATCAAGGCGAGGAGGAGGGGGACGCAGTGGCCGTCCCCACTGGCCCTGCATCCTCTGGTGGCCTGGGCAGTGTGCCCTCCCAGCAGCCCAAGGTGTGGCACCAAGCCTCTCCCACGTCCTGCCTCCCACGTCCACACTGGACGCCCTTGCCTGGGGCCTCAGACTCCAGCCGCGAGAGGAGCTATCTGGAGCGTGTTACATGCTGTCCTGGTGGGTCCAGATGCCAGTTCCAGAAAATCACTGCGTTTGGACAGGCTCCAGACTGCCTTTCTGATTAAGGTTCTGGCCAGATGACATCCTGGCTCTTGGAAAAAAATTAGGAAAGTAACCGTTTTCCTGTCAGAAACATGTCACGCACACCGTGGCTCACCTGTGAGCCCGGAGCCGTGGCAGAGGAGAGTCTGACCCAGGAGGCCAACTCCCCAAGTTCCGTGGGAGGGAGTGGAAACGCTGTCCACACACCCTCAGTCCTGCGGGTGAGTCCCGCACACGGCTCACCCGTCATGCCCTGAACCGGGCTGCAGGAGACCCCTCGTCCGTGCAGTCACTACTGCGCTTTGAGCTAATAATCTCCCCGGCTAACAGGCTGGTTTTCCAGGCTCCCTTGCAGCTAGGTGTAGCCACATGACTGAGGTGTCCCCAGTGCAATTATGTGGAAATACTCTGTGGGAGCCTCCCCCTCCCTCCATCTTCTCCCCCCCTCCTTTTTCCTGTGTGGAGCATAGAGTTGATGGCTGGAGGCCCAGCAGCCACCGTGGGCCACGAGGTGACCTAGAAACCACCAGACACAGAGCAGGGAAATAGGAACAGGCTGGGTCCATACCCCCCGCCAGCCACCGTAATCCTCCTCGACTGCCAACCTGTAGGCTTCATGTACACGAGCAAATATCCCTTCATGAGTCTGAGGGAGTGTCCACATGTACAGGGGAACCTGGGCCTCACACCGCTTTCCACACTGTGTAACGTTTGTATTTTCTGGACGTTGATTTGCTTTACTCTCCTGGGTGGTCGTCTTATTCCGAGGCCTATCTGTGCCCCCCCTGTGGAAATCAGGACCCTCCGACCACTCTGCACCCCGTAGCTCCGAGGGGTGCAAGGGCTACAGTCCAGCCATCTCAGGGGAGCGCGGCAGCCAGGCTCAGGAAGGGAAGGGGTCCCTCTCCACACCACTTGCTCCGTCCAGACCTCCGGTGTGTCACTAGCGGGACGATTCTCCCGGTGGCCGCGTGCTGCCGTGGGCTGTGCCTACCTCACCTGCTCCCACGCCCACACCTCCCACCGGCAGCTTGCCCTCCTGCCCTGAAGTTTCCCGGGACCCTTTTCTGCAGGGACAGCGGGCCTTTCATGGTGTTTATCCCCCAACCCCAGAGGGCCAGTGGGACAGGGACCCCGGGGCCAGTTTTCCCTGCATCAAACCCAACAACAAAACGTACGGCAGAGCACACAGGAAACGTCTAGAAACCACAGTGTGCGGTCTCCAGCCCGTGTGAATACCTCCACGCGTTATTCTTAATTAATTATATTTCACTGAAGCAATTAGGGGACTGACAACCTCAGTTAGGCACTAATGAGAGGACCACATCGTTCCACACGCTGCTGGTCACCCGGGGCGGCGCCACGTCCCCGGGGCTGGGGGAGGGGGTTGGAGCCAGGGGTGCAGGGCCCTGGCCCCGATGCCACCACCACCACTGCGGTCCCTGGCGGCTTTCCCCTCCCTGCTGCGGGAGACACGCCCCACACCCCCCACCCCTGCCCTCCTCCCCTCTGCTCCGACTTCCAGACACCAGGGCGACAGCTGTGGACGCCCCAGAGCGCGTGCCTCTCGGAGGAGCTGCGGCAATTTGTCCGATCCCCCCGCCTTTCACTCTCCGCTGCCACGGCACAGCGGTCCGCGCCAAGGCCTCCGACGCATGGCACGCACCTTGCCTCTGCCGAGATGCCCCGTGGCGGGAAAGGCGCCCGTGCACCCGGCCCGGCCCAGGGCTCCGAGTCATCATCAAGCGATGATGATGAGGGTCAGGGAGGGGACACGGTGATGCCAATGTCCCTTGCCGTGAGGACCTGAGGCCCCGTGGGCGGGGGCTCTGGGGAAGCAACGCTCTGTTTCCTCAAGGCCAAGTTCCCCATGGACTGGAGTCCCTTCTCCCGGGCAGTGCTGAGGGACCGGGGACGTCAAGGACGGGGGAGCAGCGGGGGACCCGTTGTTCCTTGTGGGAAGAGCGCTGCTACGGAAGCCGGGCACCACTCCCACCGACGTCGTTGATGCAGCCACGGAACGCCCTTTCCGGACTGACTTTGCAGGGCGGGGGGAAGGGGGTCCTCGAGGGAAATATGTAAAGCCTGTCCTTGTCCTCCTCCTGCCCTCCCGCCTCCCAGAAGCCACGGCCACTCCCGCCCTCCATCGCCACCCCGGCCCCCTCCCCCCCACTCCCCTGGGCCCGGCGAGTCCCACCCACTGCGCCCTGTGAGGTGCCGTGCCGCCTCCGTACCAACCACGCGGGGAGACGAAGACCAAGGTTCAGACGAAGCTCCATGCCGACCGCAGAGCTCCCTGCTGCACCCTCGAAATCCGGGATAAAACACCTCGTCTGTCTGTCTGTCTTTCCGGCTGCGAGCTGCCAGCATGGCCAGGAAGGCGGCTCGCTCCGCGTGGCGTGGGGAACGCTGGCTCTGCGCTGTGGCGGCCGACTCCGCCGTGCCCAGCCCTGCCGCTGCCCGCCCAGCTCCACGGTGGGCGGGGCCTGTTTCTCAGGGGCCGGGATGGAGCACTCGCCGGCACAAACAGGGCCAAGGGCACTGGCGGTTCTCCTGCGGGTCGTAGGGGCCGAGGCAGAAACCGGAGCCCCAGTGTCCGGGAGTCCCCATCCCCGAGCCTTTCCCGGCACTGCTCCCAGCCAGGGCTGCTTCTGGACCTGCGCCTGCCTGCCCCTCACCGCCTCACCCCTGCCCAGCCCCCCGACCCCCCCCATGTGCTCTCCTCTGCCCGACCGGGCGGCCACTTCGGTGTCCGGAGCAGGACCGGCCCCGGGAGCCACGGGGCCGCAGCCCCTGCCTGGAAACGCAGGTCTAGACCGGTTTCCACGCCGGGCAGGTGCTCCCCCCACCCCCCACCCCCCACCCACGCCAGGCGGTCGCCCATACGGGGTGACGGGGACCTCCGGCTCCCACTGGGCGGAGAGGCTGGTGTCAGACCGAGCCGAGGCCAAGGCCGCGTGAGGCCTAAGGGGTTGCCTGCCGCTGCCGGTGTTTGCGCTGCTCCCTGGTCCCGGGGCTGACGACGGGAAGAGGATGATGATGGCGGCTGCTGTGCAGCGGCCCGCTCCTCCCAGACGCCGTCCCCCGTTCCCCGACGCACGCCATCTCCACAGACGGCCCTGCGGGTGGAGGCTGAGCTGATCTGCACCTGGCAAACCCGACAGGTGGAGCCTCGGCGGCTCGTTCGGCTTGCCCAGAGTCCCACGGCGGGCCGGGGGCAGAGGCTGAGGTCTCAGCCTTCCCTGCCCACGTGGACACGCTCTGGCCCCCAGGCTCTCCCATGTCTACGACAATGTGTGTGTCCATTTACCGGTCAGCCGTGTGCTGGACACACCGAGGGCCCAGCGCCCAGTGAGGCTTCCCGCCTCTGCATCTCCAGCACCAGGCAGGAAAGCAGCGTCCAGTGTCGGACGGACGGACGGATGGATGGATGGATAGATAGATAGATAGGCAGGCAAGTGAGGTGAGTGGATGAGTAGATGGATGGATGGTAGGTGGATAGATGGATGACAAGTGGGTGGGTGGATGGATGTTGGATGGATGGCATGATGGATGTGGGTAGATGGGTGATGGATGGATAATGAATGAGTGATGGGTGGACAGTGGATGGTGAAAGATGGATGGATGGATATGTAGATAGGTGGATGAGTGAACAGGGGGATGGTGGATGGATGAGTGGGTGGGTAAGTGGATGGTAGATGGATGGATGGGTGATGGATGTCTGTGGGTAGATGGATGGATGACAAGTGGGTGGGTGGATGGATGAACAGGGGGATAGATGGATGGTGAGTAGGTGGGTAAATGGATGGTGGATGGATGGCATGATGGGTGTGGGTGGATGAGTGATGGATGGATAATAAGTGATGGGTGGACAGTGGATGGTGGGGGATGGATGCATAGAGAGATAGATAGGCAGGCAAGTGAGGTGAGTGGATGGGCAGATGAATGGATAATAGATGGATGGATGATGAGTGGGTGGGTGGATGGATGTTGGATGGGTGGCATGATGGATGTGGGTGGATGGGTGATGGACGGATAATGAATGAGTGATGGGTGGACAGTGGATGGTGGGGGATGGATAGTGGGGGATGGATGTGGATGGATGGGTGTGTGAGCGGTATGGGTGAGGTTGTCACAAAGGGTCCCTTCCCTCTGGAGCCTCTCCCTGCGCCTCTGCTGCAGGGCAGTGACCCCCGAGGGGGCCCCCCAGGCACCAACGAGCTTGAGTGCTGGGTGTGTGGCTCGGGGCCGTGTCTCCCCCCCCCCCCCGAGGTGCCCTCCAAAGCCGACTCCTGGGCCCACCTGCAGAGAGGTCTGCGTCGGCTGCTCCCTCGCGGGGCCGGGGACCCTGGACCCCCTCCCAGGACACGCTGCCTCGCTGGACAGCGGCCCACCCTTGCGAGGCGAGGTGAGGCGAGGGCGGGCGCGCTCTCCAGGGCCCTCGGTGCCGTCGTGGTCCCCTAAACGCTCTGTGGACGCACAAGCAGACCCAACGAGGGCACGATTTCCAGGGCGCGTCCTCAGGGCTGTGCAGAGCGGGTGCGCGCGGGCAGGGAGGGGGGCGCTCCGGGCCTCCTCGGCCTTCCCCAAACGGGAGTCTGCGCTCCACTTCGGAGCCTGCCCACCGGCCGGCGTGCCAGGTGGCCCCCAGCCTGCGGGCAGTTCACAGCACCAGAACCCGCGAGGCCGATGCAGCCTGAGGTGTGATCGCGGGAGGGGACGGGGAAACTGCTGAGCGTGGCAGGATCCAGCACCTCATCACCTGTGCAGCGGCTGCTCGGCGGCCCCGCGCCATCCACAGAACAGCGACACCTGACACAGTTCCCCGAGGAGCCGGGTCTCAAGTTCCCCGGGTGACAGAGTCGCCCGCGCTCCAAAGCGCCCACAATGGCCCCTTGGGACGAGGGGCCGCCTCCGGCGTTACCGAGCTCTGGCGCCACTGTTTCTGCCCGGCTGTGGCACGGGCCTCCCATGACCCAGGTGACGCTGGACACCCGCCAGCTAGGGCCTCCCTCCCAAGTGCGCCAGGAAGGGACGGGTGGGCTCTGGCTTCACAGGTCCAGGGCACCGTTTTCTGACAAACACACCAACGCAACTCCTCCCCCGCTGCTGCTTCAAACCCCAAAACGCTGTGCAGGGAGCCCCGTCTGTCCAATCCCGGCTCCGGAGGCTCCCGCGCAGGAGAAAATCCTGCTCGGCCCCAACGACCCTTTCCTGTTTAAATCCAGTTTATCGAGGCAAGATTTACACGCGGTAAACGGGGCCCCTTTAGAGCACGCGTTTTTGTGACTTTTGACAGATACACGCGCTCACGAGCCACCGCCGCGGCCGTGATTTAGAGCGTCCCCGAGTCCCCGAAAGCTCCCCCCGCCCCTTTACGGCCGCCCCTCCTCTCCGCTGAGCCGCTCGCTGTCCCTGCGCGTCAGCGGGTGTTTTTGAAACTGTTACAGAAGCGGAGTCACGGAGTATGTAACGCTCCTCTGTGCCCGCTTCTCCCCGCCCCCGCCCCGCCGCAACTTAGTGATTCTGGGGCTGTCCGCCTCTGACCGTCTCCGCATACACATCCATGGGCACTGCCTGTTGTTACTTTGCTGCGGCGTCCCTTGTATGGAGTTACATTTTATCATTCACCCGCTGATGGAAGTTTTGGCTTGGCTTGGCTGGAGGCTTTCGCTGCTGTGAGTGAAGATGCTGAAGACAGTTGCATATGAGTCCTGTGTGCGCCCCCGCCCCCCGCCCACCCCCGGTCTGGGGAGTGTGCCTGGCAGCGGACTGGCTGTCTGGGGGAGGGGCACACGTTGAACTTTCTCAGAAATTGCCGGCGGTTTTGCAAAGTGGCTGAGCCGTATCCCCTCCCCACCTGGCGTGAGAGGCGTGCGTCCTGCCCGGCAGGTGGTCCGGCTGCCCCTCACCTCGTGGCCGGTCAGGTGAGTGTCCAGTGGGGTCTCATGTCCCCGGAGATGGATGACGCAGGGCCTTATCGTGTTCTCGGTGCCCACGTGCGTTTCTGTTTAAGTGTCTACTTCGGTCTTCACCCATTCTCAGGTGATGCCGTTTGTGTTGTTGTTGCTGGGTTGGAAATGAACTTGACATGTCCAGGACAGAACTTTCGTTTGTACAGATTTAAAAAGTTCTGTGCCACTCAGTGGCTCTCCTTGAAAGTCTCTTTCAAAGGGTGAGAGTTCCGCTTTCTTTTTAAGGTTTTATTTCTTTTTAGACAGAGAAGAGAGGTGTGGGAGGGAGGGGGAGAGAAACATCAGTTGGTTGCGTCTCTCCCGCCCCCACCAGGGGCCCAGCCGGCAACCCAGGCCCGTGCCTGGACCGGCATTTGAACCTGCGACCTTCGGTTTGCGGGTCGACGTCCAACCCCCTGAGCCCCACCAGTCAGGGCAGAAGTTCTAATTTTGATAAAATCCCATTTGTCTGTTTTTCTGCTACGGGTCATGCTTTGTATGTTCTATCTTAAAAATCTTTTTCTGCTGCAAAGTCACAATATATATTTTTTTTCTCCTAAGTTTTCTCCTGTAGGTTCCAGGGTTTTAGCTTCTCCACTGAGAGCTATGACCTGTTTTAGGGTAAACTTTACACGTGGGGGGAGTGAGGGGCAGTGTGTGTTCTCCGTGGGAATGTCCAGCTGTCAGCCCGTCTGTTGGAAAGACTCTCCTTGCCCCTCGGTGGCTGTTGGACACCCGTCCGCCCTGCGTGCGTGGCCCCGCCTCTCGGCGTCCTGTTCCGCCCACTGTCCCAGCTGCGGTCCTTCCGCCAGAGCCCCGGACGGTGAGCCTGGAGGTCTGGCCGCAGGAGTCACGCCCCTGCTGGCCTTCGGACTGGACTGGACTGGTCAGAGTTGCTCTGGAAACCCCTCACGGTGATTCTGACGTGGGACCCTGGGATGGGTTCTCCCGCCTGCGGAAGGCGGAGCCAGGGGCCTGGGCCCGGGGACTCACGGGGCGAGAGTGAACGTGGCGGGGCGTGCGTGCGTGCGGGCCCGTCTGCCTTCGGACCGAGGGGCGGGCCGGTGGGGGGCCCCGCGCCAGCGCTGCGGGCCTGAGAGGCTGTGCGGCCCTAACGCGTGAAGCTGCTCCAATGAAACGGGGCGCCCGGGCGGTGGGTTGCAAGTGCCCCAGGCAGGGAGCCCCGTGTAGAGACTGCACCTTCGAGAACACGCCACCCTCCAGAGACGCCCGCACAGCCAGCCCTGCTGAACTCCAGGGGCCACGTCAGCCAGGAGCCGGTGGAGCCGACCCACCGGCGACACTGGGCCCCTGGACGTGGCCCGGTGGGGGCTGGCTCACAGCCAACACCCCCGTCGCTCCATTGCTTTCCTGAGTGACCCTCGTGAGCTGTCGTGTGGCCAAGTGCCGCTGGCGCTGCGGGAGCGCTGTGCCCACTGGCGCCCTCTGTCTGCCGTGGGAGCGTGGCGGCTCCACGGGGCATCCCTGTGTGACTCTAACCCTGCGTTAGAGATGTCCCCGGGGGTAGGTGTTCGTGATGGACAGGTGAGTCCTTCGGGGCCCATGTGCTAGCATGGGGGTTCCCAGGGCTGGGGGGGCCACACCTCACCCCTGTGGCCACACTCGTCTCCTCTCGGCCCCAGCCCAGGGCCTTTGCACGTGCTGTTCCCACCGTCCAGAGTGTCCTTTCTCGGCCCGGGCAGCCCTGCTCAGCCCTGCTCAGCCCTCGGGTCCTCAGGCCGGCTGCTCTTGACCCCTCAGAAGAGGGCCAGCCCTCTTAGCCTCAGCGTGGGCTCACCTGCCCCCCTGGGACCCTGTCACAGTCTCCGTGGCCATTCCCACAGGTCACCAAGACGCCACGTCAGCTCAGCTGGCCCGACACCTGCTGAGCGTCTGACCCACAGGTAGCTCAGACCCCAGGGGGCGGGCAGAGTCCTCCAAAAGATCGCCCCCACTTCCGACGCCGCTCGCCAGTCCTGGGGGAGGGGGTCCTGTACTGCTGACCAACTGGTTACAAGTCCCAGAGTTCCCAGGAGCCCTCCGGCCCGCTGCTGTGGGGGCAGCACTGGGAGGCAGTGTGGTGACAGCAGACCTGGGAGGGGTCACGACGTCCCCCGGCCAACACGTCAGAGTGGTCACCAGCCGGAGGCCTCACTGCTCCACCAGCCGGGTTTCCAGTGGGGTGTCGTTAAGAGGCCTGCCTGGCTGCATCCCCGGCCAGCCGTGGGACTGTCCGCCCCTCCCCAAGGTCAGGCGGGGCCGGAGGAGTTCCTAGCTCTCTAGCCCGGTGGTCATCTCCCCGGGACCAGCCCCCACCCTGAGCCTGGGGGCCAGCAGCTACTGTCCTCCTTAGCATGACAAAGACGCCCTAGCCCTCAGGAAATCCTGGGGGGCGGCAGGGGGCGGGGCGAGAAGCTCTGTGCCAGGGACGGGGGACAAAGCCCCGATTCTTGTCACACAGCGGTGCGGTTGTCTCTCCCGCTCTGGCTCCCTGCAGGAAGCCCGGAGGGCCGGCCCGGCCTGGCTTGTCCTCGGCTGCCTCTTGGCGCTCAGCACAGCGCGGGGCTGCGCCGGCGTCCACTGTCTGGAGGAGGGCGCCCTTCTGCGGGCGGGCGGCCGCGGACCCAGCAGCGGACCCCGCAGCGGGCGGGTGGGGGGTGGCGGGGGAACACCACTCCCCCAGAATGCCTGTGGCCCTTGAACAGGCCGTCCCGGCCCCCTTCCGTTCTCTCTGGTTCCCTTTAACCGCTCTCCGTCCAGAGGGGCGGCCCCTCCCGCGAGCGTCAGGCCCGAGGGGCGGGACCCAGTTGTTTACCTAGAGGCACGGTCCCCCGCTGCTGGCCTGTGTCATTTTCCTCCAGCAAGATCCCTGTTTTCTCGGGAACGGCGCTTAAAATGATAGCGTTTAGCCGATGAAATAGCAGCCTGCCTGCCGTCTCCCTGTGACACGGCGAAATCGCTGCGCCTGGGGAACGCGCCACCTTCTTCCCCTGGCACCGAGAGCACCCGGCCCGGAGCTCCGATTGCGGTTCCCGGTCGTCGTCGGAGCCTGTGGCACGCGCGCCAACCTTGCTGCCGGCCGGGGCGGGCGGGCAGGAGGGCGCTGGCCGGGCCGGCGTGTGAAAACGCATTTGCCGGGCGTTCAGGGAACAAGGAGGTGAGGGGGACTCTCTTTCGCTCCCAAGTGCCACGGCCTGGTGGCTCCTGTGGTGGCATCGGGGCCCCTCGGGCTCCGTTTTAAAGGAGCGCAGCCACTGGGTCCTGCTGTGACTGCTCTGACGGAGGGCGTGCCGGCCCTCGGGGATGACCCCTTACAACACGGAAGCCACACAGGTCACCCCACAGGGACGGGCCGTGTGCGCTGGCCCGGGAGTCGGCACGTCTGGTCCCTTAGGGGCCGACAGGGACGTCCTCAGCTCTGGGCCCGCCTCCCATCGCAGCGTGAAAACGGCCAGGAGTGCAGGGTCCGGTCCCCCCCCAACGTGTCCCCCCAGCAGCCCAGGTCTGTGGGTCAGCTCTCCCGGTCATGCCGGGGATGGAGGGCACGGCACCCAAGAAGTTTTACCGGTTTTCTAACTTTTACACTCCGGTAAAAATAAACAAGCTCACCGGTGGGAACACAGCTCCCACGAAGACTCCGCAGCCCAAGCGGCCTGCGCGTGCACCCCCACCCCCACCCCAGGACGCTGGGAAGCATCGCCCTGGGTTCTGGCCTCACCGCGTGCTCGGCCGGCTCGCCGAGGGCCTCCGAGCCTGGCCGGACACGGCCCGCCGTGAGGGAGACGCTTCGTGTCTGGAGCGTCCTCCTCCAGGCTCTCTCTCTCTCGGGGATCGGTGAGCGTGCGGAAGGGCGCGTGGGTGTGGCTGGTTGGCACGGGCCTGCGAGGAGGCGCCGTGCGTGTGCGTGTGTGTGTGTGTGTGTGTGCACGCACACATGCTCAAGCAAAATGCACTCGGGTATCCGAGCTGCACACACGTGGGTGAGGGAGGGGAGAGCTGCCCCGGAAACGTGACGTGTGCAAAGGAACGTTCTGTGCCCCACACACGGCCTTCGGCCACACCCAGCGTCCTGTGTGCGCAGGACGCGGAAGGACCCCAGCAGCACCCCGAAATGTGTCCTCTGCCAGAAACACACCCCGTCCCCGGATTGAGCCGGTGACACCCCCAGAAACCTGGGGGGAGAAGCCTGGCTCCTCTCGGATGCCCCCCACGAGCGGCGATGTCGGTGAAGAGACCCACCGCCCCCCAGCCCCAAGGACTCGGCGCCCCCTCTCCGCTCACGCGGCGCAGACGCTCGGGGGAGGCGTCCCCACGCCTCTCGCCTCCCCGCCCCCGGCGCGCGTCTGCTGCGTCGGCCGTTCCGGCGGGGGTGTGGGGTGTTTTCACTCTCGACAGACTTGTCTCCTAACGGAAACATGGTTCGACTTTTTGTCAAAACAGTCAAAACGGTCTCGGGGCTGGAAGCCGTGTCACCTGAGGACGCGGCCCCCGAGACCCACCCTCACGGGGTGCTGACGTGTGCGTGGGGCGTGGGGTCTCTCACCGCGTCCTGGGCCCCCCCGAGCTCCGGGGCGGGAGGCAGCCGCGAGTTGCGGTCTCCTGGGCCAATGGGGCCGAGGTGGGCTCTGCCGGAGGGTCCCGCTGGGGCTGAGTTCACAGGCATCTGCTGTCAGGTGCGGGCCGGGCCCGGGGGCAGCATGACCCACGAGGGGCCCGGCCGGCCTTCCTGGGTGGCTGGCGGCAGGCGAGGGTGTCAGCAGGGGGGTCGGTGGGGACGTCTCAGAGCTCAGGGACAGGGTCCTCCGGGGCGCGTCCCAGAGGAAGGCCCGGGGGTGCCCAGGGGACCTGGCTCCTGCGGCCCACCCTCAGGGCAGGACACCTCTCCCGCTGCGCTCCACCGGCCACAGCGGTCACTGGCCAGCCGGGGGCCACGGGGAGGGGACCGGCACCGCCCTCTGGGGAGAAGAGCAGCCCCGGGCCCAGGGGACAAAGAAGGGGGGTCAGCGTCACAGTTGTCGGAGACCGCTCACCGCAGCCCGGAGGACGGGTCCCCGCACCCGAGCTCACCCTGCCACCCTCGCTCTGAGGCCCCAGGGGGGACAGCAGGGCGTGCGGGTGCAGACCCCTCAAGTGTACCGGTTCCCTCCCAGAGCCACCTGCCTGCCCGCGCGCGGCTGTGGCCCCGTCCGCCTCGTGTGGCCACACTGCCACCCAGGCCTGGCTGACATGGGGGCCCAGCGCTGCCCGTGGCCCGCAGGAGGCCCCACGTGCCGGGGGGACCGATCGCAACGTGGCCGTGCACACAGTGCGAAGACACAGGAGTCCGAGAGGGCAGCGTGGGAAAGGGGCGGGCAGCCATCGGCCTCAGTAAATGACAGACGCGGGGGGCGGAGCTTGCCCAGGTCACGCCCACGGGCCCGCATCAGGTCTGTGTGTGTTGGTCCAGAGAGAGTTACTGGAAGGGTGAAGGAGTAAGAAGCACCTTGGGGAGACTGGCAGAATGTGGGCCGTGTTCTACAGACACCACCCTCTCCGGCCAGCGCTGGCTCTGGGCCGGGGCGTCCGCACCGGCTGCCGGTGCTCTCGCCAGCGAGCCGCCCAGGCCACGCCTCCACGCCGACAGTGGGCGTTTAGCAGCCACGACGGCTCAGGTTCTGTTAAACATGACGTGAGCGTATTCTGCATGAGCTTTGGTTTGGGTTTTCACTACAAAGTGCTGGCGGAAGGTCGGACCCGCACTGCCCTCTGTGAAGTGTCCCCCGGCTGTCGGCGGTTCGCCTGGTGTCCGTCTCGGAGTTCGCGTCATCTCCTGTGACGAGGATCTCCTCCTGACCGGTGGGGGTTGGGGGGGCAGGGGGGCCAGCGCCCTGTCAAGCTCCGCAGGGCACGTGCCGCATTTGCCGCTCCCGGCAGGTGTCCCGGTGACCCCGGGGGCCAGGGCGCTCTGCCGACCCGGGGCGAGGAGAGGGGGAGCACCAGGCACCCTTGCTGGGCGGCTCAGTGCCACCCCCCGCGGGGCGAGGTCCCGGGGACGAGCCCAGGTGAGCGGGTCTGCCGACAGCAGAGACGGAGACGGAGACGGGGGAGTTCCCGTCCGGGTCGGACGGAGCCTCGGGCACATGCCCTTCATAGAGGCTCAATGTGGGTGATGGAGGCACAGTCCTCACGCTCTCGGGGTCGGGGTGCCCTCCCTCCTCCACTGCCGTGCCACCGCTCCGTGGCCCACGGAGGAGAGGCGAGACGGGCAGAACCGTCCGTGTTCCGCGGCGCGTCCTTTCAGGCCAACAGGAGCGGGCTCCCGAGGAGCTCACGCCCCGGTCGGGTGGGACGTGCTGCAGGGTCTTGGCCGCCGCCCCTGTGCCCTGTGTGCCGGTCGGCGCGTCCTGCCCAGTGGCCACGGCGAAGCGAGCGCACCCCCACGGGATGACCGCTGCCCCTAGCAAGCCCGGCTGGGCTCCCACCCTGCCCGCCAGCGGGGTGGGCTCCGTCCGCCTTTGCCAAACGGAGCGGGTGCTCGAGGGTTTACTCGAGGTAAACACCTAAAGGCGTGCATGCCGGTGCCCTTTCCGCAAGACCCCCGGGCCAGGGAGGCGGGCTCAGCCTGGGGGTGCACCCAGGGTGCGCCCAGCAGGGGAGGGAGGCCACGCTGCCTGGGACAGGCCCCACTGCCCCGGGCGGTGACCTCCAGACACCCCCCTGCAGAGCGTGGCCCCCGACCAGCCGCGTCGTTGTGAGGACCACGAGCCTCCTGTCTGCCGCCTCCTGCTCCTCACGCTGCCGTGGAGACGCCTCTGGCAGAACGGAAAAGAAAGGGACGGGTCGTGTGACCCCCGGTAAGCTCACTGCAGGACGGAGCACCGTCCCCAGTAAAAGTCGCCCTTCAGCGGGGCCCGAGGGGGCGCTCCAGGGCCTCGCTCTGGGGTCCGGGGGGGATCTCCACTCAGGGTGGGGGGTGTGTTCCGGGCACGAGGTACGGGGTGCCGGGCAGGGGCCGGGCGGGTACCCCACAGAGAGGCCAGGGCCTCAGGGGGCTCCGGCTGTGTGCCAGGGCAGCTCCTCGGATGAAACAAGGAGCAAAGAAGATGTTTAACCTTCATAGGGCTGATTTTTCAAGTGCATATTTGTGGAAATACAGTGTTTTTGTATTCCTGGGGTCACGGGCCTGGGGGGTACAGGGTTTCTCTCCTTGGGTGCTGCTGACATTGGGGCCCGCTGATTCTCCATCAGGGGCGTCCCGGGCCCTGTGGGGTGTTCACCGCATCCCCGACCCCCACCACCCGATGCCTAGAGCCCCCCTTACCACCACCCCCCAGCTCTGACGGTCAGACACATGTCCCGACATCCCCAGGCAGCCCCTGGAGACCAAACCGCCCCTGTCTGAGAGGGGTCCGCTCGTGGAGCACCCGCGGGGAGGGCTCTGGGCGAGCACTGTCACTCCGCAGGGCGCCGTCTGCCATGGTGCCGTGTGCACCCTCCCCTCTCGCGGCACAACCCCCAGCCCCCCTGCGCCGCCAGCCACGAGAAGTCGGCACAGAGACGGGGCTGCTATTTCGGGGACCGTCTCGTCACCGGGGGCTGGGTGTCAGACCCGCCGCGGCTGCTCCCGAGGCTGATCCGTGAGTGACAGGCCGTCGGCACCGGCAGCACCGACACGTCAAGGCACCATTGTTCTTTCAATTAAAACATCCAAACATTTAAATCCGGGGCTGGTTCCGCCGGCTTGTTTTAATTATCCCTCGTGTCTCCGAGTGCCTTCCTCCTCCCGAGCACACGGCTGTCGCGCCCACGGCCCGGAGGCGCGAGCACGGGTGGCCTTTCCCCGTCCGTGGCATCTGTGCTCACTCGGGGCGCAGGGCGGCGCCGGGGCTGGTGTGAGTCCGGGACGGGCTGCCGGCTGAGTTGTTCGCCGGGCGTGTCTGAGGGCCTCGACTCGTTGCATTTGTGTTATGGGCCGGGCGCTGTGTGTGCGCGTGTCCGTGCGTGTCTGTGCGTGTCCGTGTGTGCGACGTGGGGTGTGTGTCTGCTGTGGAGGAACTCTTACCCCTCTCAGCAGAGACTGCACTCCGCCCGCCCCCTGCTGGCCAGCCGTGGGCGCACCCGACGGACCGCGCACGGACACCATGCGACCCGCTGCACAGGGGAGCCGGAGACTCCGCCTGGACACGGGCAGGACAGCGGCTGTGGGGTCGGCCTGGCCCCGCTGCAGCCTCGCTGGCCCCCACGTCCCCCACGGGCACCTGTGCCTGGGGGAGGCCCCGCTCCAGAGGAAGGGCCTGGCTGGCCTGGTGTCTGTGGAGCTCCGTCTGGTTGCTCCGGAGCCGGTCCCTTCCCGGGGGGGCACCCAAGCACCCCATGCAAGACCGAATGTGGGGGGTCCCTAAGAGGCAGACCTGGTGCAACAGGAGGAAGGCGGGAAGTCCGGAGAGCCAGAACGAGGAGCGCCGCCCAGCCCCGCTCCCGCTCCCGCCCGCAGGTCCCGGTGGGTGGGCCGAGGGACCCACACTGAAGCGTCGCTTTGTCTCCGCGGAGGCCGGCCTCTCAGTGTCCGGTCCGCTGCTCCTGGTGCGCTCCACTCCGCTCCGCTGCGCTCTCAGTTCCAGACGGGGGAGTGGACAGACGCCTTGCCGGGTGACAGGGCTGGGACGTGCAGGACAGTTCTCCTGGGCGACGTGGGCCCCTGGGTCACGGGTTGCAGCAGCGGTCCGGTCCCCAACGCTGTCCCCTGAATGACTCAGAGCACCAGCCCCACCCTCAGCCCTGACCAGAGTCTGGGCAAAGGCTCGGCCGCCTGCTCCCTCTCAGGAAACTTCCAGCCCGGCGGCGTCCCCAGCACGCGGTCACTGGTGTCCGTGTGGCCAACGGACCTCGAGGCGGACACCAGGGGGACCTTGGGTGGCCTCCTCGGCACCCACGAGCCCCGGGCCCACCTTAAAGAAGACTCCCAGCCCGTCACAGACATGCAGCTCCACGTGCTCCCTGTTCCCAAGTACGCCTCGATTTAAGACGTTTGGATAGAGTGTAACAAATAGTAAAAACAGCAAAAGCCATGCACAAAAGAGAAAACCAAAAAGGGAATAAGCAGAAATTTAACAAACCTCGGAACACCGCAGGGCTCTCGTGAGGCAGACCTGCCTCCCCCGGGCCGGAGAGCTGTGTGTGCGAACGCCTGACGGGCAGGAGGGAGGCATCACCCGGGAAACACAAAACCACCAGAAACTCAGATGGTTCGGCAACGTTCCCTGCTCACGCCTGACGGAGGACAGTTGCCCACAGGTCACACCGCAGGCTCCTCTGGGCTCCCCCGGCCTGTGTGTGTGTGCTCCCATGTGTGCCGTGGTTTTGTTACACACACACACACACACACACACACACACACACTGTGTCCCCTGGGAGGGCGGGGGCACCTTCCCAGGACGAGGCAGTGGGGCTCGTCGGCCCCTCCTGCCCGGAGACGGGAGCAGGAGTGGCCCCGGCTGCCGCGTTCTCGCCGGTCCGGGGCGGGAAGTCCCTGCAGCCGACGGGGCCCCAGGAACCCTAGTTGCGTGACACCTCGTCGTCACGGCGAACCTCCGGCGTGGACGCGCCGTGCAGGGTGACAAACATACCTGCCCACCCAAGGCCTTCTTTGTGATGCTCAGAATAAGGCCGTCCCGTCTTTTTTTAGGGCGGTCCTCGAGGGGCGCGGTGGAGAAACGGCCGTAATAATAACGAGGACGGCGAGAGCAAGAACCAAATGAGAAGGCGCCCAGATATTTAAATTTTCATCAGGACACAGCTGTGGGGGCCGGAGGACGCAGTCGGTCGTGTTGAGGGGCCGCTCGCTCTTGCATATGCGACACGTTCCCTCCGGTTTTTCCATCGCCTGGGCTCTCATTAGCCTCTGTCACTTCGCACGCAGCCTCCCGGGGAGCAGCTGGGCCCGGGCTGGCACCTGCCCGCCATGGCGCGGAGCCCTGGGCCGGGGGCACATCCAGGCCCTAATCTCGGCTTTTCCGGGGGGCTCTGGCACCGGCCCCGCCCGCGCAGACCCCGGCCAAGGCTGTCCTCAGGGACTAGCAGGCCACACGCGTGTCTCCCACGGAGAACAGGGGTCAGTGCAGACGGCCGGGCAGCCGCTGCCGACCCGGGCAGAGGGGAAATTAAAGCCATTCGTTTCCATGGTCTCCGGTCGCTCTTCGGAGGGGGGTGGCGGGCCTCTGCTCCCCGCTGGCTCCCCACCCCCCTCTGCTGAGGAGGACCCTGCACCCCCGCCTTCCCAGGCGCTGCACGCTCATCGCACAGGACACGGGCGTGCTTTTTAATTGGGTGTGCGGCCCGTCTCGCGTCAACAGCCGCTCTGCACAGTCGCCTAATCCGGGAGAGAGAAAAGATTGCAGCCACGCTGATGGCTTTCCACATGTTATTTTTCAGAGTCCTGTGTGTTGGTGGTAGACAATTTTAATAAAAGCGGGTGAGCGTTAAGGAGGTAAAGTCAAGGGCAGGGAAGAGTAATCGGGGGAAAGGCAGGCCACCGTGACTGCACGACAGTAAAAAAGAAGAAGAAAAGGAAAGTGTAAAATCACCAGGCTCGGTAGCCTGATCCACAAACAGCCTCCCCAGCCCCTCACCAGACCGGCGGCGGCGGCAGCTGCGACGCTGCCCCCAGCGGCTTCGGTCCCCCCCCCCAGCTCGCTCACACTCGACACAGGGCAGAGGTCGGCGCTGCGGTGACGGTGACAGACGACGTGAGAGGCAGCTCTGGTTCGGACTCGCTCACACCTGTGAACCTGCCTCCCCCCCCTTGCCCCCCGCACCGTGCTGGGCTGGTCTCCAGGTCCCGTGTGCTTTTCTGCCCGGTCCTGAGGGTCCCACCCACTCCGTGGTCGCCGCCGTAGTTCGTACGGGCACATCCGTGACGGACTCAGAGCTCGCTTCATTTCCGTCTCCCTGCCCCGGGCGGGGGCGGGGCGCGTTTTGCACTCACCGATTCTGTGGCACCGGCGGCACCCGTGTGGGGGTTTTCTGGGGGGAGGCTGGGGGGACCGGGCGGTTTGTAACAGGGCTGGGCCCAGCCGTGACCGAGCGGTGACGCTGGCTCAGACGGGAGGACGGGCCGTGGTGCTGTCTGCCGGGATGACGGCGCCGCTGCTCTGATGAAAACTCTCCCTGGAGCCCCGGGGTCTGCCTGAGCCCCCCGACCCCCCACACGCAGGCCACCTCCGTGAGTGGTTAACCCCAGTCAGTCCTCCGAGTGACCTGCCCCCCGGGGTCCCCCCGCATCTGGGTGCCGACCTCCCCACCGCGAGCGCGAGCGCAGCCCCCGCCGCCGCCCTCGAGTGCAGAGCCACTCCGCCCGCTGGGCTCCCACCCGGGGGACCCAGACGCCCCTCCCGGCGTCACCCCCGCGGACGGGCTCTCGGAGGATCCGGGCGGCAACCATCTGAGAATCAATTATCCGGGTAATTGCCTGGCACTTAACTCCAGTTTATAAAACGTAAACCTGACTGTCAGCCCGACACTCACTCGTTTCAAGTCCGTAGAAAACCGCTCTGGCCCCGGCCCGAGGACCGAGCGTGCTGGTCTCCATGCCGACCGTGCAGGCCAGCCCCACCCCGTGGCAGCCAGCGTCCGTGGCTGTGGACATGCCGTGCTCAGGCCTTGCTCCAACCACGGCTCGTCACCTTCCCCACGGGCCCGGACACGGGTGGGCAGACGATCTCGTCAGGTTCCCGGCAGCGTCTTTGGAACTAAACCCCAGTCAGCAAACCACACCCCACGCCGCCCAGCCGAGCCCCTCCCTGAGGATCTCCGTGCGCTGCCTGAGGGAGAAGAAGAGCCCCCACTCCAAAGCAACTTTCTGGGTGCCCCCTGGTTGGTGGGAAGATCACTGACCCTCGGGGGATTTCGGTCAAAGGTTCAGACCCTGCAGAGGGTCACGGTGGGTGGGGCCGGCTGCTAAATCGCGGGAGCCGAGGAATTCCGAAGGCGGGGAGGGTTGTTGAGGGCTCTTCTCCTGGGGGGGGGCTTGCCGTCTGCACCCCGTTATGTATGTGGTTTTTAGACGCCTGTGATGGCTGAAGAGTCCTCCCCCCTTCTGTACGGCAGTGAGGCGGGGCCCCGGAAGAGTGAGGTCCGTCTTCTTCCGGTCAGCGAGTCCCTGGGACGCGTCCTCTGCGACTCGGGGACCCCCGCGTGTGCACCCGCCCCCCAGCAGGTGCTCCCCGCAGGTGTTCCAGGGGCGGGACCGAGGCAGGGGCAGGGCGACACCCATCGGGGTCTCGCCTGCCTCCCCCCTCCGCCGCCCCGGCCCCCGCAGGCACCCCTCCTCTGATGACACACCACGGGGGAAGCGGAGCAGCATTTAATTTAATCTCGCGCCTCCTTAAAAGTTCGGCGAGGGATGCGCCCCCTCCCAGGCTCACTGCGGAGAAAAGGGTTTTATGAAGGAGAAAATGAAGAAGTGAAAATCAGGCTTCCTGGGAAGTAATTATACCAGTTTATAATAAGCCATAAGACATTTGAAAGGAAGGGAAAAAGCCAATGGAGGAACACACGGAGGATATTAGATTAAGTAATTTTAATGTCAGCGTTTGATATCTGGGAGCAGGGTGCTGGCAGCCGCAGCCCCCCGCTCGCCGGCGCGGGACAGGGGCTGGTGGGACTGCACCTGGGTCACACGGCTCCCACGAGGCCCCAGGGCGGCCGGACCGCTGCAGCCTCCGGTCAGCATGCTGTGGCCGGTGCCAGCCCGGTGCCGGCCACGTGAGCTTCCCAGGCAGTCGGAGCGGGGGGCAGGGGGGCCGGCCCAGGGACAAAGGGGGTGTGGGCTGCAGACACGCTTTTATCCGTTTACAGCCCCCACTGTTGTGGGGGAGTCGGGCCCTCCCACGGGACCCGAGGGCAGCTCCCCATGGGCTCACACCCGGGAGGCGGTGGGGCAGCAGAATGCACTGGGGCGGAAGCGGACCCCTGGGTGTCCAGTGCCCCCTCGCTGTCCCTGCTCCGAGTGGACGTCCTCACCGCCCTGCGCCCTCCAGAAACCAGCCCGCAGCCCAACCCACCGTGGCGGACACTCGCTTCCTTCTCTAGTTTAGGACCACCGGAGACCCTCGCAGAGCGACAGAAGGACACAGAGAGGCCCCACCTGCCTTTCTCCAGTGTCCCCCACCCCTCCCCCCTGTGGTGGCGGCGGGCTCGCAGCACAACCAGTAAAACGTCACCGACGGGACTCGCGCAGCTCAGTCACGCCTCACCAGTTTGAGCCACGTGTGCCGTTCCGTGCAGCTGTGACAGCGTGCGGTCATTTATGTACCAGTCGTAGCGGCCAGTCCGCTCTCTGGCGAGCTCTGGCAGCCCCCACGTCGGCCTGCAGGGGGCGCTGGGCCGCTCGGTCCCTCAGACGCATGTTGGCCCAGCGCCCTTCCTTCCGGGCAGCGGCCGTCCTGGGAGTTGCCGGCGCCGGCGACGGAGGCGGGGGGCGGGGGCGGCCACAGTCCCTGTGCCCTTGGGGTTTCCAGTGGGAGGGGGAGGCGGCCATGGACACGGTCAGCGACGAGTGGGGGGCCACCCTGGTGCCGGGGACCTGCCGCCTGGGTGTGGGGGCCCTGGGTCGACCATGGGGGGTGCCGGTGAGGACCCCCGAAGGCACAGGAGGGGTCCGCTGGGCACAGGTGGACGGAGGCATCTTAGGCACCAGGCCAGCGAGAGTGGTCGCCCGAGGGCAGGGCAGGTCAGCGTCGCGGTCGGGAACCTGCGACCGGAGGGCAGGTGCAGGTGCCACGCCGGGGGCTCGTGCGGACCCCCCCCCGAGGTTCGCCCCCGTGCACACACATGAAGCACTTCCCCAGCAAAGGGGCTCGCCCATGACGCCGAGGTCGGCCCCGGGATTTCGTCGAACGTGGCGCCAGCCCGAGTGTCCCCGCACCGGTCATCGGTGTTGCGGGAGACGGAAGCGCCGGAGGGAACCGAGTCCTTCAGAGGATTTATTTCCTGGCCGGTTCTCGGTCGTGACACCCAGTGGCCAGGCTTTTGGGGTGCACATGTGTGTCCTGGTTACTGCTTTCGTCGGCCCTGCCGAGTCTGAGCTGGACCTGCATTGCGGGGGAGCCTTGTGCTTGCATGGCCCCCTCCGCGTGGGGCCCGGGGAGCATCTGAGATGACAGGGAGACATGGGGAGGGCTCCCAGCCCGGCACGCTCGCCCGTGGGGTGTACGACACGGCCCCCGCTTCGGGGAGGGGACAGGCTTTGACGTCCCCATGCCTTTCCCAGGCCAGCTCCCCAGTGCCTGTGGGGGCCTGGGTGCACCCATGGACACAGCCCCTCGCTGGGGGCAGGTGCCCACTCCCCCCGGAACGGTTTCTCGGGTTGAAAATGCGTCCAGTTGAGCTCAGCATGTGGACCACGTGTAACAGGCTCCCGCCCACCGAGGAGATGTGAGCTCCCACTGCCTTCCCCTCTGGGGACCACCCCCACCCCCCACCACCCCCACCACCCCCACCGTGGCAGCCGGCGGAGGGGGAAGGCTTCATCAGGCGTTCGCCGGGAACCAAGCCCAGCCCGTGTTCCTCGAGGCCCGAGCACCAGATGCTGCGATTCAGAGGGGTGTCTTCACCTTCTCTCCAGATGCTTGACAATATGTCAGCACAGCTGGGGCGGCTTGACCGAAATAGTTGACTTTGCCGCAGTCCTGTTAGGTGGTGTCTCCTCCCTACGCTTTTTTCTTTTTCCTCCAAAAACACGGCTGAGAAGGGAAAAGACGAGGCAGGGGCCGTAAGGAGACCGTGTCTCCCAGGAGAGCCAGCTCTCGGCCGGCCCGGTCCCCGCCCGCACGCCCCCCACCCCGGGGCCAGACCAGCCCCTTTCGCCAAGGAGAGATTGCAGCCCCCCCCCCGCCAGGGTGCCGGCGAGCTACGGGTGACCCCCGCGCCCACAGGTGTGGCCCAGGCGGCCGACCAGTCGGGCTGTCGCTTGTTCCTGGCGGCAGAGAATTTCCGTTGGTGTCGGAGCCGCCGTCTGGGCCTGCTTCTCCCCCCCCCAACCCCCCTCCGGGCAGCGGTGCTCTCCCCAATGTACCCTCCGCGCGGATGGTGGTGCCGGCAGTGCCGGCTGCACGTGGGTCCCTGGACAAACTTGCTGAGCCCGAGCCCAGCCAGCCCCCACCACCCACAGGGGCGGGGCCGCGTCCGGGTCGGCGGGAGGTCCGGTCCTCGTCCTCACTGCGGAGTCTCCGAGCTGCACGTCGACGGGAACGGGCCCGGCGGAGGCCGCCGGAGGGGTCACACGCAGTGTCTCCCATGCTGGGGCCGACCGGGCTCACGCCTGCCGGGCGCGTGCTATGTTCCAGCTTCTGCTGGAGTTGGCTCTTCTTTTAAATTTGTAATAAATTTGTTTATTGATATGAGAGGGGGAGGGGAGGGAGTGAGGGCAAGAGAGAAAGGCCCATCAGTTAGCTGCCCCCCACCCCGAACACGCCCTGACCGGGGGTCGACCCCTCGACCTCTTGGTGTCCCCAGGACGATGCTCCCACCTGGGAGCCACCCCCCCAGGGCCGTGTCGGCTCTCCTTGAGGGCGTCCGTTAGGGGCTCACGATTCTCAACATCTTTCACCCTCCCAGGGACCCCGGCCAGCCCCCCAAAACACGCACCTCCAGTGGGTGGGAAGTCCCGTCCTCTCCTCCCCGTGGGAGGGACCCCACTGCCTGGGGGGGCCTCGTTGGCGGTGCCCAGGGCCCCCCTCGGTGTGACGTTTCTCTCGGACTCGCCTCGCGGACCCCCGTTCCGGGGACAGTGCGGGTTCCTTCCAGCAGGGAACCCAGAGGCATCCAGCAGGGGGCGAGACTGGTGTGCGGTCCAGTATGAGACCAGCCTGCTCCTTCGGCGGTCCCCTCCCCACGGGGCAGGGCGGTGCGGCCCCCAGCCCAGGGAGCGACGGTGGCCGCGGGTCTCCCTCTCGGATCTCGGCCCGTGTGTGGCTCCAACCTCTCGTCGCCCTCCCGGAAATACCCCGTCTCAGGAGCCCCCGCGTGACCCGGCGGGCACCATCTCTTCCCTCGTGAGCACAGAGTTGAATCTCCGGCTCGTGCAGCAGGCTGCTCCTCGCTCCCGGCTCCCTGCCCCCGAGGTAACACCCGCCGTGGAGGAGCGAGTGTGCCGCCTCGGTGCAGTCGTGTCAGAGCCCTCAGTAAGGCGGCGCGTGCCCAGTGGCCGGCGTGCACACATACGCACACACACGCACACATGCACGCTCACGCCTCCTGTTCTCTCCGGGTCGGACACGCGGGGACACGGGTTTCGGCCACCAGCTCTGAACGAGTGAGCAGTGCGTCTTCTTCCCCCGCCCCCCTCGCGGCGCATCCGCTCATAGTTTCACGGATTCGGCCGTCAGAAGCGCCACGGAATGCCGGGCCCCTCTGGTGCTCGGGAAGACCCGAGCTGCTTTGTGGAGGCACACGCAATGTGCTCAAACTCCCTCCGTGTGCTGTGTGTTTAGAAGGCTGTGCTCAGAGAAGTAGGTCTTGTCCTGGCGCCGTGCGCTGTCGGTGCTTCTGGAAGCCACGGAGATGCGGCGGCTTCGGGCGGTGAGTGTCATCGGCCCCTGGGGCAGGAGAGGCAGCAGCGAGTTTCAGATCACCAGGGAGGCTTCCCGCATCCAGGCGAGGGTGGGGGAGAGATGGGTTTTACCCTCACGGCGCCCCGGTGACCTGGGGGGCAGCCAGACCCTCGCTGGAAGGCAATTAGGATTGTTCGCGATGTTCCTTCCCGGGAAATGTCCTTCTTTCCGTTTCTGTGTCTGTGCACCGCCTGGCTCTGAGGTGTCCCATTAAGGAACCTCCTGCTGTGGCCGCGCCGTCTCCGTCTGCGTCACGGACGAGACCTCTCAGCGCCGCGGAGCCCCCCCCGGACGCGCGGTGGAGCCCCCGCGGCAGGCTCGGTTGTGAACTCGGGGCCGTTGTGGGCCGTCCGTGGGAGGAGCCAGCCCCCCTGGTGTGCCGTGTCTCCGGGGTGCCTGGAGACGGCGGAGCCCACAGGGCCAGCCGACCCGAGCACGTGTCGCTGTCACCGTCTGGCTCTGGTGACTCCGGACGAGGGCGGCTCCCTCCACGTAAGGGAGGAGGTCTTCCTTCCGGAAGCCTGGGCACCGCACTCGCCGGGGCAAGCTCGGTGCTGGGGGGTCCGATGCCTCGCCCCCGCCTGCACCTGAGCACTTCCCCGACCCGGTTCCCGCCCCCCCGGCCGTCCGTGGCGGGCGCCTGGCATGGCCCAGGGTGTGAGTGTGCGGTCTGTGGCAGTCGGGGCAGAAGTGTTGCCGTGTAAAGAAAGTGTCGAAAGTTAGGGCCTAAAGGGTTTGTTCTGCACACTGAAAGGCAGCGCTGAGGTGCAGGCACGGGGGGCGTGGTCGAGAGACGCCGCCTGTGCCCGCACCGGGCGTGAGAACATGTCACTCTCTGAGTGTCAGGGGAAACGTACCCACGTGGCAGCTTTCGGAAACCAGCAGAGCTGACCTGGCTGCTGTGGCTCAGTGGATTGAGCACGGGCTGCGAACCAGAGGGTCGCCGGTTCAATTCCCAGGCAGGGCACACAGGCCTGAGCTGCAGGTTGGGTCCCCAGTAGGAGGCGCACAAGAGGCAAGCACACACTGATGTTTCTCTCCCTCTCTTTCCCCCTCCCTTCCCCTCTCTCTAAAGACAAATAAATAAATAAAGCCTATTTTTTTAGAATGTAGAAGGAACCAGGGGCTTGGCACCAGGGCAGCTGCTTCCTGCAGCGAGTGCATCTGGAAGCGTCCCTCCCCCGCGGACTCCGTAGAGCAGTCTGAGGAGGATGCGCCCGGCGGACCTGCAGGGCTCACACAGTGGGGAAGGGACAGTCCCTTCCACAGACGGCGCCAGGAAAACTGGGCAGGTGCGTGCAGGGAGGGGAGCCTGGACCACTTCCTTAGACCCCTCCCAGACACGCTCAGGGTGGACCGGAGGTGCCTACGGAGGACCCGCCACCGAGACACTCCCGGGAGGAAACAGAGACGTCGGCCGTGGGGAGACTCCTCTCGGATCCGCCTCCCTGGATGGGGCCACGGCGTGGAAGCAAACAGATGGGACCCCGTCGGCCGGGAAGGGGCCGAGCCCCTGCAGGTCCGAGCACTCTGACCCAGGGCTGTGAACGCCCCCGGCCCCCAGAGGGGTGCAGACCACTCGGCTGAGTGGCCCATAACTCACCCAGGTTCCTTGCAGCGGATTCAGCAACGTGCGCCCCGTTTTGGGAGTTTCGGGGGAGGGGGTGTTGTTGTTGTTTTCCTAGGCGAGTTTGCAGCATATTGTGAGCTTTTCAGTGAAATGCACTTGAAGTCAGAGGCAAGGACTACAAACACACACACTCGCACACACACACACTCACACACTCGCGCACACACACACACACACACACTCACACAGATGGTCCCCGACGCGCACACTCGTCTTCTCCTCCGAAGGTGACGCCTCCCACAGCCGGAGCGGCTCGGTGCCGCGTCTAATTAGCAGATTGCAGAACGAGACAGAACCATCTTGATTATAATCGCGGCCTCCAGATAGTGCCGCGCTGAATTAGCTCCTTCCACGCCGGTGCCGGGAGTGGGCCTGGTTTATTTTTAGTTCCGCTGGAAGCCAGGAGTCCAAGGGCAGAGCCGCCGGTGAGCGGGTGGGGCCGCGGAGGGGGCGGGGGCGGCGCCGGGGAGAAGCTGGCCGGGCTTTCGGGAGGAAGTTTGTGAGCAGCCCGCGGGGCCTCACCGTGTCCCGGAAACGGGCCCCGCTCTCGGGAAAACCAGCCGTCGTGCCCGGAAGAGCGCGTGGTCCCTTCTCACAACACCTGCCTGGGGGCTCGACCTGTCTGGTCACCCAAAGGGGGGGCGTCTCAGGAACTGCCGCAGCTGTGAGGAGGGAGCCTCAGGGGACGGGACAGCGATGTCCCGTGGGACCCCGGGCAGGGCCCTGGCACACAGAGAAGGTGACGACTGAGCCAGTGTGAGAAGAGTGTGGACTCCCGTGAATGGTCCCGTACCAGGGTCCGCCCGGGAATTGTCCCAAACGCGCCCCTCGAAGGGGAGCCGTCGTTGGTGCAGGGGCGGCCAGTGCGGGCCGGGCTGGGCACTCCGTGCTGGCCCTAGGGCTCCCCTGTTGTCCGAAACAACTGGGTCGTGAACAGCCCGCAGTCAGGAGCGAACGAGAGCTTCGGGGTGCCTGCTGCTGCAGCCCTGGGGGCGCCCCCGTCGGTGTGGGGCTCCTCTCCCGAGCCCCCTTCAGGTCGTGGGAGCAAAGCTTCCGTCCTGTGTTGCTAAAAACAATTGGTCGAGCCATCGGTCAATCAGCGTGCAGTCAGGTGCCGTGTCGGAGACCCCACGTACCCCCAGGACGGGAACCGGTGTGGGGGTGGCCTCGGTGTGGCCGCCCGCCGTCCCACCGGGTGGGGCCTCATGCTCAAGTGGGGACTGAGTCCTGTCCCTGTTGGAAGCTGGACCCTGGCCATGTCCCCTCCCGCTGGACCTCGGAGGGTGGTGCTGAGGGGCAGCCACGGAGCCGCTGGCCTGCGCGAGGGACGTCACCAGGAAGCAGCGGGTTCTGGAGGAGCATGGTCACATGTCGGCAGAGGGGGGGCCAGCCAGGCCCGGGGTGGCCGCGCCTCTGGGAGTGTTCCGGTGGCCGCCTGAAAATGGTTTTTAATCGGGGGTGGGGGGTGAGGGGGAACCACCGAGGACAATAGGGAGGCGTGGACCGATGGGCGGGTGCCCGGACAGGCCAGCACCTTCCCCGGGTTTGCCCAGTGGAGTGGGACGCGCTCTGGTGCGTCCCGCCAAGTCGGCCTCCGGGAGGGAGGGGGCCGCTCTGGCCCGGATTCCGGGACCGCCGGCTCCGAGAACGAGGGGCCAGAGCAGCCGGCAGCCGGGCTGCCGACAGGCCACCCTCGGACCCGGTGAGCAGACAGAGAGAGACAGGGACCCCACCTTTGAGGGCGCTTCATTCAGGTGCCGGCGACCTGAGGAGGCGGCGGGTTCGCACCCTAGCAGACCCTCTGAGATTTCACTTTAAAACGGCCCCTTTCATCAGGAGAACAGGGTGTGGGTCGGGCGTTGGCTCTCGGGGACAAGTTAGCTGGATTCAAAGAAACCGCCGCCGCATTCTCACCCTGGGCGCTGGTCTTTATCCGTGTCCCAGGCGTGGGCGCCTCCCCCTGGGTCACAGCCACCTGGGTTCCACCTGGAGGGCTTGCCGGGTCCCGAGACACACGGGCAGACTGCTCAGGGTCTCCCAGAGTCAGGTGGGTCGTACCTTCAGGTCTGGAACAACAGCTTTCACCCGCATGGATTACCAAGCTTATTAGCTGTTACCTGAACCTGAGACGCGTCCAGCGTTTGAGCCCCGTCAGATCTGCCCCCTGCCCCCCGCCCCCCCGCTTCTCTAAGGCAGCACCGCCTGTGTGAGTGCCGAGTCCATCCAGGGGTTCTGCAGTCACGGGCCTGCTGTCCCCCCCACGTCCCCACAGGGCTGTGCCTGGGACGGACTGCGGCCCGTGGTCCCCCTGGTGCCACCTCCCCCACGCATGGGGCTCCGCCCTCCTCTCGAAGCTCCCTTCGTGGCCCTTCCGTCATTTAATCCCACTCGCTGGACGCGACTGGAACAAAGGAAAACGCCGATGAACTAACTAAATCCGGCCCTTTTGCGGGCGGGGCGGGAAGCACCGCTGAGTCACAGCTGGCGTGTGGATGCCGACTGAAAACGTGGTTTTACAGGAAAAACAAAAGCAGCCCAGGCCCCTCCCAGAGCCAGATTATTCAAGTGGAAAAAACAAACAAACAAAAAACCGGATTCATGTTTTAACAGGAAGTGCTGGGGGTGAGAGACTCACTGGTCCCCTGTTCTCCTGCGCCCCCCCCACTGTGTCCCCCACCAACACTGCGCCCCCCACCACTGAGCCCCCACCACCGCTGCCCACCACCACCACTGCGCCCCCCCACCACTGTGCCCCCTACCATGGCACCCCCCCTACCACTGAGCCCCCCCCACCGCTGGCCCCCACCACCACTGCTCCCCCCCCCACCACCGTGCTGATGTGTGAAACGCAGCCACACCTCGGCGCCCGAGTCAGGGCCTGCCCTCGTCCCAGGTCGGGGAGGAAAAGGTGTCTCGGCCCCGGCGCTTGCTCCGGACTCGCCGACCTCAGCGCTGCTCACGGGCCCCAGAACAACCTGACGGCCAGCGACCAGGTGCCACTGAGTCCATTTCCGGAAGTTTCAGGACTTGGAGTTTTTCTAAGAACCGAAGATGACAAGACGCCTGCCTGAGGGGACATTCGGAGACCTAAGGCCACGGGGCCCCTCAGCCTGGGCCCTCCCGGCCTCGGGGCTGGGCTGCTCTCTGCAGTGGGGAGTCCCGTGCACCCCGGGGTGTCTACCAGCACCCCGGCCCCACCCACTGGGTGCCAGGAGCACCTGCCCAGGTGGGACGACCGAAAATGTCACCAGACCCTACCCAGTGGCCGGGGGCGGGGGTGGGCTGGGCCGGTCGCCCCGGCGGCGGAGGGGCCGTCGGGTCTGCAGGTGGCTCAGGAAAGGCCGCGGCCCCCGGGAAGCTGGTCCTTTGTGCCCAGGACCTTGTCCGCTAACCCTCCCCAGCAGGGAGCTGGGCGTGCCAGAAAGACACGGACGAGGACCCCAGTTGAAACGTCCCCGGTGGCCTGTTTGTGCTTCAGCTCACGGCAGCACCCCCTTCCTCAGGAGGTTGGACCCCACAGGCTGTGGCCTCACGCCCTGGGAAGGAACGGCCGTTTCCCGGGCGGGACGTTCCCATTTCCTCCCGGAGCCCCGGACGGAGCCCCACTCTGGCCCCCTGCCGAGGTCCCTCCTGCAGGTGTGAGCTGGGGAGACCCGGGATCTCGGGGCCTCGGGAAGGCAAATTTGCACAGCAGCCCATCACCCTTGTTGCTCCTGGAACTCTTCCTGTCGCACCATTTACACGGGCCTTAAATATTCACTGAATTGTAATAAATGGGAACTCGTAATAAAGCTGGTAATAAAACGGATTATTCAGGTAATGCTATTTTATTACAGTCTCATTATGATTATATAATCCTTATTAAAATCTGGATCAAAGATGAATCTCTCACTGGAGGCGCCGCACAAGCACTTTAATAAATCCTATTTATTGCCCAATCCCGGGGTGCATACCGGGTCTTACACTTCCGCGCGCGTGAGTGGAAACGGGGCGCGGAACCATCCACAGCGCGTCTGTGGCGGCGACCCCCGGGAATTCCAGCCCGCCTTCCGCGCTCCTCCTCCTCCTCCTGCGCCCGGTCCCGTCCGGGGCAGGGCCGTTTGCCGGCAGAATGCACTCACGAGCGTTACCTTTGACCCGTGGCTCTTGTGGGCGCCCTTCCGCTCCCAGTGGCTCTCTCCTTACGACCTTTTCTGGCCGTACCCGGGCCTCCGGCGTTGATGAAAGCCGAACATGGTGGGGGGGGAGGGGGCTGGGCAAGGCCGTGGGTGGGGGAGCGCCGGTGGCCTGCCCGTGGGAGCCCACAGGGACGGCACAGCAGCCCCTGACCCTGGCCCCTGCGGGCAGTCCCTGGGAAGCGGACACAACCCCCAGCAAGGCAGCAGGAGCGGTCGAGGAGACGAGCCGGCCTCGCTGGGGGGCAGGTCCCCCCAACCCCCAGCATTTAATGCCATGAGCCGGGCAGCTCTGCTGCTCCAGACCATGGACGGACGCCGGGGGGACGAGGCAGGCCCCGCCGCACGCGGAGCCGGTCTGGGAACTGGTGAGGGGGCCGGCTTCCTGGGCGCCCCAATGGGGGAGACAAGCCAAACAAGCCCCTTCTTTAAAACATGCTGTATCGTTCGTGCCCCCCACAGCGGTCCCAGTTCCCCCTTTGCCCCCCACCCAGCCCCCACCCACTCCCTCCCCTTCATCCTTTGTCCCCACACTGCCCGCCCGGCCCTGCCCCCCTCGGGGGCGCGGAGCAGGCCCGTGACTTCGGTGCCAGCAGCGCCGGTCCTGCCCACGCTCGCCCACAGCTCCTCTCCAGCCCCCACCCCCCCCACACACACACACACACGGGGCAGGGGAGGCAGGGGTGGGCGAGACGGGCACCGTCAGAGCGCCCCCCCCATGGCAACTGCTCTCCGGGGGGAGGGCCCTGGGCCCAGCCTGCTGCGTGGGTCCCCGGCCTCGCCTGCCTCGGTTTCCCCATCTGTAAACAGGCAAGAGTCTCTGCCTCGGCATCCTTGTGCGGAATGAGCGAATGAGAATTACCATGCGGGAGTGCCCGGCACGTAACCGTGGGTGTCGTTACAACGTTTTCTGGATGTAAATAAATGCCGTACCTGTTTCTGATTGTGGCTTGGGGACCGTCCTAGGGGGTGGGATCGCAGAGGGCAGGGGCTCAGCCTCAGCCACTGGAAAGCAAGACCCCCCCATCCCTTCCTGGGGGGGAGGGGGCTGGCGGAGGCGGCACCACCAAGCCCGGCTTGCGGGGACTGAGAGGGGGTCTGAGAGGAGCCACCCAGCTGAGCCTTGAGCCGGGGTGGGGGGGAGAATGCGGGGTGGGAACAGAGCCAGGCAGGGGGTGGGGTGGGGTGCGGGGTGGGGGAGCCCTCTGAGCACAGACTGGAAGCCGGAGTAGAAACCTGCTTCCAAAGCAGGATTTAGGTAAAACTGCTTACTAGCAAAGTGGGGCTTATCTAGGATTTTAAAGTTTGTTCTTATCTGCTGCGTCCTCAGGTGCGGGAGCCGGAGGGGTTTCTGCCCGGTCAGCGGTCTCCGGCCGTGGCAGCCGCCCGGAGGCGGTGCAGACCCCATGCGGGCGAGCCCAGCCCAGACGGGCGTCCGGCTGCCCTCCCTCGGCCGCGGGTGCCCCGGGCACCGTCCTGGGCCACGCGCCGAAGACGCAGCCCACAGACGGCCCACTGGGGGGCCACGCCCATTCGTGAGCGTGGGGCGGGGTTTCTCTCTGTGCCCCACCCCCGTCCGGGCGGGACAGCCCCCAGACTAAACACCCTGCGGCCCCTCTGCCCTCCCTGACCTTGACCCGTTAAGGGCCTCCCCCAAAGGGGCCCCGGTGCCCGGCACTCACATGGCTCGGATGAGGAACCGCAGACTCGGACTCCGGGCCACGTCATGAGGCGGGTCCCCGGCCCTCCGCCCCCCGCACCCTTGGGTGAGGTGCACCCCGTCTTCAGAAGGAGCGGCTGCACGCACAGGCTGGTAAGGAAAAGACCCCCGGACAGAAGCGACTCGGGAGAGAAGGCAGGAGGCATAAGTGGGAAGCGAAGGAAGATGGCCAGTGAACACCCAGACCAGTCCGCTGGCCCCCCCACCCCGGAAACCGGCCGGCGGCAGGCGGGGCGCCACGCCGGCTACTCTGCTCAGTGGAGCTCCAAGGGGCTGGTGGCGGTGTCGAGGAGGCTTGGGGAAACGGGGTCCCCTGAGAGCACCCACTCTCGAGCATTGAGATGTGGGGCACAGTCCGGGGGGAACGAGAGGTGCCTTCGTTTTTGGGTGCTGGGCAACTGGGGGCCACAAACACGGCTCCAGCTCGGGCTCAGGCGTGAGGTCACAGTTCCATGGGTTGGAAGTCCGGCAGAGCCCGGCCCTCGGCTCAGGGCCCCACGGGGCGGAAGCCAGGGGCCCGACTAGACCAGCCATCCCTCGGGCCCAGAGCTGTGGGGGACTCACTCCATCTCGTGCTTTCCACGTGGCTTCCCCCGAAGCCCCCGGATTCGGGGGCCGTGCCTGGGGAGTGTGGGGCCGGGGCAGACGGCTACAGAGTAGGGGCGTGGCGGGGAGCCTGGGGCAGGGGCGCCCAGAGAAGCAGCTCAGGGGAGGCTGGTCAGAGGGCCGGGGGAGCCCCAGGGGGGGCTAAGCGGCCCCAGCGACATGCAAGGACAGGAAGAACCCACAGCCACACGTCCCGCTGCGCAGCTGGGGGCCACCGGAGCAGGGGTGGGGGGCTGGTCTGGGGCCCGCGGGTGAGCAAGGCCACCTCAGGGAGGAGCGGGCGCCAGGGGCCCCCAGTCCTCGGGCGGCCCTGGGCTGGGCAGCCGGGTCACTGCCTCCGCCATCAGTCGGGTGCATGGTCACCTGGAGGGTCCAAGACCCCACAGCACAGGCCACCTGATTGGGGGCCTTTCTGCTCCCCAGGTGCGGGGGACCCAGGGGCCCGAGGGGACCAGCTCCGAGCCGGACGCAGGGCGGCCGCCCCCTCGCCCTGGTCGCCTTCTCTGTCTGCCCTTAGAGACACCAGTAACCTGCGGCGTCATCAAGCAGGCGGCTTGCGGGGCGGGAGCCGCCTCCACTCCCCGGGGGAACCCAGGGTGGGGCTGTGGCCGTGGGAGAGGGTGGTGGGGTGCGTGGGCTCGGCGGACCACGCCTGGGCCTGGCCGGGGACCCCTCTGCGCTGTTGGGGGGGACAGGGGGATCTCCCAAGGCCCACAGACCTGTGGGGAGGGAGCCAGGACGGCTCCGGAAAGTCAGCCCCCTGTCTCCGGGAAGGGGGAGGACAGGCAGCACCCAGGCCTCCCGGACCCCCACCCAGGCCTCGGGCAGTGCCGTCCTTCCGTCCGAAGGGCATTTCCAGGAGGCGTCCCCCCACTCTCCCGCAGTTTTCCAGACGGGAATCCCCCCTTCTGTTTAGGGAGACGGATCGACTGAACACTAACAAATTTGCTCTAGTAGCATATTCACTGGTAGGCAGGCGTGAGATAATGTAACTCAATTTCTATCTTAAATCATTGTTTTAATCTCGCACTTGAATATCATCACTTAATTTGCACATCCAGCTGGAAATATTGATCTTTGGAGGCATTTATTCTGTGCGTTAGGTAAGTTCTGTTTGCACTCTGCTACGGAAACGGTCCTTTGTGGCTCACGGTGCTGCCGCCACAGTGCCATTTCCCCCCTCGTTTCCCACTCGCGTTCCCCACGGGGCCCTGGCGGCTTCCCCGGGGATCTGGGCATGGACCCGGGGCGGGGATGCTCTAGAGAGGCTGGACAGGGTTCCCCAGGTTGCTTGGTTCCTGTGGCTGCCGTGTGCGTGTGCCTCGGTGGGTGCCGTCCACGGGGGACACGGGTGTCTGAAAGCCGGTGAGGAGCCAACAGCAGGCTCGCGGACTCGGCCCCACAGGCTTCCGGCTGGCCGCGCGGCCCCTCGCTGGACGAGCCGGGGAGGGAGGGGACGTGAGGCTGCCGTGGGCTGGGCGTCGGGGCCTGCCGCTGTGGGGCGGGCCCTGGGCCTCCTCACAGATCCGGGGCCTCTTCCGAACCCGCCTTCTCCACGCTCCCGTGGCCTCCCTGGTGGGCACCACGGAGCAGGCGTGCCGCCCCCTTGTGGCGGGCAAGGGCCGGTCACCCCCTTCACTGCGCATTCGGCCCTGCCGGGTCCCGGGGGCCACCCCCTGGTTGGGTCCCACCCGCCCACCTCACGTGGCCCATGACAGACTTGCTCCTACGGAGCGGCTGCTCCTCCGGGGGCTGCATGGCTCCTCCCGCCCTTGACCCCAACCGTAGCTGACCTCCCAGGAGCCCGAGGCCCTGGCTGGCGGCTACAACTCTGCCCACTGCACAGAGGAGGAAGTCGAGGCTCGGGAGCACGAGCAGAGGCAGTGAGCGGCGGTTAGACGAGAGAAACGGGGGCGGGCCCTTCCCTGGGTCTCCAGTGGCCCCACGGACGGCTGAGCTGAGTCAGAGGTCCCAGCCAAGGGGGTCCCCCAGGAGATGTGCAGCCTGGACCCATGGGTGCAGGCCCACTTGTTGGAAACGGCTCCTCCCACGGAGAGGACGGGCCTGGGGCTCCAGGCAGGATCTCGGTGTGGGTCCAGCTCAGAGAAAGGCCGTTGACATTGAGGAAGCTTTTTGGTGCGAAGTGCTTAGAAATGGACCAGATGTGGGGGTTTCGGGGCTGAGATTTGGAGCTTTGGGGCGGCAGGACCACCCCCACCCCGTGCTGACGAATAGCAGAGGGTGTGGGTGTTGTGCCAAACACCGTGTGGCCGCCATGCAGAGCCTCCCGCGCGTTCCCGGGCCCTGAGTGTCCGTCTGTGCGAGGCGGTCCCCTGCATGGGCAGGGCCAAAGGGAGGTGCTTGTCCCCTTTCCCGCCTCAACGAGCTTGCTGCCCCCAGAGGCTGCCCCAGCGTGTCCCTGACCCGTGCGCGGAAGGGTCCCTGCCCCGGCACATATTAGAGGCCACCCGTGTCCCTGACAGATGCCTGTGGGTGTGACGCTTGGTATTTCCTGGCCGTGAGAAGCCAGTGACGCCCCCTCCCTGCACCTGTGGAATACCGGCGGTCTCCGCGGTCAGGCGGGAGCGGCCCTGCCGGCGAACAGGGGTTCTTGCCCTGCACAGCCCCGGGGCGTCTCTGGTGTCAGCACAGGGACAGAGACGCCCTTGGCACCCGGCTGGACCGCGGGTGAGGCGCGAGGTCTGTTCCGCCAGCAGAATGCCTCCAAGGGCACCCCTGTCCCTTTGGACGAGGGGCTCTTGCTCGGAGGGTCACCCGAGGGCGTGCACTTGTCGCTGTGACGAAGGCTGGACCGTGGCCGCGGCCCCCGGGCAGGGTTGGAGGGGACCACGCAAATGGTGTCTCCAGCCCCGTGATCCGGTCCTGGAAGGTGGAGGTTCCTTCTCTGTGGAAATTCGGGCGGCAGCATGCGCTTGGGCGACAGGGGTGCTGGGAAGTCCTCTGACGGCCGCAGCCCTGCTGACCCCGCCGTGTTCCTGGGTTTCACTCGTCGCCCACGGCTCTGCCCGGACCAGCGGTGGTTTCCCTCCAGCTTCAGTGATTAGGAAAAAAAACAGATGGCTCCTCCGAGGCCCGGTGCGGAGGGGTCCACCCGGAGGGGCGTGCGGCCAGGCGCCCGGCGCCGGGGCTGCCGTTAAAGCACCAGGGGGCAGCCTGGGCACCGGCTCTGCTGGGCGCCGGGCGACAGCCGTGAGCACGAGAGGGCGCATTGACCCCTGTGGCGTTCGCTTCACAGGGTCGGCCCCTTCCCTGCCCTGGAGCCCCCGACCCACCCCGGCCGGGCCGCAGCCCCGACTCCAGCCCAGCCCTGCCCAGCATCCCTTTCAGCGGAGCTAAAGGAGATATGGAGACGCCACCTGCTGGGCCCCCCTCCCAGGACCTTGGGAAGGTCACCTCTTCCTCCAAACACCGCCCCCCCCGCTGGCCTCGGTGGAAAGGGGCCTGCGGGTGTGTGACCCGCAGGGCCGTGTGGGTCTCTTTAGATGGGTGGCCCTCCACGGGGGCCATTCTGCCCCTCTCCCCCAGGCAACATGGGCAGTATCTGGAGACGTCTGGGTTGTCACCTGCCAGGTGGGTGCTGCTGGCAGCTGGGGGTGGGGCCGGGGGGCCACTCAAGTCCGAGCCCCGCAGGGAGCTCTCCAGCCCCTGACGCCACGTTTCCCGGGCGAGGCTGAGAAGAAGCCTGGCTCCGTCCCTCGCGCCTGGAAAAGGGGGGAACTTGACTCCTGCAGGGACTTGGCTGCACACGCCGAGATGACCCGGGGGACAGGGGTGCCCCGGGACCTCTGACGGAGAGCCGGGCAGGGCGCGTGTCCGTGAACCAAGACCGCCTGTGTGGGGCCCTTACGGTGTCCCTCTGCACTGGCGGTGGTGGGACCGCCTGCTGTGAGGGTGACCCCGGACCCCACCGGCCCCTGGCGGCCCTCTGACCTCCTGCCTACGGCGCCCTGCACCAGTCGGGGATCGTTTGGAGGAGAAGCGGAAGCCGGCTGAACACGTGAGGCTCGGACTGCGGGCTGAAACCCCCTCCGCCGGCAACCTGCTCGGGGGGAGAGCTGGCTCCGTCTCTGCTCCCGGGAGGGGGCTGCCGGCAAGTCCTGCCCCCTGCAGTCACGTTCAGGGAAGGGGCGTCCTGCTGGGGCCTTGGAATTGGGCAAGTGCACCTGCTGGGTGAAGTCACACTTGTGTGAAGAGGGGTTAGGGCCTGGCCATGTGGCTCAGGTGGTTGGAGCATCGTCCCGAACACCGAAAGGTCGTGGGTTCGATCCCCTGTTGGGGCACTTACGTGGGTTGCAGGTTCAATCCCTGGTGGTGGTGTACATGGGAGGCAACCAATCGATGTTTCTCTCTCTCTCCCTCCCTCCCTTGCTCTGAGAATCCATGAAATATCCTCGGGTTGAGGATTTTTCTTAAAAAGAGGCACTGAATACGCAGACGGATGAGGGTGGCCGATTAGCAGGCAGCCCCTGGGCGAGCTGGCCCCTGCCCCTGGAGCCAGGGCGCGGCGGGTGCCGAGGGGCCGGACGTAGCAGGCCCCTTTCGAAGCTGGGGTGACGCGGCCCAAGAGCAGGTGCCAGGCCAGGAACCCGCCGTGCCGGGCGGCCCCAGGGACAGCGTGGCGTGGAGCGCATGCAGCTTTATAAAGGCCGAGGAGCCCAGCACATTAGAAGCCACCCCTAAAATACAGCTGTGTGCAGTCACGTCCAGCGAGCGCACACCGGGGAACCGGCGGCAAACTCCGAGAGAGGCCCGCTGACACGGCGGAACTTGGCCGCAGGGCCGGCCGTCGGTGGCCTGTCCCTGTCAGGCCTCCTTTCCCCCGAGGGTCGCGGCCGCTGGTCAGTCTCGGGCAGGGGCCGCGGGGAGAGACAGAAGGTGTCTGTGTAGGATGTTAGGATTCAGTCCCTCCTCCGACAGCTCTCAAACGCGGTAAAGTTTTACTCTTTTACCTCTCGAGTCCAGTTCCGGGGACATTTTATTCAGAGTGGTTGCACTTTAGTGGCCTCAGGTGTCTATTAAAGAACGAAAGCACGTTGCCAGAAGCTTAAATTCTCGGGGTGGAGCACACAAGCCGCCTCCTAAAGCACCTGTTCCGCAGCGACCCACAGAGAGCAGTCGGAGATCAGCAGCTTCTGGCTGCACGGCCCGAGGCCCGGCCCGGGCACCATGCTCAGCCCGGGGGACGGGAGCGCCGCTCCTCAACAAACAAACGTCCCTGGGCGGGGAACCAGCATTGGTGGGCGACTGGACCGTCACTGGATCCGGGGGCACACTGGAGGACGAGAACCGGGCAGACCTCGCGCCGAGGCTTTCCGAGAGCACGCCCACACCTTTTCCTGCGAGGCTGCAGATGGCCTCGGCGCTCCCCAGGGGGTGTCCCCACAACCCGCCTGTCCGAGCGCCGCGGTGCACCAGTGCCATGCCTGGGGACCCACGGGTGCCCTCACAATCTCGGCGAAGGGGGCCCACCCCTCAGGCATGTGCCCCTGAGACGGGTGGGTGGTGGCTCACCTTGCTCAGTCGATGTCACAGATGAGGTGCAGTGATGTGCCCGGGGGCGGGGGCTGTGGCCACAGCACCGGCCCGTCCCCCACGGTGGCACCGGGAAGATGCAGGGCCCCGCTGCCCTCATGCAGCCGTGGGTGGTCTCTGCCCCTGTTTGCGCCTGGTCCAGGGAAATGGATTTTCCCTTTAATGGGAGGGGACATTTACTTCCGGGTCTTTCCCCATGGAAGGTCACCCTTTGATGAATTAACGTCAATCTTATTTTTAACCTTCCCTAGGCAAGTTTCTGGGTGTGGTGTTCCCGGGCGAGCGGGCACCCTCCCGGCCACAAGCCAGTGACTCTCAGAGGCAAGAGGACCGGGCGGCAGAGGCGTCCTGACACCGTCCAGGACGGCGGCACAGCCTGGCTTAGAGGGTCCCGTGGTCGGAGACAGGGGTCAGGGTGTGTGTTCCGCAGAGGGGCGCCCTGGGTGGGCGCAGCCTCCTTCCGCACAACCGCTCACCAATCCTGGCGGCAGGACCCCTCCGCCCGGGGGCCACAGGCGGTCACCCTCCATGGAAGGTGCCCTCCGCTCGGCGTCACTTGGCCGGGACGGCACTGGCCACGGAACGCACACTCGCTTCCGAGGTTGCCTGGGAGCGCAAGGCCCGGGACGTTGCGCGGCCCGGTCCGCAGCGGGAGGCTTGCCTATTAATTCAGTTTCTGAGCGTGAGAGCTGCGCTCCGACAGCTCGGGGAAGGACGGGAGACAGAATTCTCGGGCAAAACCACTCTCGTCTACGAAGCGCCTCCCAAATGAAGTCGCTGTGGTCACGGGATTGCCCCCTTCCGAGGCGGTGCGCCTGGGTAGGCAGCGCGGAGGGACCCCTGCGCTCTGCGGCCCGGCTGGCCGTGAACTTCCCGGCGGGAGGCTCCGCCCACCTCCACCAAGACCTGGTAAAGCGCTGCCGCCTCCACCCGCATCGGGACCGGCCCGGGCCGCTCCGTTCCGGCGGAGCGCCACTAATTCCAGCCGCACCACAACCGCGCGGAGCCGTGCTGCAGAAATTAGGCCTCCGAGACCCGTTAGCGGCGGCGCGCGCCGTCGCTCAGCGAACGGCGCATTCTCATCGAGGTGACTCAAAACAAACCTCCAGCCGGGACGATGAAACGGCGCCCGCCGTCGGCGGGGGTCCGTGCAGACATTGGCGGCGAGGGCGGCCGCGGCGGCTGCGGCGTCAAGCTGGAATTCCGGGGGGCGGGGGGGGGCTCCTTTCACTCGCTTCCACTGCATTCCGGGCACATGCTTTACCAGCGGGATGAGAGCGCACGGAGGCAAGCTGGGATTGCGGGTTAACGAGGAAATGGCATCTTTTCCCCTCTCCAGCGGGCGGGGGTGTCGTGGGCAGAATGCATCCCCTCGGGGAAGGGGGCGTCACAGCGCACCCGCCTGCCACCTGCCGGCCTGCCTGTGGTCATCTGGGCACGCACAGTGACTTCACGCGGGACCCAAGAGTCCCGTGGGGACACCCGCCTTTGGACCCCGGAACACTCCCGCGTGTTCCCGAGGGGCGGAGCCACCCCCCGACCCCGCCCTGCCCCCCCCCCCCCGTCTCTATCCACGGCCCCCATGCTGTTCTCTGTGCCACCGCCCGGACCGCTCCTGCGTCGGGGGCAGTCCCACGGCCCTGTTTGCGCCTTGGGGACGGCACAGGCTGGGTGTCCCAGAGACTCATGGGGGGGGGGGGGGGGGCGATCCCGCTGTTCTCAGGGTCATCGGCGTCGTCGGGGGCGCCGGGCCTCCCCCCAGAAGGCCAGGGCCATCCTCCGGGTCAGACGTGAGCATCTCAGTCTTCCAGGTCAGCTCTGAGCACTCGGCGTCCAGCTCCCGACTCGAGCGGGGAGGCGGTTACCATGGTGCCGACACGCTCCGCGAGTTAATGAGAAAAGAGGCTGCCGGCTCGGCGCCGTGGGCAGAACACGGAGGAATATGTAGGGCCTGTCACTCGGGGCGCTGTGCGGAGGGCTCTGGAGGAGGCGTCCTGAGACCGTAATTCCACTTTAATGAGCGCGGCCCCACGATCTGTATAGATCGGGCAGCGGGGAGCAGGCGTGTGTACACGTGTGTGCAGGCCTCCTGGTTAAAATCCCGGAGGGGGGCCTGCGGGGGCCAGAGCGGCCGGGGAGGCGGGTGAGGGGTGCCCACGGAGCTGGGCCGGCCGCAGCGAGGGCCCGAGGGTCCCGGCAGGCCTGTGTGGCTCCTTCAGGCTTGATCTGTGTTGCTCATTTCCAGAAGCCGGGGTCTTCAGGGGCCAAGCGTAAGGACAGGCACGTAAACGCAGGTGGCAGGCGATCTGTTCGGGGTCCTGGCTCGCTGCCCCCGGGGAGGGTGGCGGCCCACGTGTGCCGTGACGGATGCTCGTCCCTCTAACAGGGATGCTGGGCTGCCTCGGTGGGACTTGAGTTCCAGGGAGGACACAGCCGCCGTAAATCGGGGGTGCCCGAGGACTCGGGGAGCGCAGCGGGAGGGGCTCTCTGCACAGCCGTCTGAGTCACCCTCTGGAATGGATGCTGGGGGTCCCCTCTGCCACCACCTGCGGGCGGCAGCACTGGCCGCCTCCTCCAAGCGGGGCGTTTGGTGCAGCGAGCGGGCCTGCGGCGGGTGGGTCAGAAGCCAGCAGTGTGTGTGGGTGGGTGGACGTTCCAGCCAGTTAGTCCCGGTGCGCCGGCACAGCCCCGGGAATCCTCCTGGCACCGGCTGGCACCTCGGCCCAGCGCCTCCCAGCCGCTCACGGGCTCCAGCTGGCCCGGCACGGCCACCACGGTGCTTCCCGCTGCCTCGCCTCGCCAGCCTGGCCCACGTGTCCGAGGCCAAAGAGGGGCTCTCTGCTGTCACCCAGCTGAGGCTCACCTTTTCACTGGGGAGCCTGAGCCACCCTCACTCGAGCTGGCAAAGCTCACACGCTTCCCCAGGCAGAAACAAGTTCAGAGCTCCAGCAAATGATAGAGGTAAGGAGACCAGTGACAGCTGTCAAGAGAAGGTCCTGACCCCACAGTTGTGGGTCTCAGAGCCACGTGCCAGGACTGAAGTGGGCTCTCCCACGGAGGGGCTCACAGCTTGGCTCCGGGAGCCCGATCCTGCGGCTGTCCTGTGGGCTGCGGCCTCCCCGAGGGCTCCGGACCAGGCCCAGGGTCCTCACAGACGCGCCCACAGCTGTGCACTCCTCACGAGTACCTGTCGGGCGGGCCGTCGTGGTGGCCGAGAGACGGGCAGCTGCGCTCGCGGCGTGCAGAGCTGTGAGCTGAGCTCCAGGAACGAAGACAGGAACCTGACGCTGTGCGGCAGAGGTCAGCACGCAGCGGCCCTCGGCCTGTTCTTGTAAATAAAGTTTTATTGGAACACAGCCTCGCCCACCGTTCCCACCCCTTCGCAGGACAACAGTGAGGCTGAGCTGCTGTGCCGGTGGCTGTCCCTCCCCCCCGCCCCGCCACACCTGGGGGCCATTCTCTGGCCCTGCACAAGCACCTTCGGACCCTGGGGCGCGGGGCCGACCCGATGGGGCGGGGGGGTGAGGCCTGCTGCCCCCCCAATCTCTGGGTCTCGGGAACCACCAGGTTTAACTCAGCACACAGCCGTCCGGGGTGGTGGTGACGTGGGATGGGGCTGGGGACACGGACAGGGCCTCCACCCTTGGGGGCCTTGGGGCCCGTGGGGGCCCTGCCCTCCTCTGTCAGGGCTTGTGGCCGTAACACACGGTGCTCCTTTCAGGATGGATGGTCCGTGGGTGGAGGGAGGGGCAGGGGACGTGGGGGGCGGGGGGCAGGCTCCAGAGGGCTCCTCTCCCGCTCGGAGCAGCCGGGGGCGGGCTCGGGATCAAAGCTGCAGAAGGAACTGGGGCGCAGCTCCTGGGAGCAGGGCTCCTCCGAGCGGGTTTTGTTCTGCCTCTGCGAGTGTGTGCATGCGTGCATGCACGTGTGTGTGTGTGTGTGTGTGTGTGTGAGAGAACATAAAGCGTGGGTCTGTGTCCCCCCCCGGGCCGTGCCCCGGTGGTGCCGTTAACCCTCTCGGCCCCGACCCTCCAGCCGAGAGTGTTTGTAGCTGGCAGGTCGGGGTCAGGAGAGGAGAGTCCCTTCGTGCTATGACCCATTCTCCGCCCCCCGGGTTCCCATTTGGCTGGGCCGGGGGTCTGCTGCCTCGTCAGCACCCGGACAGCTCCCGGAGGGGCCTAGGCAGGCAAGATGGCAGCGCCTGTGCTGGCTTCTCCCCTTGCAGCACCCCAGGCAGACACCACCTGTGGATCCCGGTGGCTGGGCGGAGCCTCTCAGAGCTCCTCAGCGCAGCTCCCCGGCAGCCACTGCCCCCACTCAGCACCCAGCCGGAACCCCTGCTTCCCACCTGGGGAATGGCAGCGAGGGGCCAGCCTGGGGGGTACCCAGGGGTTCCTCGGGGGCAGGGAGCACGCCCCTGAGTGTTGAAGCGCGGGTCCACAGTTGTCCCAGTGAGCCGTGGGACTCCAGGGCCCGGGGAGATGCGTTTATTTCTGACGCCGGACAAGAATGCCCCTCGGCGGCTGTAAGGTGCGGGAGGAGGTCAGACGGCGGTGTGGGGAGCTCAGCTGACGGCCACGGGAGGCGTGTGGAGATGCCTGTGTCAGCCCCATGGATTTCTCCCACGTCAGGGGTCTGCGTGCGCTGGGGAGAGACGAACTGGGGGCCCCGGGAGCAGAGCCGAACCTCCCGTCTGCCAGGGCGCAGCCCTGGGGCTGGGGTCGGGGGTCTGGGAGCCCAGGGGGAACGGGGGGGGGGGCTGGCTGTCTGGGGTGCCCAGTGTTCTGACGGGGCGTGGAAGCCGGCAGCGGGCGGTGGGAGGAGGTGGCCCCCACCTCGGCTGATTGAAGTTTCCCGGCGGAGGCCCCGGCAGCCCCGGGGGACGCATGCACGAGACGGAGCCTGTGTCTTCGTTGATTAAGATTTCTGATCGCTGCCTCCCCTCCCCTGTGCCGTCTCCTGAGCAGACCTGCCCAAGGCGAAGCTGTCTTGTCTTCCTCTCGCCGTCCTCCCTCTTAATTCCCTCCCCCTCCTCTGCACTCCGCCCCCCTCCCCCAGCTCCAGGACGCCGCACAGCCTCCCTGCCCCTGTGGGGCCGGGCTCCCAGGGCATGCGGGGGGAACCGCGGCTGTCCCCCCTGCCACCGCCGGTCTCCCCGGAAGAGCCTGTGCTTGTTGGGAGCTGCCCAGCTCCCACCACCATGGTGAGGCCGTGGGCCACCCCGGTCTGACCCCACACCCTAGGGTATCTCCTCGGGGACCCGGGCTCAGGGAGGGGACATGGCAGGCAGGTGGACACCGCCCCCTCGTGATCCGCACCCCCCGAAGCTGGAGTCCTTTGCGGTAACTAGGGGGCCGTCCCCCCTCACTGCCTTGGGTGGATGCATCCCCCCCCCTTTTCCTGTTTCCTTCCACTGCCCTCGTGTCTCGACGGGCATCTCAGCCCCAGGAAGCATCAGCCCTGTCCTCCTAGAGCACAAAGCCTCTGTGATGTTACAAGAAAAGTGACATAAGAATGAATTACATGCCGATCGAATTTGTATTGTTGCAACACCAGGTTACCCTGTGCCAGGGGATGTTGCATGTGCTTCGGAGAAGCAATCGATTACAAATTATGGATCTCGAAGGCCGGGAGACGGGACGTCGTGGCATCTCCAGAGAGCGAGGCTAATTTGCTGGTGTCTCTGCTCCTCTGAGGTCCCCCCAACCCCCCACCCTTGAGCCGTCCCTTCCTTCCCCGAGTCTCCTGAGCCCTGCGCTCGGCTCAATACAAACTAACGTCTTCAGGCTGAGCCTCAGCACGTCTGGGCTGCAGTTAGTTTTATCCCGTCCGTGTGTGAAAGAGGACGATGCTTTTTACCTGAAGTCAGTTTCCCTGAGTCCGGCAGGAGCTTGCCCAGGCTGGTCCCTGAACTCAGAGTCTCCGTGAGACTCTGGGCAGCGACACAGCCCTCCCTTGGCCCCTGGGCCCCTCCCGTGTCCAGGCCCGGCCCCTTCACTGAGGTCGTTACGGGGCTTTGTCCCGTGAGAACCCCGGGGACCTGTGGAACGGATCCTGTTTCTGGCTGCGGCCCGCCCTCACCGCCAGCGGTGTGGGGTCGCCCTGCACCCGTCCTCCGGCCCCTGGAGCCGCGACTGTCCTCCCCGCCCGGTGCCCCAGCTCGTGGGCAGACTGGCTGCCGCCCAGGGCTTGCGGCCGCGCGCCGGGCCGGCTCTGCGCACGTGCAGCCACTGATCTCCCGAGCCGACAGCGGAATCCTCGTGTCCCGCCCGCTGCAGGCAGGGCTTAGGCAGAGAGGGTTCTGGAACCTTCCATCAGCAGCCCTCGATCCAGCCTGCAAGGAGCAGCTTCCCCATCCACCCCTGCGAGGGGCGGTAGACTCTGTGTGTTTGTTCTCTCGCTTTTCCAAACCCCCTCGTCCCCTGTGGGGTGGTCTCATCCGCTCACCTCCCAGTGGGGTCTTCAGGACAGGTGGTCCCAGACAGCGCACCAGCCCCCGAAGAGGCCTCTCTCAGAAAGCTGGCCCTTGAGGCCTGGCCTCACCCCGGCCTGAGTGTGACGGGATTTGAGAAGCTTCCGGAAGAGGGCCCACTGTGTCCTGGCTGGGGGTGCAGTGGGTCTGGCTTCTCGGGAACGGGGCTGGCAGTGAGATGACAAGGCAGGAGGCCCATGGGAGAGACCGGGTGAGCATGGGGTGGACAGTGCGGGGGCGGACGGACGATGAATGGGTGACGGGAGGACGGGAGAAGGTGAGGCGGTGAGGCCGGAGGCTGGACGCGGTGGGACGCTGCAGGACACCCAGTGTTTGGGGAGGAGAACGGCGTCCACCACGGACAACGGGAAGGGGACAGCCCGGTGACGTGGCATTGGGAGTGGTGTTGGAAGTGGAGGAAGCCGCCGGCGCCCACCGGAGCAGGGAGGCCTCTGCACTCTGGAGGGGCAGCAGAGAGCTCGGGGTGACGGGGTCGGAGTGACGGGGGCGGTCCAGCGACCAGCAAGGGGAGAAGGGCGCCGGCGGGTCCTGGATGTCGGCGGCAGAACCCGGCGAGGCGTGGAGACGCCTCAGGCTCACTTCAGGGCGTGTCCTGCGGGCCAGCCCATCCCGTCTCTCCTCCCCGCCCACACCCGGAGTTAAACGTTCTGGGAACCAGTGGGTTTGGGGTTTCACGTTGGCAGCTGCAAAGACACGGCACAGAGCGGCAGCACGCTGTGTGGGACATGGCGGCCCGGGAAATCCTGACACCTGAACCCCCACCAAAGACCTCAGGGGGCCTGCGCCATCAGGAGGGCGCGAGGCCTCTTGAGGAGGTTGAGTCCACGGGCCCCTGCGTGTCCCTCTCCCCTCCCCGCCCACCTGTACCTGAGCCCCCTGGGGGGCGGGACCCCGACGTCGCCCTGGGCTAGCGCTGGGCACTCTCCACACCTGGGGCCGTCACTCTCCGGGAGACCTCCCCCAGGGCCCTGCCTCCGAGCGGCGGCTGGTCCCGGGGGACGGGGCGCAGACACCAGGACCGAGCGTCCAGGAACTCGCACGGCACCCTGCCCGCACGCCTCTCCTGCTCGTCCACCTTCGAGGTGGGATTTGCAAAAGTCCCCGCCAGTGACGGGGACTGGAGTAAAACATGGAGCACCGGACTTCCAGCGGGACGGACTGGGCAGCGGCAGGGACCTGGCCCGGGGCCCGACTTCTCCCCGAGAGCGGGCTCCGCGGGACGGGCGGCCTGGGCGGCATCGCCCTTGGCTCCGGGCCTGGCTCGGAGCCCGGGCAGGTGCAGGAGACGGGCGCCAGTTCGCAGATAACCCCAGAACCCCACTGTCACCCCCGTCACCCCTGCGCCGGGGTGGGCGGCTGGATGCCCACGCTGGGAGCCCGGGGCGGGCGGGGGGGCCTCGCCCGGTCCCTCCCCCCTTTCCCCATCCAGCCCCGGCCAATCACGCTGGCTCCTGCAGCGCCTCGCTCCTCTGCAGGTTTTCCCCGCGGTGTCGGGAAACCGGCGGTCGCCGCCGTGTCCGTGGCTGCGAGCGCTTTCTCATGAGCAGGCTCGGGCGGGAGCGTCTGCACGATCAGCGAGGCGCCCGCCGCCAGCAGCGAGTCTCAGACTCGGAGACCACGCCGGAGCCGGAGCCGGAGCCGGGCGCCGCGCACCTGTCCCCGGGCCGCCCTGCAGGCAGCGTCCAGAGGCCCGTCGGGCGGGCCCCCGCAGCCCCCAGTGCTGCCCGGTCAGCTGACCTTCACTCGGCCGTCCCCCACGGGATGCTAACCAAGCCGGAGAACTTTCCAGAGAAAACAGCGGCCGGCGTCTCCCTGCTGCCAGCGGGCTGTGTGTCCTCGGGGAAGGCACCGCGCCTCTCTGAGCCTCTCTGAGCTGACGGTTCTCCAGGATCTGGTCCTAGGAAGTGATGAGGAGGACCTGCAGCCCCCGTGGAAGCCTCCGGAAGGGCAGCCCCCCCGCAGAGTGTCCAGCATGTGCTCGCAATTTGTCACTGAAGCAAACAAGTTGACAGGCAGGGACATCACCAAGTGGCTCCGCAGGCCCCTGCCTCTGGGACCTCAGGAGAGGCTGCTGAGCTGGGCAGGGGCCCGGCTGCAGCCGGTGTGGCCAGAGCCTCAATCTCGGGCCTCCCTCCCCCCCCCCCCCCCCGCCCCGTTTACCCAGCACTGCAGACAGGCAGGGGGTCGCACCGTGTGTGATGCCGATGAGCTGAAGGCACCGATCAACAGATGCCTCCCTGACTCCCCAGGGTGGCCCTGGGACTGGGGATGGACGGGGGCCATCAGCCAGGGTCACGGGGGGCAGAGGTGGCGTCCCCAGAGGCAGCCCCACCCAGCCCCCCACCCTGACCTTTCAGAGGAACCCGGCGGCCCTCCGCCCCCCTCCCTCCCCCGGGGCACGTGCCCAGTCTCCACTGGAGAAGAAATGCTTCAGAAACGGACTCCGTGCAGCCTGACCCAGCGGCCTGTGCCCCAGGTGTGGGCATGGGTGTGGGCAGGAGTTAAGGGGCATCCTGGGGGCCTCAGGGCGCATTCCGGATGCTGAGTGGGGGGGGGGGGCGCCCTGCACAGAGGGGAGGGGCGTGCACAGCCTTCTGGGCTCCTGGGAAAGATGGGGGGAGTGCATGCTGCCCGGGACCCCCCAAGCGCCGACAGCAGCTGTCCTTCTCTGACTTCGCTACGTCCCGCGTCACCGCCCCCAAACCGTGGTCGGCAGGTGAGGGGAGAGCCGCCCGCCAGCCCCGCCTGGTCCCCTCCTCTGACGCTTCTTTTTCATTGTGGCCATTTCTGTCCCACCCCCCTCCCACCCCCAACACAGAGCGCAGCGCGCCCGGCACCTGTCGCCTGGACAGAAAGGCGTTTCGGAGCCTGCAGCTCGGGCAGCCCCTCCCAGGTCCCATCAGCACGGAGGTCGGGGGGCTTTTTGTTTCTCCAACAGCACCAGCTGCCCCCCCACCCCCCGCAGAGGAGCCCACAACACGGGAACACACGAGAGATGCTACTCAACATCCACATAAAATAACTGAAAATATTTGGAAATATGTCACCGAAGCATTAACCTCCGTCGGCCTCCCCCTCCCAGCCCAGAGAGAGGCTTTCCCCCGTCCTTATCTGGCTCCTCCGCGTAATTGCTGCTTTGAATCACAAAAGCCTTGTGTGCGTGCGGGACGCACGGGGCTGCGTTTGGACCCGCTCACCTGCGAGGCCAGACCGGCTCCCCCAGAGGAGACACAATGGGCGCCTCCCCGAAGAGCCCTGGATCCTGTTGTAAGGCGGGGTGGGGGCTGCACCTCTGGGGGAGGCCTTTGTTCTCGCCTCCTGAAGGAGGGTGACCCCTCATCCCCGAGCTGGTGTTCCCTCCAACTCGCCTCCCAGGTTAAGACACAGTCTGCGCCGAGGCCGAGAGATAAAGGGGCTTGCGGGGGCTGGGGAGGGGGCTAACACCTCGCTGTTGCTGGAAGGATGAGAGGCGCTGAGGCCGTGCGCCGCGGCCGCTGGTGGAGCCTGGAGACCGAGGCTTCGGTGCGGAAGTCGGCGTCCGGGTCCCTTCCTGCCCATGGACCGACCGAGTCTGGGCCACAGAGTGCAGGCTGGGGGTGGGGGCGGACCCCGGGCGGGGCCGGCCCTGGCAGTCACCCCCGCCCGCCCCGCCCCCCACCGGCTCCCTGGGCCTCCAGGCGCAGACGGTGAGCTCTACCTGGGCAGGTTGCTTTCCTGCGTCACCTCCTCGCAAACGCCCTCCCGGGGAGACATGGCTTCCGCTCGACCCTCAGCTCCGGCCCTCCCTCCGGCCGAGGAACGTGGGCGAAGGGCCCCCCGTCTCGAGGTGGTAGGGCGCTTGTGCTGAGACGATGTCCAGAGAGGCTTAGCCGGCTCCCCGAGGCCACACAGCTCGTCCCGCCGGCTTCTGGGCCTCAGCTCTGGGCGAGGCAGCATGCCGGGCTCGGCCCCGGCTGTAGGGGACGCACGCAGTAGGGCTGCTCACACGGTGGGACTCGGCAAGACGGGTTGAAGCTTCAGGTGCACGGCTTTCTCTTCAGCAGCCGGAAGGGTCTAGAACTGGGGCTGCCTCTCCCTGGGAGGTGCTTCTTCTGTCCAGGAAAATCCGGAACCTTCTTCTGCTGTCTTCCACAGAACGTTGGGCAGGAGCGAGACCCACTGGGAGCACATGAGACTTGGCGGGTGGGGTCGGCTTGGAGGGCGGGAAGCCCCCTCGGGTCGGAGGCCCAGGCCGGCGGGCTGCTGCCAGGACCCCCCCCTCCCCGGCCTCCAGCCTCCCGGCCTCACTGCCCCAACCGTCTGAAAAAATCCTTCCCGGTTCACTGGCCTTTCCGCACATTTTAATTTACGCCGAGCAGTAAAATGTCATATAATTTTTATACATCTGGCTGAGCTTTTCCGCAGCTAGATTAAAAAACAATTCTTTATCACGATTTCACGTCAAACGTGTTCAAGGCCTAATTGTCTCGGGATAAACGCTTCATCACGCACAGCGATCCCCACCAGGGCCCCCGGTGACCGCCCCGTGGGGGCGTCTCCAGAAGGGGACGTTGCTGAGGTCTGGGGATCCGGCTGAGGGCCGAGGGAGGCCGGGCCTGTGGTCTCCAAAAGGACCCGGTGGGTTAACCGGCTGCCGTCCCTGTGGCCAGGGGTGCGGCCACCAGAGCATAGCTCCAAGGGGCAGGGGTCCGCAGACCCGGTCCGGCAGCACCCCGCCCCGCGAGCCACGGTTGCTCGTGGACACGAAGACCAGGCGTCACAGGCCAGAAGGGCGGGGAGATGAGGAGCCTCTGCCGGCGCTCACAGACCCGCGCGCCCCGAGGCCGGGGGCAGGGGCCTGCATTCCCCACTTCGTCTCCCCGCGCGTGTCCCTCGGAGTGCCGGAGTGCTGTCTTATCTGCGGGAGGAAGGACGGCCAAGCCTGAACACACAACGACACCTCCACCCGCGGCAGGCCTGCAAAGGGACGGCGGGGGCCGCACGGGGTAGCAGCCACAGGGGCCGCCGCTGTTGCTGACGCGCGTGGCTCCCCACCCGCGGCGGGGTCCGGCTTCCTCACCCCGGCGCTCAGGGCTGGACGCCCGGCCTGCGCTGGCCAGAGGGCCGGGGGCACAGGCGGGCCCGAGCTCCCCCGCGGGAGGGGCGGGGGCGGGGACAAGGAGTGGGATGTCCGCTCCGCAGGGCCACACGCCCCCTGCCGAGGACTCCGGGGGAGCAGCCGCAGGACCGCACGGCGCACCCCGATTTCCCAGCGTGCATTTCTTCCGGGTCCCCTCCCCCACCCAGGACCCGCCCCCGAGACCCCCTAATGCTCCCGCGGGCGCTGAACGCCGTCGGGGACGGAGGTGAGCGTGCACGGTCGTCACGGGAGTGCCGCCAGGTGTCCGCCCCGCCCCCACGCCAGCCCTTGGGTCCCTTGGACAGTGACCTTGCGACCCACGAAGAACATTTCCTTCCTGCTCTTTAGACCCCGGGCTGGGAACAGGAGCAGCCCACGCACAGCCGGGCCCCGGTTTCCACGGAGATGGCCTTGGGCTGAGACAGGGAGGCCTTGGAGAGACCCTGGGGCGGAGGGATGCGGATCCGCTTCCGGGTCGGGGTGGAACTCCCTGCTCAGCACTGAGCCCCCCAGTCCTGGCCTGGTCAGTGAGCCCCCAAGTCCCAGGCGGTCAGAGCCCAAACGCATGTGGGGGCGCATCCTGCTAAGGAGCCCCGAGGGTGTCATGTGGGCCCCCCTCGTGACACCCCCGTGGGGCCCCCTGGAGCCCCAGACAGGACTGGGACGAGGTGGGACCCGGTCGCTGTGCCCCTTGCCGAGGGCTCCTGTCCCCCCCCCCTGTCCCCCAGGGCCCCAGGACCAGTCAGGACCCCTCCTGGGGCTCTCCTGGCACCGCGTGCCCTGGAGTCCCCAATACGGCGGCTGCATTTTTCATGCTCGTGTGCCTGCCTGTCATCGGTCCCCTCCCCGGGGCCGTGGGGCAACTGGGGGTGTCCACTGTCTGCTCAAGGGCAGCCCTGCCCCCGTGGGCCTCAGGAGAGACCTCGGACACTGCAGATTTCCACCCCGGGACTGCAGACACCCCCCCCAGGGTCTGCTCACTTCAGGGGGCCCCCCAATATCTCGAAGGGTGCCGTGAGTGCGCCCGGCCGGACCGCCCTGACCGGGGAGACCAGGCAGAGGACGCCAGGTGGCTGGCGCAGCTGAGAGAGCGGGGGGATGTTTGCGTTTCTGTGTCCTTTTTCTTTGCCTTAGAAAAATCGCTGGCGGCCAGCGCAAATGTGTTTGCCGAAGGAACGGCTGGTAAAGTTCAAGGTCGTGTTTGGATTCGGTCCCAGCAAACTGAGGCCGAGGATGTGCCAGGCGGGGAGGGGGCTGCCAGCTGCCAGGGGCACCCGAGCCGGCAGCCGGCGCAGGCGGGGCGGCCAGGGCTCTGTGCACCAGCCAGGGTTCCACGCCACACTGGCTCAGGCCACGCCTCGCACCCACAGCGTGCATCCCCCCCCCCGAGTGGCAGTGCGCCCTCCCCCACGGGCCCTGGTGGCCCCGGGTCACAGCCTGAGCGGTGGCTTTGGTGCCGTCAAGTCTGTACCCACAGAGTTCAGACCCCGCATCCTGTCCAGACACTCTGGGAAGGCCCCTCGATCGGAACCCCACAGCCTCTGGAGTTTGGGGGGTGGGTTCAGGGAAACTGTGCCCATGCCACCACCCCTGGGAGGTCAGAGGCGGTCTGACTGGGCGCACCTGCGGCCTCGGAGTTGGGTTCCTGAGTCTCCCGAAACCAAGGCCCTTCCGGACACAGACCGGGCCCGGGAGCCTCGGCGTCCCTCCCAGTCCCAGACAGGAGGAGCTGTGGGCGGCGCTCATCCCGGGGTCTCGGCCCTGTTCTTCCGCCAGGAGCGAGAGGCCCACCCTCGCCGGCCGCCTCCTGGCCACGCGGCCAACAGCCGTCCACGTCAGCCTGCTCCTGACCCCAGATCCAACTTCCGATTCGTACACCTGAGGCCGAGGGCAGAGGGCCGGGGCTGCGAGTGCTTGTGTGTGTGACCTAGAGAGAGAGAGGAGTGAGGAAAGGTCTCGGATTCCACATTGTGAGCCCCGCAGCCAGCGCCCCGGAGGGAGAAGCTCAGGGCAGGGAAGTGGTCTGTGGGGGGCGCTGTGGGCCCCTGGGTTCCTACAGCACCAGCCACGGCGGGGCCCCAGGGACAAGGGATGGGTGCCGAGGACAGTGAGGCCAGCGCAGCCCGGAGCTCGGCCGGCACCCGCCGGGGAACCAGGCACCCAGGGTCGGGGGCACACTGCCCCGTGAGTCTGCCTGGGTGTGCCCACCCTTGGGTCCCATCTCGTCGGCCGCCTCTCGGGGACCCCGCTCCTCAGGTGCTTCCCGAAGGCAGAGACGTGCTGGGGGTCTCCCACGCCTGCTCTTTGTTTCTGGGTGCGCTCTCCTGCAGGCTGGGGTGGCCGCGTCCCCGCCCACGCCGAGGGGGCGCAGCGAGACTCAGCCCAGGCGAGGACTGACGAGCCCTAGTTCCGGGCACAGGGCGTGCGGACCCTGCCGATGGCGCCGGAGTCACCGTGGCCCGGCCCGGGCGCGTGTCACACTCAGCGCTCAGTCGCTGCGCGGTGCGTTCGGTGGCTGTGCCCGGCCCCCACTAAGGGCCACGCTCAAGCCCGTGCAAGGGCGTGGCAGCGTGGCGGGGCCGGAGGGCGGCCGGCTCCCTCTGGGGATGGGCGGGAGGGTTTCGTGAGCCCGACCCCCAGCGCACGGGCCCAGCACGGGCCCAGCACCGGCCCCACAGTGCCGCCTTTCCCCGCATGTCACATCGGTGGGACCATACCCTGTGTGGCCCTCTCAGACGGGCTTCCGCCGCTTAGCAACACACGGCGGAGCTCGCTCCACTCTCTTCACGGCTGGACAGCCCATCGGCCGTCCCTCTTCAGAGCGAAAGGAAACGGAATGTGGGCGTTTGTCCAACTGACGTTTCTGAAGCCCCTGCTGGTGCCAGATGCCCCCAGCGGTCGGTGCCGGAGACCTGGGCGGGGAGAGCGGGCCCAGAGCCCGTGGCCCCAGCGCCCACAGACTGGCCGAGCGTTTGCAGCCGCGGCGAGGCCAGCAGGGCGGTGGCAGTCTCGGGGGCACAAAGGACAGTCTCGGGGCTGCCCCGGCCTCCTCCAGCACCTGGAGGGTGGTGCCTGGACTCACTGTGCAGCTGCGGCGTGTGGGGAGGGTGGAGGGGTGGGCAGAGGGACGGAGGGATGGGGGGGGGCGGGGGGGCAAGCAGGCTGTCGGCAGGCGTGCTCCTGCCCCAGCACAGCCCCCGCTACGCGCTCACCTCTGCTCCTCAGACCTTCCCCGACTCCCCTAACAAGGAAAACAAGCGGAAGCCATGTCTCGCGACCGCGGCACAGCCCCCCGGCACGCCGGGCTGGGGGCCACGCAGCAGCCTGCTCCCGGAAATGTCAGGCGGGCGGCCGCCGACCCGGCAGCGGATCCGAGCGTCACTCGCTGCCCGTCTCCCGGTCACCTGCGCTGCTCTCCGAGCGAGCAATTAGAAGTGACGAGGGTAGAGGGTTAACCCACAGCCTCCTAATGAGGGCGCCACGGGCTTCTCTCCGTGGGCGCGAGTTTTGGCACCAGCCGCGACAAGCCTTGCTGCACCGGCCCTGCCGCAAGCCGGCGGGTTGGCCGGGAGACACGGTGATTTCCCAAGGAAGGTTTTGCGCATTCCTGGAGAAAGGGAGGGGCAGGTGCCGGCCGCGCAGCCGAGGGCCTGCTTGTGGGCAGTGCACGCTGGGGGTCAGGTGGGCGTGGCCCTCAGACTCAGGCACTGGCGCGGACCCCTCCCCACCGGTTCCCCGAACTCCCTTAAGGCTGGCCCCCAAAAGGGGGTGTCTGCTCAGGACACCCCTCACTCCCAGGGGCTGCTGGACCTCCGGAACCGCCCCTGCGTGACCCAGGTGGCCCTTCCCTCCTGGCTGACCCCACACACCCTACAGGGCTCCCCACCCGCACACCGGGGACTCCCAGCCTGGTCGGGGGCCCCTCTTGGTGGCCCACAGAGGCCTGTGTGGTCCTTTCCCCGTCGCCTCCCAGCCCAGCCTCCGTCTGTCCCGTCTTCCCGTGTGGGTCCCAGAGCCAAGCACCAGGGGCCACACCTGTCTGTGGCATGGACACCCTTGGGCGACCTTGGGCCAGGGCCTTTGCTCCGTGGGCCTGTCTCCTTCTGGCTCAGACGGGTGACGAGAGGCGGGCCAGCGGGAGGGCGGCGGGCTTGACATTTGCCTCCGACGCCCCCGCACCCACGCCTGCTTTGTCAGCACCACACACGGCGCGGCCGCGTCCTGGAGCACCGCGGGCCCTCCCAGGGGTCCGGTCCCACGAGTGTCGTCGGGGATCCGCTTGGGCAGAACACGGGGCCGGCTCACGCCTTTCCGGCTCACCCCTCAGCAGTCACAGGACTGCCGCTCTTGTCCAAGCCAGTGACGATCGGGCGTCAGAACTGACCGGCTCCCCGGGCCGCTGCTGACCTTCGTCTGTTCACCGTGGGGCGAGTGGCGCCCGAAACGCAGCCCGGGATGTCCCACCCCTGAAAACGGGGTCATCCCCTCGCCGAGGCGGAGCTCCACGGAGCCGCAGCCCGCGGGTGACCTTGGCCGGTGCCACGCACCTGGGGACCCCGCTCGTGGGGCCCCGGTGTCCCCCCACGTGCGTTCTCTCCGGCCAGACGGGGCGGGATCACCTGCTGGCTTCCCAGGGAGAAGCACCTCCGTGTTAGCCCGACGGGGGGAGGTGGGGCGCCGAGGCGCGGCGTCCCAGACGCGGGAACACGCATGTTACATGTCGTCGTGGCGCCGGCGACAGTGAAACGCGGTGGGCGCGGAGGGAAACACCGGATCACGCGTAGCGGCGAGGGGCTGGCTTTGCGCTTCGGGGAGAAACAGTAGTTAAGTCCCGTGTGTTGTGACAGTGGAATCGCTTCAGAACCCGGGCCACCCCCCACGCTTGCCGAGGCGCCCACGCTTTCGTAAACACTCGGCAACCTCGCCCGTGGCTCCCGTCGGCAGAGCCCGACGCCGGGGGCTGGTGCCGTGTCATTTATGGCGGCGCGTGGGTAGAGATGTGCCCCGGGGGCCGAGCGGGGGCCGCCCCTGGACGTCCCCCCCGCGGAGGGACGCCCGCCGGCCGTGGGGTGGGGGGTGCTGGCCGTCGGTGCCTGACTCAGGTCTGGCAGCGAGCACCGTGCCTGCCGGTGGTGTGGGCGCCCCCGCTGCCTGCACCCCGTGTCCGGGCCACCGAGGGGGCGCTCGGCTGCCCCACGGCCTCTGCCGGCCCCGCTCCGGCCCCGCCGCCCGGCATGTGTCGGGCTTGTGTCGGGGAGTAAAACGAGCCGCCGGAGAACACAGCCGTTCCAGCTCCGCTCAGAGCCGCTGGTCTCGGCCCGCACTCGGCCGTGTCCCGGCTGGGACAGGGCCCTCGAGCAGCCCCGCCGCCCGAGGGCCAGGGAGCCGCTGTCCAGACGGAAAATGCCCAGCCCCCGACTCCGGAGAACCCCGGGCCGGGAGGCCACGCGGCTGCCTCTCAGATTTCTCACGAGTGCGTCCCTGGTCTTCCGTTTCCTCTTTCATTTTCAATAAGCAACACTTCTTTTTCTTTTTTAAAAGGTTTTATTACTTATTTTATTTTTTAGAGAGGGGGGAGGGAGAAAGAGAGGGAGAAAAACATCAGTGTGTGGTTGCTTCTTGCGCCCCCTACTGGGGACCTGGCCCGCACCCCAGGCATGTGTCCCGACTGGGAATCGAACCAGCAACCCTTTGGTTCTCAGGCAGGTACTCAGCCCACTGAGCCACGCCAGCCAGGGCTTGGTTTCCTGTTTCCAAGGCCTCTGTGTGCTCCCGGGAGAAGAGGGACACCCAGCGCCGGAAATCAGCACGGGGTTTATGTCGCCGATTCCTGCTGTTGTTAGGGCCCCGAGCCTGCCGCCTCAGAGCGCACCCCTGCGGCCGCCGCCCCCCCCCCGACCCGCACCGCCCTGACCCTCCTCTCCCTCCTCTTGCAGTCAGGTTCCGCAGCTGTCCGGGGACGGAGGGGACACAGTATGAGACCAACAGCATGGACTTCAGAGTCGGGGCGGACGGCACGGTCTTCGCTGCCCGGGAGCTGTGGATCCCCTCCCGGGGGGTGGCCTTCACCGTGACCGCGTGGGACCGCCGGACGGCCGAGCGGTGGGACGCCGCGGTGCGGCTGCTGGTGGCCCAGACCTCGTCCGGACACCAGGTAAGGGGGACCGCACGGGGCGGGCGTGGTGAACATCCTTCCCCCCCGGGGTCGCTGCCCCGGGACCTCTGTACGTGCCCTGAGGACAGGCGGACCGCTCAGCGGGCTGCACTGACGGGGGGTCCCCTCTGACCGCCCACCTCCCTGAGGCAGGGCCATCCCCCCCCACACACACACTGCTGTCACCACCCTGACAGTCCAGGTCACGGTTCCCACGGGGCCCACGTTTCCAGAGGGTGCTGGGCCCGGCCCACGCTGCAGCCTCTCCTGCCTGAGGCTGGGGGTTCCCGAGGCTTGGGGGCATGGGCGGTGGTAAGACAGAGCCCACGTGGCCAACCATGCCGGACAGCCAGAGCGGCTGGTGTCAGAGTGACTCAGAGACGGCGAGACGGAGGAAGACAGACGGAGGAAGGAGATGGGTGGGGGAGAACAAAAGGAAGGGAAGGAGGTGGAGGGAGGGAGGGAGGGAGGGACCGGGGAGGAGCAGTTGGCTCCACACACGCAAACCAGAGGTCCCCACCCCACCCTGTGACGGCAGCTCCCCCGACCTGCCCGCGGGGCCCTGTCCCTGGGATGGAGTGGGGTGCACCCACCTCCCCTGGCCCTCAAAGGTCTCTCTCTGGTCACTGCGCGCCCCAGCAGCCCGTGGTTAGCCCCAAACCCTCCGTGTCGTGCATCATGACTGTGACAGGTAGCCCCGTTCGGGACGAAAACACTCAGCCAGCTAGAACGGGAGGGACCGCCCTCGGTCCCGTGACGGGCGTCTACGAAGCGCCGGCAGCAACCTCCCGCCCACTGCAGGGGCACCCAGAGCCCCCCGGACATCGGAACCACGACACGGCCCCCCCCCACGCACAGACAGTGCTAACGCTAACTTTAACCCATTTTTTTTAAATTCACGCAACGCACAGAGCTCCCTGGCTGGGACTGGGCAGGGTGGGGAGTTCCGCTGGGCGCACAGTGAGCAAGGCTCCTGTTGGCAGAAGGTTCTGGAAACACAGCCTCCTTCACAGGAGCGGTTTGCGGTTGTCTGAGGAGGCTCTCACGGAAGGCGTCCAGAAGCAACTCCCCGGAGGACCGCGGCGGCAGCGGCGTGGGGCCCCCTAACTCCCTGGGTCTCGGGGGTTCATCCTCCCAGGCGGAGGCCCCCTCCTGTCTGCTCCCCGGCCGCTCTCTGCCTGGTGGGGCAAACCCGCAGCTCTCCAGTCAGATGAACCCCAAAACTTGGCGCCTCTCCCCTTCCTGTCCTCGCTGCCCCTAGCAACTGCCAACGGGCGGGCGGGAACTCGGGGAGACTTTGTGTGTGCGCGGTCTTGCAGGGCAGCTGATAGCGATTCAGTTAGAAAATGCAAATGAGGTCCCACATTTCCCCCGGAGCGCCGCTGGCCCCCGGGAGCCGGAGCGGTAAATACCGGAGACAGAGGCCCCCCCCACCCGGCCGTGGTCTGACCGGGGGCCTCCCACGCGCACACGGCGGCGGCCGCCACGGGGCCGGTGGGCGCGGCTGGAGAAAGAGGAACTGGGGTCTGTGAAACCAGCACCGGGCTCACAGCAGATCAGCATCTCCCGGGGGACGCTCGGCTGTGCGACCCCCACGCCAGACAGGGGGGCCCCCAGCCACTGTGTTCTTCCCCCGTCGGGGTCCCGCGTCCCCGGCGGGTGGGCTGAGTCTGGGCCCCCCGGAGCTCCTAGGTGGCGGTCCCCGCGCACAGCACCTCCGGAGGGGCCGAGGGTGTGAATGGGGGCCTGCGGCTCTCGTTGCCGGTGACAGGGCGGGGGGGGGCCCTCGGCCAGCGTGACTGGCGGCCTCACGAAATGGGACGCTGTGGACAGTGACGCGAGCACGGGGAGAGCGGTGGGTGACGGCAGAGACAGGGCGGGTGGCGCTCCTGCGGGCCAGGGACACGGACAACCCCGGCCTGGAGAAGGCTCCCCAGGGTCACGGCCCCCGGAGGAGCCGGCCCTGCCCTCACGTGACCTCACGCTCCGGCCTTCGGGACGGCCTGCGGCCCGGGACACACTCACCAGGGGCGTGACCGGTGCCTTCCTTCCCGGGGGGGAGACGCAGCCCCGGGGGTGCAGACTGACACCCAGATGGGGGGACGCGAGTCCTGACCCGGAACCCCCCCCAGAGGCCCCAGGACCCCTTCGTACAGCCGCGTGGGTCTCCGGTACCGGCAAGAACAAGCCCCGTGGCCCGTGAAGCCCCCTCCTGGGGCCTGTGTCCTCCCATCCTCAGGCCCCCCCCCCGCGCCTTGTCCCCAGAGTCATTACCCCCTGCATCCCTGTGCGTGTGTCCACCCAAGAGGAGGCTCCTGAGGTCAGGCTGCCGCGTGCAGGGCCCCCCGAGCAGCCCCATGTGCCGTGAGCACCCACAGGCTGGGGTGCCCGGCCTGAACCCCGAACCCCGAACTCAGACTCGAGGGCTTTCCGTGAAGGGCCACATGGGGCTTAAGTGCCAGGTGTCACCTGGGGGAAGCGCCTTCACGAAGGACGCTGGGTGCCACCTGCGGGAGGGACCTCGAGTCTCTGGAAGGAGTGAGCTGGGTCTTTTGTCCTCTCCCCAAGGTGGGCCCGGGGTGCTGGGGGGGCAGGAGCGCCCGCCACGGTGACCAGGTTTCTGGGGTCACCAGCGCCCTCCGCTGTGACGAGCGCTCATACCCGGCATGCTCACACCGGTTCAGACAGCGCCGCACACGTGTGCCCATGTGTGTTTTTTCCGTGTTTCTCCACGGCAAAGACCCGCCCCAACAGCCGGCAGAAGGCTGCCCTCCGCAGCGCCTACAGCCCTCCCCCCGGCACCCCCACCCGGGGACCGGGGTTCGGTGGACGCGAGCTCCCCAAGAGCTGCAGCTTTAACCCTTTGCAGGGGCGAAGGCGCGTGTGATCTGGCTAATGGGTGGGTGAGCGGACATCTTTGCCCCCCCCCCCCGTGTTTTCCCAACTGCAGCCCCCCCCCACCAGGGCCTACGCCCCTCACCTGACTTCTCTGCCCCCTGTGCCCGGGGTCAGGCAGGGTCACAGGGTGCAGGCGGCCACCCTCAGACCGAGTTCCAGGCTGCACGCGGCCTCGGAGGGGCCCGGCCTCAGCAGCGGGACCAGGGCCCACGGCCAGGCCTCAAAGCGTCACGGACGAAAGCGTCATCGTCATGTGTCATCGGCCACCGTTTCCAGGCCTGTCCCCGCGGAGGGCACGGCCAAGGGCACTGTGTCAATGAGACTCGAAGGGGACAAGAAAGACAGGCCCCCTCGGGAAGCTGGCTGCGTGTCCCCAGGGCAGTGTAAGGGGCGACGCGGCCACGGAAGCTTCTGAGGGTGGTGGCGGGAGTGGGGAGGGGCTGCCTCGGACCCCGTTCGGTCCGGCTGAGTTCTGGCCTCAGTCAGACCCTCCCTCCCCGAAGAAACGGACCGTTGGTCTCACCAACGGACCCCGAGGTGGGCAGGTCCGTTCACTCCCACCGATAGCAACTCCGGGCAGGAAAAAGCAACACATTTTGGCTTCACTTACTAATTTAATTTCTTACCGTGATTGCATTTTTGTTTCTGTAAACCGAAGGGTAATTCTGTATCAGAGAGTTGTCACTACACGCAATTTTCTCCATTCTCTGGAGCCAGCCCTCCGCCAGGGCACGCGGGGGAGGGGCCAGGAGACAGTCCTCTGGGGCCGTCCGGGCTGGGAAAGACGGGGTGCCCGGGAGGGGCGGGGGCCAGGGTGCTGCTCCACACCCCGCCGGGCCCCGGATGCCGGCCCTGCCGAGGGGGCACCCCGGTCTGCAGCCAGGCGTAGGGTCACCCGGCACCGCGGGTCTTGGTGCGCTGGAGAGCAACCTGGCGGTGGAGAACCCCGTCCACGCTGCTCCCCAGGGCCGCTCACACCCCCGAGCCACGCCCACCCTCCCGGCCACGCCCACACGTCCAGCCACGCCCACCTTCCCAGGCCAAGGAACAGAGAGGACCCGGGTCCTGAGCGCAGGCTCCGGCCTGTCCCTGGACCTCTGGGCACCCCGGTCCCCAGCCGCAGGCGGGCGCGGGTCAGCCCCCGCCGTCCTGAGCCACCGTGGGCGTGGGGGGCAGCAGGTGCGGAAGCGTGGGCCCCAGGATGTCCCTCCCAAGTGGGTGCACGAGGACGCGCTCACACCCGCTCACTCAGGAGCCGGTTCTCTGCGCGACCTCGGTGGGAAGCCCGAGGCAGCCCCGCTCCAGGGAGAGCGCAGGAGTGCGGGCCGGCGGGCGCTGGGGCGGGGCGGGGCGGGGCGGGCGCACGGGCCGCGGCAGTGTCGTGGGCGGAGGACACGCAGCTCGGACGTCACGCACCGGTCCTTTAGAACGGTCCGGGTGTCCGGGAAGCGCGAAGGTGTCCTCCCGTTGTTCAGTGCGTGTGTGTTAAATGCAGTGGCGTCCTGTCCGTCTTTGGCTACCATGGAAACCAGCCGGAAGGCCGAATTAGGGCTCCCAGTTAAATGTGTTCAATGCTCGTGTTTGCAGGTGAGCGCGACCTGCCGTTTCCCAAACACCGACTGAAACGGAAGGCGGAGATGCAGGAGTGAGCCATCCATGCAGACTGTAGTGCCTTATTTTTTTTTAATTGAGTTTTCCGCGGTGACAGTCAGCAGCGGGGGTGGGGGTGGGGGGACACGGAGGGGGGCCGCACTGTTCCCCTCATTGAATCCTGTTGACCCCGCCCCTGGCGGGGAGCCGGGTGGGCAGGGAGCAGGCTGAGCAGGACTCACAGGGGAGTCCCCATTGACCCTGGCATCTGGGGAGTGAGCCCACCCGCCCTCACCCACCCTGAGCCAGCTGGGAGCAGCGCCCGGTCTCCCAGGGGTCTCATCCTGAGGAAGCCCCCCTTGGAGAGGAGCGGCCTCGGTCCCCAGGCCTGACCAGGAGCTGCTTGCAGGGCGGGGCCTGGCCCCCGCTGACCCAAACCTCAGGGCCCCTCAGGGGCGGCTGGACCGGACGGCGTCCACTCGTCTGTGCCTGACGGGTTGTCGGGGTGGGAGAGTGGAGACGGGACAGCCCCAACCCCGGGCAGGTCGGTGGGGAGGAGAGAAGGGCCGGCAGGACAGGCTGCTGGGTGCCTCTAGAGAGGCAGTTGGGGGCGGGAGCGGGGAAGGGGCTTCCATTCCTGGGCTGGCTCTCGAAGGGAGCAGCTTCTGCCGGGCTACCTCCTCCAGGGAACAGGGGACCCTCACGGCCCCCACACACGGCAGCAGGACACCCATGTCCACTGGCCCATGCTTGGGAGGCCACCCCACCCTGCCCTGTCTGTCAACCCCGGAGCCCCAGCTTTCCTGCTGCTCCCGCCTGGCCGTCTGCCCCTCCCACCTTCTTACCTCTTACTTCAGAAAAAGAAAAGGCGACAATTTTGAGCCTGCCCCAGGCCAGCTCTGCATTATTTGTCTCTCACATGTGAGTGAGGGTGGGACGGGACCCTTGGTGACAATGATGTGCCCCGGGGGCGTCACCTGGCCAGTCCGGCACAGAGAGTGCCCCCCCCCCCCAGGGCGGGGGTGGGGGTGGAGCGGTGAGGCACACAGGGTCCTGTGCAAGGGCAGGGCCAGCAGGTGGAGGCTGCCCCCAGGTCATTCGTTGCTGGGGGCGGGTCTGGGCTGGGGGCGGGCAATGAGGGCAACAATGGGGTGTCCGGCGTCACACTGCTGGCCCGAGGTATCCGGGCCTCGGCCTTCCAGCGAGAACTGTCGCTGTCCTCACGGCTTCCTCCCGTCCTCCTGAGCCCATCTGCCGTCTGCTGCCGCCCCTGCCCCTGAAGAGCAGCCGCGTGCCCCTGGGTGGGCGGGCTCTGGCACTCCATCTGCACGGAGCGGCCGTCCGCACGGAGGCTGGGCTGGGAAACCGGCCCGGAGAGCGACGCCGGGCCCCATGTAGTTCCCCGCCCGAGTCGTTCCCACCCCGGTCACTGCCCACCTCAGTGACCAGCAGACCGAGTCCCTCTCTGGGCAGAACTGGCCGCGGCTCCCCGGGGAGAGGGGCTGAGGGGGGGACGCTTCGTGAACGGCGGCCGATTGAGAAGCAGACCAGGGTGAGGGCTTCGCCAGGGAGAGTCCGGCCTCCGCACCGTGGGCGCTGGGAGACACGCCGCCCCTGTGTCCCAGCTCCTGTGTGGCCCTGAACTGGGGACACGTGTGTGTCTGTGTGTGCATGGACACGGGCACACACACACGTCACAAGCACACATGTAATCCTCAATAACAGTAACGCAGAGGGCACATGGTCACCGCTGCCCACCACGCAGCTGCCGTCCGGTCGGACACACAGCAGAGGAGCGATCGGGGACCTCAGCGGTGTCACCTGTCAGGACACGCTCCTGAGAGCAACCGGGAGCCGTGCTCACCAACAGTGCGAGTCTGCCCCAGCGCTCGCACGCCCAGGGTGGCCGGGTCACCGCGGGTTCAGGACACGCTCCCCACCCACGTGCCCCCCCCTCCCGGTCACCCTCGACCTTCTCCCCAGAGAGCCGGGCGCGTCTTCCCGACTGATGCCAGCGCCCGTCTGCCGACGGCTTTCGCCAGATTTTGTTACAACATTTGTCTCGCAGCTTTAAAATAGCAGCAAACGCAGGCGGTTTATTTAAACAACACCCGGGGAATCAGTGCCCTGCAAGCTCCTCCCAGCAAGCGAAGATGAAGCAGGGGGTTTTGTTTCTTTACTGGCTCTGGGAAAGCTCTTTAAGGTTCTGAGCCTCCACCTCACAGACCCCGGGAGCTGCTGCTGGCACCCGGGTGTCCACAACGGTCAGGCGGCCTGGGCTCCCGCTCCGTCACACGGCGGGGACATGGGGACCCACAGACAGCCAGCAGCATGGCCCCCGGAGGCCGGGCCTGCAGCGGGAGCTCCCGCCTCGTCCCGCCCATGGTCTGTGGGGAGGGTCCGTCCAGCTGGGGCTCAAGAACAAACGCACCAGCGACCGTCCCCCGGGGCAGGTACCGGGGGACAGCTGAACCTCGTTACCTGTGGGTGGAGGAGCCTCGGGCGGGGCTGGGAGTTTGGGGAGCACACCGGTCACCCGGAGGACCCCCTAAACACAGACCCCGCCCCCCACAGAGGCAGTGCATCGCGGGTGGGACCTGAGACTGAGTGTCTCAGCGAGCTCCCCAGAAGCTGGCGTGCTGGGGACGCCCCATAAAGCGAACATGCTGACGCCCCCTGCACTGGCGCTGGGCGGATTCGGGCGGAGACCGGGGGGCGGCCCTCGGCGCCCACAAGGCCCCGGCCACCCCTGCGGGCGTGGGAAGCATCGGGGGGAGACCACGTGGCCAAGACTGTCCTATACGCAGCCCTGCCGGGCTCACCCGGGCACGGTGACGTCAGGAGGGAGGACTAGTCACGAGGCGGCATCTGTCACCGACCAGGGCAGGGGCTGGCACAATGTGCACCCCACGGGCCGCAGGGGAAGGGGCGCGCTGGCCTGGGAAAGCCTTCGGTGCGTAACGGTGCTGCCAACGCGCGTGCGCAAGCCTAGCACGGTGAGCCGGGGCCGGCGGGGAAGCCCCAGTGGGGGGTCTGTCCCTGGTCTGCCTCCGCGGAGCCCCAGGCGCCCCCCACCGTCGTCCCCCGCGGACTGGCCCACGGCCCGCTGCTCGGGGCTGAGGGTCTGGCGTGGCTGATCCTGCCGGTTCGGTCGGTGAGGAGGACCCGTCCTTCCGGTTGCGTTGTCTGACTCCTGGAAGACACGAGCGTTCTTAGAAGTTGATCAGTCCTTTCTGTCCACTTTGCTGTTGCGTGTCTATTCACGTCTTTTTTTCTGGTTGTAAAAGAGATCCAAGTGTTTGTTGATTTGCGAGAACTCTTTACACAGTGAGGCTGTGAGCCCTCGGTCAGGCTCATCGCGAACCAAGGGTTCCGTGCTCCTCGCTTGCTTTCAGGGTATGTTCTCACAAACTAGGTTCCAAATTAAAATGTATTCGCCCCTGCTGCCTGGCTTTTTCCCGTCTGGGAGGGTTTAAAAGCTCAGATCCCATCCGTTGGTGAAACAGTTTACGTTTTCTTCCCGTTTGTGGTTTCTTCCCCCGCGTGGCTCTGGGACCTCTTCCTGTGTGTAGCTGGGGTCCCCCCTGGTGTCCCCCTGACCCCGGCCCCTCGCCCCGACACCGTCCGCTCTTCCTCTGCCGATCTCCGATCTCCGACGGCTTCTCTGCGCCAACACCGCCTCCTCCGGGCAGACCCTGACCGACTCCCCGTCTCTCCTCTCCCCCTCCCCGCAGACGCCGCCGAGAGGCCGGAAGCCTCCAGCCCTGGCCCCGGCACAGCCCCCGGGCGACACGCTGCGCCCGTGGCCGCCGCACCCGCGCGCCGGCGGGCTACGGAGACAGAAGCGGGACTGGGTCATCCCGCCCATCAACGTGCCGGAGAACTCGCGCGGGCCCTTCCCGCAGCAGCTGGTGCGGGTAAGCCCGGGCCCCTCGTGCGTGGGTGCGTGGGTGCGTGGGGGGGTCTCGGCGCCCCAGCCCCCCCACTCCGCTCCACAGACCTTGCCAGCCGGTACTGACGGGCTTGCTCCCCGCAGGAGACCCCCTCACCCACCGCCAGGCGGCCGGGTCTCTGCTCCCCCCTCAGCACCCGGCCCTGCACTGCCCCCCCACCCCCCAGCCTCTCCACGCGCAGACGGACACGGGGCTTTGGGAACCCACGGGCGGCTCACGCAGGTGCATCGGACTTGACGTGGGCAAGATCCAGAGCGAGGATAGAATCCAGCTTTCAAAAGAGGGCGTCTTTTGTCGCTGAGTCCCCTAAGAGTTCAGAATTTGTCAGCTCCAGAGGTTGTCCGGGGCAACTGTGGGAACTGACCCCAGACACGGGGACGGGGGCAGGGCGGCTGGGGGACAAACCCGTTCCTGTCAGGAGCAGAGGTTGTCACAGGCGAGAGGTCGGGGCAGCCACCGTCGGGGCCTGCGGAGAGCCGGGCCAGGAGGGGAGCTCTGGCCATGAGGCTGGAGGGCAGTCCCCACACGGCCACTCAATGTGGCAGCGGCCACGTGGAGCAGACTCACAGGGAGCTCTCGGGGGCGCAGATGTGGGGAGGGGGCTCGGGAGGACTGTTCAAGGCAGGTTCTCGCCCCGCACGACGCGGACGGGCTCAGACTGATGGACACAGAGGGTCCCCCCTCCTCACGTCACCTCCCCTCCGACCACAAATGGTCACTGACCTTCCGCCTGGACGCAGCCGGGCCGGGCCTGTGGGACAAGGGCCGGGGCCGGTGTAGCTCCTGGGGTGATGCGCCGTGTCCTGGGCTGGAGCCCGCAAGGTGAGACGTGTGCCAGGGACACGACGAGCCACCCTCCGCTGGCCCGGGGCGCCTGTCGGAGGACGGATGTCCATCAGGAGTCTGCCCGTGGGAGACGGGGCTGGGCAGGAGCCAGGGGGTCGTCTTGGGGACCTGCCCCTGGAGTCGGAGGCGCCCAGCCAGCCGTGGATGATGGACGGTCGTCCCTCGCAGCCCCGGGAAGCCAGGCGACCTGTTGGAGCCCACTGTCTGTGCTGGTTCCCCTCCGTTGTGTCTGCGTCGTCCCTGGGAGAAAAGCCTCGTCCTCCAGCCTGTCACGCGGCCCCACGATGTGACGACTCTGCCCCCCTCCCCCCACCAAACACCGGCCACAGGCGCCTCCTGCAGCTTCCGGGCCCCCCCCCACCCCACCCCCCGCCGGGTTCCCTGTGGTCGTGTGCACGCTGCACCCTTCGTCTGCGGCGGTCCCCGGCCTGGCTGCTCCCTGCCCGCCCCGAGAGCCCCCCACGTCCCAGGGCACCCCCACAGCACTCGAACGCTCCCCGCTGGGGCCGAGGGCAGGAAGTTCCTGGCGGGGCGGACAGTCCCTCCAGGGGCCGGGAACAGTGCATCCATGAGGCGGGGCCAGGAGCCTGTCAAACCGTGTGAGTCGGCAAGGTCACCGACCCCCGAGGAGGTCGCCGACCCCCGAGGAGGGTGCCGGGCCGAGAATGCGTCCCGGTTGCTCCCCTACACCGTCAACGGCGACAAAAACTCAGCTGACGAAAAAAGAGGCGGGTGTGCCTTCGGCTGGCCCCTGAGCGGACACCCGCGTCTCCTCGGCCAGAGCCCACCCTGGCCGCAAGGCCATGGGTCACCGAGGAGGGGTCTGTCCCACGTGGACTCTGCAGCGGCATGGGGGCGCGTCGTCACCGTCCCGTCCTGCGTGCTGTCCTCGAGAGCTTCCACAGGGGTGAGGGGACCCCAGGGGCACTCGCGCCCCCCCCCCGCGGCCCCGGAGCCCGGGCACTGAGGTGGGGGCTCCATGCTGCCCACCGCCCCCCCCGGGGCAGACTCTGGGACCGCCGGGAAACCCCCCCCCCGCCCTCCTGCCTGGCGACTGGTTAATTTCTGGGGCGAGCGGTGAAGACGCGAAGGGGGGTCCCTCTCCCACCGAGGCAGCTGCTGGGGTGCCCCCGCCGGGGGCACCTGTACACTCAGCGTCTCTCTGCACCGGCGCCCCTTGAGGCCGGCGAGGTGGGCGGGGGGCACTGGGCCCGAGGACGACAGGGTGGAGGCCCTTCTCCCCCAGGGCCCCCAGCGTGGGGTGTGGAGGGGAGGTGGGCTCCCGGAACCCGAGTGATGCTTTTGGGAGCGGAAGGTCTCTGTTACCTACGGAGAAGCCCTCCGACCCCGGGTTGCTGAGACACCGCCGCAGGAGATGACTTGGAAACCCTCCCGTGTGTTTCTGACACCGGAGCCTGCAGGGCCCTGGAAACGCCCCCTCCGCCCCGCCGGGAGGGGCCTGGGAGGTGCCTGGGGGGGGGGGGGGGGGGGGCCGGTGCCACCCGCCAGGTTGAGGGGCAGCCTGTGCAGAGGCCCCGCCGCCGGCCGTGGGGAGCGGAGTCAGGGAGACAGAGTCGGGGGGAGGAGCGGGGCGGCCAGGCCCACGGTCTGTGTCCGAGTCCCGGAGCCGCAGGCAGGGCCGGGCTCGCCCTGGGCAGCGGCGTCTGCGCCGGGTTCACACAGTCGGGGCGGCGGGCCTCGCTCTGGGCCGCCCACCCAGGGGACCCCGGGGACCCCGGGTATGGAAGGCGTGAGCTGGAGGCTGTTGGAGCCCAGCTCACCGGCTCCGGAAAATCTCCCCTCCCCGTCAGCGCCCGTCCTCCCAGCCACGGGGGGCGGGGGGGACCACGGTCCCTTGCCCCCCGTGAGGCTGGCCTCTGGGAGGCCCGGCAGCCGTGGGCCACACCATGGTGACCAGGCAGCCCTGGGGGAAGGAAACAGACGCGGGAGGGCAGACACTCGGAGGAATTTCGACTCTTCAGGCTCCCAGGACCTCGTGGGGCACACCGACTGGGAGGTGTCTCGGGTCAAAGGGCGACGGAGACTTTTGTCTGCACGTGGCCCTTGGTCAGCCCTGAGATGTCTTGCGAGGCTCAGCGCAGCCGCAGGACGCACTGCCATTGATGCCGTCCGCTGCTGCGTAAAAGGACCGCCACCCAGTGTGGGGCTCGCGGGCCTGGCCCGATGCAGGCGCTCCAGACCCGTGCTGGGTGGGCCGAGCCGGGCCGGCGCCGCCCCGGGTGAGCCCGCCGCAGACACGGTGATCCAGGCCCCGACACGTGTCCAGCGTGCAGGTGGCCGGCCGGCCAGCAGGCCCCGGTCCACCCGGAAGTGCACTGCAGGCGGGGGGAGGGGGGTGCGAGGAGAGGAGCCCCCACCGTGGTCTGGTCACTCAGAGACCCTGTAGCCCAACCTTGTGTCTGACGTCGGTTGCAGGCAGCAGTGGGTTAGAAAGCAGGCCCGGGCCAGGTGACAGGTGGCGGGCCACAGGTGACAGGTGGCAGGCCACAGCTGCCAGGGCTCTCACCTGCCCAGCTCTGGGTGCAAGACGCAGCGTCCACAGTGGGGTCTGCGCTTCCAGAGCCCGACCGTGAGCGGGCAGCTCAGGGATCCATGTTTCCTTGGGCCCCTTTGCAATGATGCATCGTTTCCTTGGCCCGTGTGTGTTTGCGGTGGAACCGTGCAGAAGGGCGGAGCTGGGGATCGCACAAAGACACGTTGTGGCTGCCGCAGCGCCCTGCTGCCGGGCAGAGCCTCCGTGTGGACAGCGTGTTGAGACTGTGGGTGCGTGAAGGGACCGACTCTCGATCCTGATGATGTGGAGGGGTTTCCTGTCGCCCCAGCTCTGCGCTCCCGAGATCTCGCCACGTCAGGGAACGTTTCAGGGAGTGTGTGCGGAATTCACTCCTAACGACGTGATCTGCAACAGGAGAGCAACCCCGCACGGCACCGCGGAGCGGCTGCCCCATTTCCGCTGCCCCCTCCCAAGGCTGGTGCCCCCCACGGCCCTGCTCACTGTCAGCCCGCCCTCGGGGGTCGCGCTGGCCCTGGGGGCCATCCCCGCTCCCCCTTCCCGCTGCCCACCTTTGGTCGGGTGCAGCATGTACCGACGCATCCCTGGTGCCGCTATTTAAATCAGCTCTCCCTTATCTACGCGAGTTTATTTTAGAGGACACTTTGTGTAACCACTGCTCAATGACAAACTGCCCTCTCTGGGCCTAAAGAGACGAGAACCCCCAAAACGGCAGCAAAAAATGACATTCCCGTTCAGAGTGGCTGTGTGCCCATCCATCACCGAAAGCCGCCTCAGGCCGGCGGGGGACCTGGGGAGTGAGTGTCGGTAGCGGTGCCCGGGCGGGCGGTCCCGGGGGCGGGGTGCCCTTCACTCGGCATTAAAACACCGACCGACCCTACACCCCCCCCCGCCCCCCCGCACCGAGGGCGTCCTTCCGTCCCCGCTCAGAGGGTTTGCGGGAACGACAGCGGCTGCTGGCTCCCCTCGGAAATCAAATTACCACGCAATCCTAAAGGCTGTGGCGAGTGGCGCGTGACCCCCAGGGAGACAAACTCACAGAGCGGAGAGGGGACCCCATTGCGGAGGGACGTGGAACAGGCCACACCCCCTTGGAGAGGCCCTGGGGGCGCCCACGCCCCGGGACCAATCGGCAGGCGGGGGGCGGAGTCCGGCGTGGAGATGGGCAGGCGCCCAGCTCCAGGGGCCTGCGGCACCAACGCCAGCACAAGGACGGGGTGCTATAAAGCCCAGGGAGGGGGTGGGAAGCAGGCGTCCCCACCCCGGGCGGGACGCTGGGGGTCACTCGGACACAGGCAGAGCCCCGGCCACATGACATGCAGTCGGCACAGCCCGTGAGCGCTAAGCCAGGACAGGGAGGTGGCTGAGAGGGCAGGCTCTCCAGGGCTGACCCCCACCCCCCAGGGCCCGGGAGCAGGACGGCGGGCTGCGTTCTCCGTCTCCGCTCGCCCCAGTGCGTCCGCGCCTTCCCGTGCGGATGAGAATCGGGCGTAAATACATGCGTTGGGTCCCCACTTTCCCCCTCAACACCACGCAGAGGCTGCTGTCCTCTTGCCAGCGCGTGTTCTCAGGTTTGATGGGCGCTGGGGACCTCGCGTCGGGGCCTGGGCCGTCCTGTGTCCCCCCCCCGTGTGTCCCCCACTCCCCGCAGGGCCTTTCGCGTGGAGTGGGTGTCCTGGGGGGAACACTGAGCAAGCCCCCTGGTGACGGCAGCGCGGTGGAGCGCCCACGGAGACCCCAGGGCACAGGAAGGAAGGGCAGGTACGTGGGCCGGGACGTGCAGACCCCCCGCCGCTGGCTGACGTGCTCCCCCTCCCCCCTCCCCCCCCAGATCCGGTCGGACAAGGACAACGACATCCCCATCCGCTACAGCGTCACGGGCGTGGGCGCCGACCAGCCGCCCATGGAGGTCTTCAGCATCGACTCCATGTCCGGACGCATGTACGTCACCCGGCCCATGGACCGCGAGGAGCGGGCCTCCTACCACGTGAGTGCCTCCGCCTGCCCCCCTCCGCCCTACGGGAGGTCGTGGCGGAGCCCGTGCCGGGCTGCGGGCAAGGGGGCCGCTTGGCGCCCTCGGTGCCGGCACCGCACCCAGGGCCCTGGCTCGGGGTCGGGGTGGACCCGAGAGCTCGCACCTGTGTCTCCCTCCTGGGGCGAAAGTGGAGGTGAAGGGCTTCCTTAGAGGACCACCCGCCCTTTCCTTGGGGCCCAGCAGACGCGGCCCTGGCAGCTAAGGGGAAGGGACCTGGGGCACCGTGAAAGCCAAGGCCTCTCGCCCTCACACTCCCGTGGTGCCCACCATGCGGGCCAGTGCCCCCCAGGCTCTGCTCCACGCCCACAGGACGAGGGCGGGCACGGGCTGCAGCCCGAGGCAGGGCCGGCGAGACCTGGGCTCCCCGCTCTCTGGCCCTGTTCTCCCCCCCACCCCCACCCCACCCGGCCTTCAGGGGGGGGTCCCAGCACCCATGTTCCCATCTAAGATTCTCCCATCACGGCAAAGCCGGGGCCGTTGGCCTGCAGGTCTGGGCGGTGCCGGAGCCAGTCAGGCGGGCACCCGGGCCGTGCAGAAGCACCGCGGGTCTGCCTGCCGCTCCAGCCCGTTTGGGGAGAGCCTCCCGCCCCACCCTGCCCCGCCCCGCCCCGCCCCAGCGCCTGCTGACTGCAGCACAGCTCCCGAGAGAACCCAGGCCCAGGGGAAAGGCCTCTTTCATGTTACTTTACTTCCTGGAAACCGTGAGCCCAAAACTCAGTTTTGGAGTTTCCGGTTAACTTCCTCCTCGGCCATTCACACCAAAGGGGCGCTTGGCTTCCCACGGACTCCCTGGAAAGGGTCCTTGGGCCCAGGCCACCGGCTGGTTGCCCCTTCGTCAGGGCTCGACTCAAACATCACCTCCTCCAGGAAGCCTGCCTGGCCTCCTCCCAACTTCAGAGAGTGGCCGCCCTGCACCCAGGTCACATGTGGCTTCTCCTCTCTGGTGCCCACCTCCCTCTGGAGGAGGGGCCCAGGCCAGGCCCCTGTGTCTCACGGAGTGGTGGTCACAGGTGGGCCCCGGGGGGGTACTGATGCAGTGAACAGTAATTCAGGGGTGGGGGTATTGATTGATTAATACAGAAGCCCAAAATCAAGGGGAAGCAGCCCATCGGGACCCCTCCAGCCCCAGTTCAGGGGGCGCCTTCCCTTTGTGCCCTGAGGTGGTCCCAGTGAGTTTCCGGGGCCCCTTCCCCACAAAGCGGGGGGCTGCCGTTCTGCTTCCTCGTGGTGCTCCAAGGACAGAGAAGCCCGGGCGTGGAAGACCGACAGGGTGGACTCATGGCAGACCCCCGAGCCAACCTGAGCCCCGTCCAAGTTCAAGACCCCAGGGTCTGGGTCTGCCCCAGGCCTGACCGCTCAGGAGCGGGACTGAAGCCCGGAGTGGCCCCGGTGGCTTTTCTGCGGCCACCGCAGGTGGACGGGCGCTCAGTCATCAGGGCTGCAGGAACTGGTCCCGAGCAGGCCTGGGGGTCCCCGTGGCACCAGCCCCAGGGCCTCCGGTTGGCCCGCTGTTCCTGCAGGTCACAACCCCCCCCGCCCCGGTTCCCGCAGAGGGCAGGGCCGAGGCCCGGAGAAGCGTTGTGACCGTCCCCAGCCCCCGAGTGCCCACCCAGCCCGTCCCCTGGGGGTCAGAGCTGTCACACCCCGCCCCCCAAGGCGGCCGGCCAGGAGCGCCCCCGAAGGGGGTGGCATGGCCCTGACTGGCCGCGTGGCTTGCAGCTGCGGGCGCATGCAGTGGACATGAACGGCAACAAGGTGGAGAACCCCATCGACCTGTACATCTACGTCATCGACATGAATGACAACCGCCCGGAGTTCCTCAACCAGGTGTACAACGGCTCCGTGGACGAGGGCTCCAAGCCAGGTGAGCCCGGGCCCCGGGGTCCGGGAGGGCCTAGACCCACCCGGCGACGGCGACGAGCCCACCTGTTGGGGGTCCATGGGGTGCCCCCCCCCCACATGCAGGCGCTGTACTGGGGAGCAGGACCCTCCGAGGCCCCAACAGGGACACAGAGGGAAGACGGGCTGGACCTAGGGCATGGCCGGTCTCGGTGACGGTGCGGCTCAGATGGGAGCCCTGTAGGTCGGGGACCCCCGCGCCCCGACACGGAGGTGACACGGAGGCCGAAAGCGGAAGTGTCGGAGGATCGGGGCGCAGAGGAGGGCTGGGGCCGCGGAAGGGGAGGCCCTTCCCTCTCCCCTTCGGCAGAGACGGGACTCGAGGCCCAAGCGGGAAAGTGAGCGGCCCAGGGCCCCGCAGTGCGGGTGGGGGTCGGCATCCCCTGCCAATGCCGGAACCTCGGCCCCTGGGCCGGCTGCGCCCCCTGCGGGCGGGAGGCCCCCACGGAGTCCCGCCGCCCAGACCCGCAGCTGTGGACACTCTGCAGGTGGGGCCCTGCCCGGTCAGACCGGCCGCCCCGGTGACCTCCGTGGGCGCCCAAGTTTGAGAAGCACAGCCCCACGCTGCTGTCCCCTGAGGGGGAGGGGTGGGCTGTCCTGGGGACAAACGTCCAGCTTGGGCTGGACGTGGGAGCCAGGCCACATGGCAGCGACGAGGGGCCCCCAGAAGCAGCCAGTGACACTCAGGACGCCGGCTGTCTTTGGGGGTTCGCGGCACCATGAGCGTCCGGCACACACAGGCGGACCCCCCGCCCCACGTGGGGCAAAACCGCAGTGAAACCGAGTTCCCTGCGGGTGGCGCTTTGCTGTCCAGGGAGCAGGGGGCCTCCTGGCTCCGGCCTGCGGGGACAGGCCCACCGAGGTGGGGCTCGGCTGCGAGAGGGGCTCAGGCCGCCCCCCCCCCCACGGCCTGCGCTCCCGCGGGCCCCACGGGCGGTCAGTGCGTCCCCGTCTGGGGCAGCAAGGACACACGGGCATCGTCTCTCCGGCGCGGGCAGCAGCTGTCACAGCTCTGTCTCCGAGGCTGCTGCTCCAACAAGACAAACTGCGTCTTTGATCGATCGTCTCAGCATCTCGAGCCGAGGGCCGGCCCCGCGCCTGCGAAGGGACCGGGACGTGACATTATTTCTGCCAGAGCCTCGGACGGCCGGTCCCCACAGCCCCTCAGGGGCAAGGACAGGTGGCGGGCGGGCAGATGGTCTGTGGGCAGGGGCCGAAAACAAATGAGACAGGCTGGCGGCCGCCCCCTGGGCTGGGGGCGGGGGGTTCTCGCTCACGGGGGCTGGGAGGGGCCTCCCTCCTCAAGACCCAGGATGCTCCGTGAAGGCGCCCGGATTTCCTGCCGGAATCAAACCTCTAGGCTGCTATTTTAGAACAAGTTGCCAGAGAAAGCTGGCCCCACCGTGTCTCTGGCTTTACGTACCGGACGGACAGAGGCAGCAAACCGCCTTGTCTGCCCCTGGACACCCAGAGAAACCGGAGGCCTGGGCGGGGGGGGCCCCGTCGGCCCACCCCACAGCACCCTTCCCAGGGCGGCCGCGGTCTCTCTGGGTGGGGGTCAGTGTCCCTCACGGATGGGCCCTCCCCTCCCACACACTCCCGTGCCCTTCGGGGACTGTGCTGGGCCTCAGTGGGACTGACAATCAGAGCCCACGGGGGACCCCAGAGCCTGTCTCGGGTCCCAGAACCGCCCTATGAGGGGAGTGTGGCGCCCCCTCTTTCTACGGCAGGGCCTGGGACCCAGCTCAAGGTCCTTGCCCACTCTGGTCTGGGCAGTGGGGGAGGGACACCAGACAGAGCACACCTGGCCGTCTGGAGGCAGAAGACCCCAGGGACTGGACACAGTGTCCACATCCCTTCCCTCTCCACGTAAATGACCGTGGCGGGCCGGCCCAGACCTCCCGAGGGAGGAGCGGCAGGAACCGCAGAGGGACCACGCCCTCTCGGGGCGGGGACTCAGCGCTGCGGTGTGGGCTGCAGGTCAGGCCGGCTCCTCCCCCTCCGGTCCGGGGCGCCCGCCGCCCAGAGGCGGTCCTGCACTGGCCTGTTGCGGGGGTGGACCCCGAGCCCCCGGGGGACCGGCGCTGAGGCCCAGAGCCACCTCTGCCCTCCAACCTCCGCCCCTTCGGCCGCCTGTCCTCCGCAGCACGGCCGCCCGCCCGCCCCCCGGGGTGCCGCCCATCTTTAAAGGGTCCCCCGCGCTCCCTCCACCCTGCTCTGTCCTGGAGAAGAGCTGAGACGGGTCGGAAAGGCCGCCTCTGCGCCCCTGGCCTGAAACCCGGGGCACCAAGACCCTGTCCACCGTAGGCCCTCCAGGGTGCGGTGGGCAGGGAGAGGGAGCAGAGAGGGCGGCGCACAGCCGGGGGGCCTCTCCGGAAAGAGCACACACTGTGCGCGAGAGCGCGCCTCTCTCCGGGAAGGAGAGCCGCGAGCCTCACCCTGGAGGAGCCCCTCACCCACTCAAGGAACCCGGGAGTCCGTGTGCCGATGCAACCGTATGTATAGAAACACAGCCGCTTTGTTTTGTTAAAGAAATTTTATTTATTTGTTTTCAGAGAGAGGGGGAGGGAGGCAGACGGAGGCAGAGAAACATCGGCTGCCTCTCACACGCCCCCTGCTGGGGACCTGGCCCGCAACCCAGGCTCGTGCCCCGCCGACTGGGGATTGATTGAACCCGCGACCTTTCGGTCCACAGACCCGCGCTCAGCCCACTGAGCCACACCCGCCGGGGCGGGACGCAGCCCCTTTGAAACGGAGCCGGAGCTGCCGCCCCAGGCGAGCCACCTCGCACATCTCGGGCCTCGAACCTTCGGATGTTAAAACGCCAAATGTGTGTGTGCGTGTGCGTGTGCATGCGCACGTGTGTGTACACATACACATATACCCTGGCTGGCGCGGCTCAGTGGACTGGGCGCTGGCCTGCGAACCGAAAGGTCGCCGGTTCGATTCCCCATCAGTGCACGTGCCCGGGTTGCGGGGCTGGGTCCCCAGTAGGGCGCGCGCGAGAGGCAACCGATCTATGTGTCTCTCCCACATCTCCGTCTCCCTCCCTCCCATTCCCTCTCCTTCGGAAGGAAAAAAAAAAAAAAGGCAAAGTAACCTTGGGCTGAGCCAAGGGCAACAGCGCATCCCAGACAGCTGCTCGCAAAGACGCAAGCAGCACACACTGTCCCTACCAGGCTGCAAATTAAAAGCGTGGTTTAGGGTCCGCGTCACTGTTGCCTTTTCTGCCCCCACGGGGGCGCCTTCCCGTCAGGGACCGAGTCGGCCCCTCCTCTTCCTCCGCTCACGCGGAAGGCCGGCCCGTCTCCAGGAGACCGCGGAGTGCGTGCTAATGAGGAGTGGCCTGGCGCACGCCTGGGCAGGGGCGGCGACGCCAAGGTCCCGGGGATGGACTGTCTCCGGGCCTCGGGGCCTTCGCGGCGCCCTGCCCTCGGCCTCCCGCCGTCCTCCCCGCGTCTCTGCGCCACCCGCCCCTCCTCCTCCCTCGGCTCCCTGCCACCGTCCCCAGCGGGGCCGGCGCCCTGGAAGTTGTCCGTTAGTGCTCCGCCCGGTTGTTGGCGCTCAGCCACGGTGTCGCCCGTTTGTGCCCCCGGGCCAGGCAGGGATCGGTGCTCTTCACCGCTGCGTACTCGGCGGGGCAGACACTCAGTGAAGGCCGGGCCTCCGCCCGGCGCCACGGGAGCCCTGGAGCGTCAGGGACACCTGGGAACGCGAAGTGCGCGCTCCTGAGCGGTACCCGGTGCACCGCACACCGGGCGCTGCTCAGCGGGCAGCTGGGCAGGGCCTCCGGGCGGGTCCGCCCCTGCGCGGAGGGAGACGGGCCGCAGCATCCTGCGGAGAGGTGGGCGTTGGTTTTGCCGCCCCCCCCCCCCCCCCCCCGCGAGTCACACCCCTCCTGCCACACTGCCCGGCAGCCCGCTGTCCCAGGGCTCAGGGCTGGGCCTCCCAACCGGACGGACGGGCCCTGCGTCCTGCACCAGCCACGGCCCAAACCTCCTCCAGCTGGGAATCCGAACGGCTGCCTCCCCGCCCCCACCCGGCCCAGGCCGGTTCCGAGAACAGACACCTGCGTACTCGTTCTCAGGAAGCCTCGAAGAGGGACTCCTGCCTCCCTTCCCCCGTGTGACGGTGTGGGGGCCGGTGTGATACGTTTGGAAACTAACGCCCCCGTGAAACGTTAAACAGCAGAGCAACCCGGGAGCGGGGCACGAAGTCGCAGAAATCTTCACCTGCGGAACGCGGGCCCGCGGTTAAACAGACCGATCGTTCCGGCAGCGGGCCCGTGGCTCTGTTTCATTTCCGCGCGGGCAGAGGACCCCCGAGATGAGCGCCGCCGACCGACGCACAGATGGCGCAGATACTTGAAAGTCATCTGAATATTAAGAATTTAAATCTTTAGCCTCAGTGGTTTGAGCAGAAAGCCAATTATGGGGCTGAATTAGTTTTCAAATTAAACTGCAATTTAAGGCTGGTGAAATTAATCCTTTAAGGCGCCCGGCGGTGTGCGCACCTGACCTCCCTGGAGGGCCCACCCGGCCTTCCTCCCCGTCCTGTCAGCCCGATTAATAAAGCGATGTCCGGCGGCCGTGTCCCTCCGCAGGTGAGAGGATAGTCCCGCCGTTCTGTCTCATTGGCCAAGAAAAATTCAAGCTGTCTCTCTCCTGCGCAGAGAGGCCTCGGAGGGCAGCAGCCTCCTGCTTCTACAGCCCAGGCGATGGGGGCCGTGCCCCGCGTGGGCGCGCTTGCTGCAGTGTGGGCGCGCTTGATACAGGGTGACCGCGCTTGATACAGTGTGGACGTGCTTGATACAGTGAGAGCGCGCTTGATACAGTGAGGGCGAGCTTGATACAGTGAGGGCGCGCTTGATACAGTGTGGACGTGCTTGATACAGTGTGGGCGCGCTTGATAAAGTGAGGGCGCGCTTGATACAGTGAGGGCGCACTTGATACAGTGTGAGGGCGCGCTTGATACAGCGAGGGCGCGCTTGATACAGTGAGGGCGCGCTTGATACAGGGTGGGCGCGCTTGATACAGGGTGGGCGCGCTTGATACAGTGTGGGCGCGCTTGATAAAGTGAGGGCGCGCTTGATACAGTGAGGGCGCGCTTGATACAGTGTGGGCGCGCTTGATACAGCGAGGGCGCGCTTGATACAGTGAGGGCGCGCTTGATACAGGGTGACCGCGCTTGATACAGTGAGGGCGCGCTTGATACAGTGAGGGCGCGCTTGATACAGTGTGACCGCGCTTGATACAGTGTGACCGCGCTTGATACAGCGTGGGCGCGCTTGATACAGCGAGGGCGCGCTTGATACAGCGAGGGCGCGCTTGATACAGCGAGGGCGCGCTTGATACAGTGAGGGCGCGCTTGATACAGTGTGACCGCGCTTGATACAGTGTGACCGCGCTTGATACAGCGTGGGCGCGCTTGATACAGCGAGGGCGCGCTTGATACAGCGAGGGCGCGCTTGCTGCAGTGTGGACGTGCTTGATACAGTGCGACTGCACTGGATTATCAAGAGTATGTCATTTGGTTTTAAAATCAAATTCCTGCCCTGGTTGGTGTGGATTGAGCCCCCGCCTGTGAACCAAAGGGTCGCCGGTTCAATTCCCAATCTGCGCATGCCTGGCTTGCAGACCAGGTCCCCAGCAGGGGGCGCTCAAGAGGCAACCACATACTGATGTTTCTCTCCCTCTTCCTCCCTCCCTCCTTCTCTGTCTAAAAATACATAAATACAATCTTTTTAAAAATAAATAAAATTTCTGAGCTTAGCCAAGAAGGTGGATGCCCAGATCTAACACGATTTTGTGATGAGCCAGAAATGACGGGCAGGTCTGTTGCCAGCCGGTCGGTCTGCACCCTCTGCCCCAAGCAGGGGCCGCAGGCGGCAGGGCGGGGTGCAGACCCCCCGGGAGGGCGGAGAGCGGAGCCTCGCACCCCACATCCTGGGCGCGGAGCCAGCGGGAGAGGCGGGCGGAGACTGAGCCACGGGCACCTGCACACGCTCTGTCCACAGAGCTCTCTCCCGGGGGCCAGGAGATCTGACTTGAGCCCGGCATTCTGGAGGTTCGGGGGAGCTGCCCTCGGAAACTCTAGTTTCCTGGTTTGCCAATCGGGGGGCCGTGCGGGACACAGGGGTTTCTTGTCAAGCCGCTGGTGACCCAGCTGAGGCCCAGCTGAACTGCGGTTTCCGCGTGCTTAGAACCCCTCCCCCTCCACCACCCCCCTCCCTCCCCTCCCCGCGCTCCCCCCCACCCCCCGCCCCACGGGCCGGCGGAGGCAGAGGGAGGCAGACAGCGAGCTGGAGTCGTTCTGTGTGGCCTCAATCCCAAGTCGTTACCACCCCGGCTCAATGAGGAACTCCTGGGGTCGTGCTCTCCGGTGGGGGCGGGGCTGCAGGGGGCGGAGCCCAGGACCCGTGGCGGGAAGCGCAGCGAGGGAAGGTGTCCTGGCTCACCTCCAACATGACAGATTCCATTATTTCTGACCAAAAAGCCAGCGGAGACCTCAGACCCCGGTCAGTGTTTGACCAGTGCCCAGGGTGGGATGTCGGCCCCCGCGTTCGGCACCGGGACCTTCCAGCTGAGGACAATCAGCTTGGGAGACGGGGTTCCCAGGCCCCGGGGCGCCCGTCCCAGGCCCCATGGGCCTCCCCGGCGGGGGAGAGTGGACACCGAAGGGCCTGCCAGGGCAGCTCTCAGACAGGCAGGGTGCCGGGGTGCCCCAGTGCGCGGATGGGGAAACCGAGGCACCGACTGAGGGCGGGCGGGGGCCGCGCACCCAGCCCCTGGCTCTGAAGTGCAGTGCTCACCCGCCCCACGCGCACCCCGCCCTCGCCCCCCCCCCACCCTGCACGCCCCGCGTGCCCAGCGTCCCCGCCGGGGGCTCTTCCAGGTCTGCTGGTCCCCGCGTGTCCCTCAGGGGGTCGGTGCACACACACCGTCCACACGGCCAGCCCGGGCCTGGGCCCGCTTTCCACTGTGTGCCCTTGAGTTCCCGCCACCCCCCACTCCACTCCGCGTGGGGCCGGCTGAGCCTCGGCCAACGCCCGGGCTGGTGCTGGGGGCCCACCGGGCCAGGAGAGTGAGCGCGGGCTCCCGCCCGGTCCCGCCACCCCACGCTCTGCGTGCCCCTCTCGGCAGCCCGGCCCTGCCCAGCTGGGGAAGGAGGGTGCCAGGGCAGCTGGCCTCCAAGGAGCCCCGAGCTCGGGGAGAACCCTCCAGGGTTCCCTTGGGTGGCGGGGGAGGGGGGTATGGTGGTCTCCGGGGCGCCCTCTGGTGGTGGGGAAGCGTGTGCCGGGCCCGGGGCCCCAGAGGGGTCTGCGACCGCCCGGCGACGCGGGCCCCACAGGAGCCGCCCTCTCGCCACAGGCACCTACGTGATGACGGTCACGGCCAACGACGCGGATGACGGCTCCACGGCCAACGGCATGGTGCGGTACCGCATCCTGACGCAGAGCCCGCAGAGCCCCTCCCAGAACATGTTCACCATCAACAGCGAGACCGGGGACATCGTGACGGTGGCGGCCGGCCTGGACCGGGAGGTGAGGCGGGGCCCGGCCCCGAGGGACACCAGAGCTCTGGGGGAGGGCCGGCCTGGCACGTCCCCATCCTGTCGAGCCCGGGGGGCGTCTCAGCAAAGCAGGTGCCTAGTCCACCCCCAGCCACAGCCCTGAGCGAGCGGGTCCCACGTGAGGTGACCTGCTGGCGTGTGTGGCTGGGGTGGCAGCGGGGTCCCCAAAACCTGGGCCTGGGCCTCAGACTCGGCTCCCTGCCAGGCTGTGGGCAGCGCTGCCCACCCCCCGTCGGGAAAGCACCGGGTGCTGCACCCGGGTGATGGGCTCAGGCGGCCACGGGGAAGGTGGTGGCTCAGCAGGAGGCTGGCAGCCTGGGGTCCACACAGGCCCGGGACGCAGCAGCCACGCGGGGTCGGCACCGGCTGACGGTGTGGGCACGTCAGGGGACATCTCAGCGCCCCGGACGCCTCGGCAGGGGGGAGCGGCGGCCCAGGACGACAAAGACAGAGGATGGGGGGTGGGGCACACGGAGGGGGGAGAGCCAGGCTCAGCGGGGGCCCCTCCTCTCCAGCTCTGGAGGCGCGGCCAGGCCCCCGCCCTCCCGCTGACCACAGGGCCTCAGCCGGACGAGGAGCTGCCCCACGGGCTTCTGGAAGCCCGGCCCCGCCGCGGGCCGGGGAAGCGTTTGAAACTGGGCCGCCAGGGGGGGCCCCGCGAGGTCCTCACAGACGTTTGCGAGCCCGTCCCGGTCCGCCGCCTGCGGCCCCTTCAACACGCGTGTGTGGGCCGTCGCCTCACCTGCGTGCCCCCCCTCTGCATGCCCCCCCGCGTGGGCAGCGGCGTGGGCTGACGGGGCCTGCGTGTGCGTCCAGGCACTCGGGCCCCTCAGCAGGAGCGGCTGGGGAGCCCCTCTGGCTCTCGGGCTCACGGGCACCCCACCTAAGGGTACATGGGGGCGTGGGAGACGAGGGAGGGCAGGGGCGCAGGGCGAGGTGGAGGGGCTTTGCCTCCTCAGCTGGTGACCCCCTGCCCCGCCTCGGACCCTCGCTGCCTGGTCTGCCCCGGTCGTCTCACTGCCCTGCCCACCCCCCGCTGCAGACCTGGGCGCCCACCGGGCAGGGCCTGGGTTCGCACACACAGGGAGACCCCTGCCCGGCCCTGAGGCGCTGCGCCAGGTGCAGTCCGTGCTGACGGTGCACTCGAGGCGCAGGGGGCGGGCGGCAGTAGGTGCCAGCCCCCGGGTCCCCGCCCAGCTCTCGCCTGCCGCACGGGAGAGCACACGCCCGCCCGAGTGCCCGCCCCACGGGAGCTCGGGGGGCAGCAGGACCTTCGAGACCGGACTGCGGTCCCAGAGCCTCTGTCCAGAACGGAAAGGGGACGGGCAGACAGCGGGGGCGTGGGGTGGGGTGCTGAGGGGCGCGGACTGTCCCCCAAACCTGGGAACCTGGGAGCGGCTGCTGGCCCACCCGCCTGAGCCCGCTCTGGACACTGTGCCTCAGTTTCCCCGTGCTAGCTTTGCTGTGCTGGGGCACAGAGGGGGCCGTTCCTGACTTTCATTTGAGGACAAATGGTCAGCTGTCGGGGGTGTTGGGGGTGCCAGTGGAGGACCAGTGAGTCGCTAGGTGGTGGGGGAGGCGTCCCCGCCCCCACCCCTGCCCACAAGCCCTTCCAGCCTGTGGTGTCCACTCCTTTGGCAAACCCCCGGCAGCACCCGGTGCGGGCAGGGCACCCCCACCCCGTCACCGGGCCAGGCACCGCGCTGAGCGTGTTAATCGCCCGGATGGCCCTGGAGAAGGAGCCCGGCCACAGCGGTTCCCTCCAGACGGAGGAGGGTCCCACTGAAACGTGTCGGTCCCCCCCCCCCCCCCCGTGCCTGCCCACCCAGCCAGCGTCCCAACCGCCCCTCAGGACCCCCCCGCCCCGGGGAGTGGCCGAGCCAGGGTCCGCACTGGGCGCCCGGCGGGACCTGAGCGTCAGTCACTTGCCGTGTGAGTGTGTCCCGTGCGCACTTGGCCGGCCCCTGCGCCCCCGGCCCCGTCTGGCAACCCCACCCTGCAGCCGCCAGCCATCCACCGGGAGCCCCTGTCTGGCCCTGGGACGGACCGAGCAGGCGGCCCAGCCACCCACAAGCAGGCCCCTCCCCCTCCCCCACGCCCACGGTGACACCCGGCGGGGGCGGGACTGGACAGGAGCTGACGGGCGACAAGCTCTCCGAGCGCCGGGTGCGTGGATCAGGGAGCCGGGACAGCAGGGACATGACAGGGAGGGGCCCCCCCGCCCGGGGAGCCGTCAGGCCCCATCAGCGTGACTGGCACCGCGGCGGCCGGCTGTCACCGCGACACGACGGGGCCCGGAGCGGGCTGTTCGCCCACAGCCATCACAGGGCGCCTCCCCGAGCGAACCTGGGGCGAGCGCCGGCCGCGGCTGCCGACACCTGCCTCCGACACCCGCCTCCGCAGCTCCGGCCGGCACCTGGGCCTGCGGCGGCCGCCGGGGGTGGGGGGGGGGGGGCGGCGTGGGTGCCGTCATCTGACGGCTGTCGGGGCGCCCTCACCTCAGGGGGCCACCAAGCCACCAAGAATGCCCATCTCCCAGTCCTTGGCTGCCGGGCCAGCGTGCGCCCCACACGCCCCCATCCTGCATCCCACCGGGTCCCCTCAGGGAGCCCCGCCACCCTCTCCACACAGGCACACGCTGTCCCCGGCACGGCAGGGAGTCCCCTTCTTCCCCCGAAAGTGCGGGGGGAGGAAGCGCCCCACAGAACCGTCTGAGCAGGAGGCAGGGGCGGCCCCTTTGCCCGGACCCCAGGACGGTGGGGCTCCCTCCAGCACTCAGAGGTGGGGGGCGCAGGCGGGGCAGGACCCCTCGACCCTCAGTGACCCTCCACCCCAACTGCCCCAGGCCCCTCCCCACCGAGTCTCTCCCTCCTGCCCCTCAGGGTGTCCACCCCTGCCCCGGCAGGGCCCCAGGGACCCCAGGGGAGGCTCACGTGGGGGGCGTCTCCGCAGGACCCGGCCCCAGCCTGTCCGACTTTGGCCGGACATCCGCAGGAGGGAATTCAGGGGGGCCCCGTGAGCAGCGCCCCCTCTCCCTCCTCAGCCGGAACGTGGAGCCCACAGCGGGGGGCCGCGGCATCTCTGGGGGGAGGCCCCGCGGAGCCCGCTTCCCGCTCCGCAGGGAAAGCCGTCTCCGGGACGGCAAAACCAACACGGGTAACTGCCGCCGCGTCTCGTTAGGCAGGGCTGGGTGAACGGGGCGCTTCCGCACGGTGACAGTGTCAGGGGAGGCTCGAGTGTCTCCCGCGCGCTGGGGTGCAGGCGCCTCCCCTGGGCCCCGCGCCCCTCGCCTGGCGTCCTAATGAGGAGCCCAACAGCCTGGCGCGAGGGGATGGGGCGCGGCTCCGCCTCCGGGCCCACCGAGGGCGGCTCATCCGACTGCCCCGCAGCTCCACCGGCCCCACTGAGTCCCACCGCGTCCCCGCTCCCGGGTGGAGTCCAGCCGGTCCGAGGACCTCGTGCGGGTGGGTCGTCACCGTCCTGGACCTGAAGTGTCCTCCCACATGAGGGGGGGCCCTAGGAGCCCCTCACGGCCCCTGGACTTTCAGGGAGCAAAGCCAACGCCGCCCTCAGGGCGGTCCCCAAGCCCGCCCGCCCTGCGCTGGCATCACATTGGAGGAAGGCGTCTCAGGGAGCGACAAACACAGCCACGTCCAGAGCCGGCCGACGCCAGCCCCCTCGGCCCCGGGGCTCAGACGCAGGAGGCTTGTTTGGTGACAAGGCCACTCAGCCCCTCGGGAACAGTGTCGTGACGGCCACGGGGGAAATTCTGAACCACGTTTTCCTCCGGAGTCCTGGGAGGAGACAGCCGGGTGCTGGGTGCAGGCAGGTTCCGTGAGGTTCCGAGTTTCCGGCCACCGAGGGGCGCCACGCCGCACCGTGCCAGGCAGCCCGAGTCCCGGCGCAGCCTTCCTCCACAGCCACGCCCGCAGCGGCCCCTCTCGTCACAGAAGCCACACGGAGAAAAACACGGAGAGCACATGAGAGGCCTCCCTCCGAGCACCACAGGATGCGGAGGCCGGCCTGTGGGTCCCGTCCAGGAGGGCTTCCTGCTGGCCGCCCGGTGGCACTCAGCAGGCGTCACACACGCCACAGCCCTTCCGTGGCCGCCAGCCTGCCGTCGAGGGGACTGCGGGACCCACACGGGGACGGTGGCCTTGGGAGTCTTGGAGCTCGCTGGTCCCCTGCATTTCGGGGCTCCGGTGCCGCTGCCCGCCAGCCTCCTCTCCTCCTGTCCCGGGGAGACAGGAGAAACCACGTTGTCCTGCTGAGGGGAGAAAAACACACCGTAAGAGGCCCGTCTGCACGCCTGGCTCCCAGTCTGACGCTGCCCTCGGGGCCGGGGCCGCCACACTGACCCAGAGCCCACCACGGGCCACTCCTCCCGGTCACTGCTTTCCAGGCCCCTCCAGGCACTTGGCTGCAGGAGACGTATTCCTGGCCAGAGCCGCTCACAGACCAGCGCCCACCGGTGGGTGGAGGCCAGGGTGGGGTGCGCTGGCGCTGCCCCGGGGGGCTTGACTCCTCCCTGTGGCTGAGTCGCCCTGCCGTGGGGACGGGTCATTTCCACCAGCCTCTGCTCTGGGGGCCACAGCGTCTCGATGCCCCGAGTGAGCAAGGACATGTCCTGAGACTCCAGGAGCCGTGTCCCCAGGCACAGAGCAGGGCACAGGCAGACGCAGGCCCGGCCCCGGGACTGTCCCCCTGTGCCTAAGGACCAAGGCTCCCACATGGCCAGCAGCAAAGGGAGCAGCACCGGCCGGGGGGGGGGTGGGGGGGGAGCACAGCCTGTAGGAGGGGCTGTGGGGAGGGGCTGCAGGTTGGAGAGCGGACAGCCCCCAGCCTCCTCACCCCCGCCCGCCGGCCGGGGTGGGCTGCAGCCCCGCGTGGGGAGCGGAGGTGCAGGGCACCCGGGAGGCTCCGTGCTTTTCCAGGCCAAGCGCGGCTGCATTATTGGTGGGTGTCTGCAGAATTCAAATGCTGAGCGGGGGGAGGCAGCGCAGCCCCGGGGCCGGCCTCCTCCGGTGTCTTCCCTCCCCGGGAACTTGAAAGCGGCCAAGCCCTGTCTTAGTGAGTTCACTGCGGCTGCGCGGGGCGGCCGGCGGGCGCGGGGCGGCGGAGGATGGGCTGCGGACGCAGACGCCGCTGCCCGCTCTGCCTGCGGGCTCGCTCCCCGGGCCCCGCACCTGCTGCCGCGCACGGGTGGGGCCGGGAGGCCAGCCCCCGAGCCGGGCTCTTCCACACAGACCACTCGGGGCCCACCCCCTGCGTGACGGTGGGACGAGCACGGACGGGGGTCCGTGTCCAGAGGCTCCAGGGACGCTCGCCCTCCAGGGGGCGCTCACGGGTCCTGCCGCCCGCCCACCCACAGCCCCCCCCACCATTCCTGCCGGGGGCTCGGGGGAGGAGACTGGTGACGGCCACCGAGTCCGAAAAGCACCCTTTCTGAACCGAACGCCACTCGGAGCCTCGCCGGCGCTCTGGGACGGGGCTGAGACACTGAGGCCGGGGCGGGGGGTGGGGGGGCCCACTGCCGGCACTGCCTCCGGCTTGCAGCCCGTGCACCCCGCACCCACCCAGGCCCGGCGGGACCCCACCCGGCGCCCACCAGCGAGGCCAGCGCGCCCTCTAGTGGCAGCAGCTGGCCGCACACACAGACGTACCCGCCCCTGCATACAATGGATGCACATGGATCCAGACACGGGTACAGCTGCACGCGTGTGTGCGAGGCTGCCTGTGGCTCCAGGGGAAAACCAACTGCGTTCTGCACCTGCTCCCCGGGGAGGGGCCCGGAGCGGCCGAGGCCCCGCCTCCGGTGGGCGAGGCCCAGACGAGGGGCAGCTCCCGGGGCAGGACCGGCGCCCCTCGCTGAGGGCGTGTGGGGGCCTGGTGCTGAGATGCCGTCCCGGCCTGTCCCGGCAGCGTCCTCGCTGGGGCTCCGTCCCTCTGCTGCACAGGAGGAAGGGGCGCCCCCTTCTGCCCGGCACTGGGGCCCTCCCCGGGGAGTGCCTGGAGTCGGGCCTGGCGGGCTCTGAGCCCGCGCTGGTGCAGACGAAGGCGACTCCGGCCAGCGAGCGAGGGGAGGACAGAGGGAGGGACGGAGGGAGGGATGCGTGGATGGAAACAGAGACAGTTTGCTGAGCATCTGCTCTTCATGATTAATTCTTTCTGGAGCCGGCTTCTGGAGCTTGAGTCGCATGGCTGCAGGCTGGCCTTTCCCCCTAACCTTGAGGACTCAAGGTCGTGCATCACTTGGAAGGCGTGTCATAAGGTCCCTTCCTGCTCTGGACCCCTGACGGTGACGGGGGAGGGTGGCAGTGGTCCCGGCAGAGCGCCACCACCAGGCTGGTCTGCACCCAGCACACTGGCAGCACCTGTGGTCACTGGCTCAGAGCAGGGGTGTGGACAAGGCCACCTCGGCCGACTCGGGGGCGTCTGCCCTGGGGTTCCGGGGGAGGGCCAGCCTGGTGGTGGGGGCCTTGTTCCAGCAGCGTGGGCTCAGCCCCGTGCACAGAGGGGGCGAAGGGCCTGCCTCCTGTTCGAACGTCCGGCCGGCCGCCCTGCTGGGCACTGACAATGCCACAGGGACGTGTCTCGCCCAGACTCGCGTCTGTGGGGCTGTCACCTACTCTGCAGGCCGCCTGCCCCTGGCTGTCCAGACCCAGGGCGGCCCCACGGCCCCCTCTCTGCTGGCACCGGCTCCAACCTGCACTCACAGCAGCCAGAGCCCCCTAGGCGGAAAGGTGGCCGGCCCCCCCTGGGGGGCAGGCGACAGGACCCCAGCCGCAGGGAACCCGCGCTCCTTCGATGAGGAGTGTCAACGCCTGTGAACGAACCCCGCACTGATGGCCTGTCCCCCCCCCCCCAGAAAGTCCAGCAGTACACAGTCATCATCCAGGCCACGGACATGGAGGGGAACCTGAACTACGGGCTCTCCAACACGGCCACGGCCATCATCGCCGTGGCGGACGTCAACGACAACCCACCGGAGTTCACCACGAGCACGGTGAGTCCCGGCCCCCCCACCTCAGGCCCTGGCCTCGCACGGGAGGGCGGAGGGGGCAGGGAGGTGGGGGCGGAGGGAGAGACCCCTCCTCCTTCCGCCGGGCCGGTCAGCCTGCCCTAGAGGCACCTCCTGGGCCAGAGCCCCCACCCGAGGCGAGCCGCAGCTGGCCTCTGAGCACACACTCCTCTTGCTTCCCGGCACCCCCTCCTCAAATCACCGAGTCCCCCAATCCCATGTCCCTGCATCCTCGGCTGTGGGGGCGCAGCGCCACCTGGTGGCCGTAGCACAGATCGCCACGTGGAGGGTGCAGCCGGGCTGCCCATGCAGAGGGCCTGGGGCTGCAGGTCCATCTGCTCCCAGGGGGCCAGCGGCAACGGTGGGGCAGGCCCAGGGCCAGTGCCCGGGGGGTGGGGGCTGGACATGGGGGAGCAGCTCCCAGGCCCAGAGACAGCGTCCCAGGGCGGGGGCGGACATGCACGGAGCAACTCCCTAGGGGCCCCAGACCCCCTCCCGGCCCGAGCCGCACCTGGCCGCCCTCCCTGCTGACGGCAGCTGGAACACTGGGCTCTCTGGGACCCGCCAGGCCGTGCGGGCACAGGGCCTGGGCCAGCTCAGCCCTCCCCAGCTCCCGGGTCGGGGGGACACCATTCACCCCGTCTGCAGAGTGTGGCCACAGCGACCTTGCCGTGACCTTGTAGTGGCCATGGGGCTCGGGCACTGCATGCCCATCTTCTGAGTCAGGGTCTCGGGGGTCCGGGCAGGGGCCCAGGTGCAAGCCTGGGAGCACACTGCTCCTAGGGACACAGGCAGCCCTGCGGCCCGCCTGCGGAGCTCCAGTGTGGGGGTGCAACACCCCACCACCACCACCACCAGAGCCCCGGGGCCCCCAGGAACAGCCTCAGGGCCGCTGCGGTCACCGTGGAAACCAGGGCAGGGGTGGCCCAGCCGATGGTCCCTCATGGGAGCGGAGGCTCCCTGGCCTAAGGCTCTGCAGTGACCCCGGCAGCTCAGGGCTCAGCCCCCCATCCCGGTCACCTGGGGTCCCCACTGGGTTTGGTGCAGAGCACCCCAGGGGGCACCCCATGGAGTCGGGGGCTGGCAGGAGCCCTCAGACCCACCTGTTCTCGATCGTGGCCCACGCCTCAGTTTCCCCGTCCACAGGTGGGGGTTCTTGCGCCGAGGTGAGCCGAAGAAGGTTGTGGCCAGCCAGGCACACGGGCAGCCCCACAGACGAGGGACTGCCGGCTGCATGGGGAGCCGGGGGGCCCTGCACAGGCCAGAGCCCTCACCCACCCTCCACCCCAGGGCTGCGGGCTCCCTTCACACTGAACAGAGTTCTGTTTGCTGCCTGGGGTCTGAGGGGCGGGCAGCGTAAGGCCCAGACCCGAGAGCTGCCGGTGGGTGTCCCCCATGCCTGCACCACCCCCGTCACCCACCCCTGCAGACACAGACCCTTCCCACCAGCACAGCCGCGTGGTGACCGCTCCGCCACCGTCCTCGTGGGCATCGCTGCTCTGGGGCGCCATCCGGACGGCCCCCCGAGGAAGACGCCGCTCCTCGGAGCGTGACCCGTCAGTCACAGAGGCTCTGGGTCACAGGGCGCCCGCCCCTGGGCATCTTGAACTCTTGGGGGGAGTGGCCTGCAGCACGTCCCCCCCCCAGAGGGGTGACAGGCGGGGGGCCTGGGAGACCGTGTGGGCGCAGCGGCCGGCAGGGCCCAGGGCTGGCCACACCACACCCCTCATGCGGCGGGCGGACGGCTCTAAGGGGCCTAATCAGGGACAATGAGCGGGAGCTGAGGCGGGCGCTGCAGGGGCGGCTCCTATTAGGTGCTGATTAAGCCTCGTCCCACCTCACCTGCTCCTCGGGCTCGCTGCCCACCACTCTGCACTCGGCTCTCTTTCAGATGGCGGGGGGGGGGGGGCGTGCTGGAGGGCCATGGTCCCAGCGCACAGCCCACGGACCCCTCCCAAGGCCCTCTGGTTTGCCCCACCCTGGGGTCCCGGAGGGACGGCCCGGAGACTCGGCACGCGGCCCCTGGCGTTGGAGCTGGCTCCAGCAGGCCCTTCTGCGCCCACCCAGCATCACCAGGCCAGGGTCCGTGGGCCCCCCTCCCGGGCCCCGCCTCCCCTCCCGCTCCGAGGCTGGCGAGGCCTGGAACACACCCTGGCAGGGCAGGGGCTTCCCGGGCTGGCGGTACTGGCTCTGGTCACCCCGATGCGGACCCCTGAGCTCCCCCGGCCGGGGGAACCAGTTAGATATCGACACCAAGCCACCGCTGGGACCAGCAAGGGCTCCAGGAATTGGGGACAGAAACCGAGTGCCCTCTTGGGGTCGAGGCATCCGGGAGGCACGGGTGCCGGAGGGTCCGGGGCTCGTGTGTGTGGCAGGCGGTCAGCGTCGGACCTCCCGCTCGGCATCCGGGCACCTTCTCACCCGCATCCGCCGCTGTGCTCCGTGCAGACCCTCTTCTAGTTCTCCCCTCCCCCAATCGCTGCCGCCGCGTCCAGTGGGGCAGGGGCGAGGCCGTCCCTGGGCCTGGTTCAGTGTAACCTGAGCAGTGACACTGAAAGTTGGTTTTGGCCGGGGGAGGCTCGTCTGAAACCTGCCCTGGGTTTCCCGGCCGGGGCCTCTCTCCGGGAACCGCTGTCACACTTGCACGAATCAAAGCAGCCCCTCAAACACACTCCCCCCGACCCCCCGGCGCCCCGAGGGAATCAGACTCGGGACACACAGCTCCGCCCGGGCCGTGGGGCCACAGGCCCAGGGCTCGCCAGGACAGAAGCCCGAGGGGCTGGAGGCAGGGAGCCAGGGAGGCCGGGCACCTCTCAGAAGTCAGACGGCTGCAAGGAATTCTGGGAGGAGGAGGGCTGAGCCCAGCCGTGGCCTCTGGGCCCTCCCTTCGGGGCACCCCAGGGTCCTCACCTCTCTCGCGGCAGTGAACGGGGTAAGAGCAGGGGCACCCTGGGGAACCAGCGAGGCCAGGTGTGGGCCCGGCCCATGGAGCGCGCCCAGGGGTCACTCCTGGGGCCGCACTGCTACCGCGGGCGCCGCCAGAAACCCCGAGGCACTGGCACAGCCCCCGTCCCCCGGCTCCGTGGCTGGAAACCACGGTGCACGGCGGGGGGACTGCCCACCCAGCCCACAGACTCTGCATTCTGCGGAGCGAGGGTGCAGCCCCTTGTCCACAGGCTGCCACCCACTTCCAGGCGGTGACGGCCGAGCACGACGGCGGCCTCGGGGCCCTTCTGAGCCGGGCCCCAGCCGCCGGGCCCCAACTGCCGGGCCAGCGGCCCCCGAAGCCAGCCTGAGCTTCAACTCCCACCGGGCCGTGGGGGGCGGCTGCTCAGGTTCCTGAGGTCACCCACGCAGGACCGACACTGCACATGCACACGCATGCACCCACGCCTTTCCCTGCACATCACGGCCCTGCCACGCGGGCCACACTTACTGACGGGACTGGCTCACGGCCCTCGGGGCCAAAAGGGCCGAGTCCCCAGTTCTGTCGCCCGCAGCGCCGGCCCTGAGCCCGGCCAAAGCCGGGACCTGCAGCACGGCTCTGCTGGGGGCGGCTCTGTTGGGGCGGCTCTGTTGGGGCGGCTCTGCTGGGGCGGCCCCGTCCCCTGCTCTTCTTCAGCCCCGTCCCGCAAGGACGCCCCGGGTTCCCGGGTGCCCCAGGGCTGGCGTCGGCCCTCTGCTGACAGGGGAAGGCCTGAGGGGGACCTAGGAGAGAGGCTGGTGTGTGCGTGTGTGCACGGAGCAGGCTCAGTTTGGACGCAACGGGCAGGCCTGAGCCTCGGGCCCTCCCCAGGTGCCACCACCAGGAACACGGGAGGGGGTCCCAGGTCCGGGAGCAGCTGGCGGCACGCCGCTCCCGGCACCTCCCACGTCTGAAGGGCCCCTGACGCTCTCTCCCGCCGCACACTCGCCGCAGTACGCAGGGGAAGTCCCCGAGAACCGGGTGGAGACGGTGGTCGCCAACCTCACGGTGACGGACCGGGACCAGCCGCACTCCCCGAACTGGAACGCCGTGTACCGCATCATCAGCGGGGACCCCTCGGGGCACTTCGTCGTCCGCACGGACCCCGTCACCAACGAGGGCCTGGTCACCGTGGTCAAGGTGGGTGCCCCCTCACTTCCTGCCGGGTGGCCGGCCTCCCCCGCCACGGCCCCGGGACACACTCCACAGACTCGGCCCCCGGGGGAAGGGCACGCCGCCCCTGACACCCAAGGACAAAGGAGGGGGCCCTGCCCGCGGTGGCAGAGGCGGGCTTCCCCAGGACCGGGTCACGTGACCCGAGGCCGGCCCCACCCAGGAAGTCACCCCCGACCCCCTCCCCGAAGGTGAGGCCCATTCACAGACCAGCTGGTGTCACACCGTCCCTGGTTCCTGGGACAGAGCCAGCCTCGTCCTGGAGGGGTCCCTCCCTCTTTTTCCTTTTTCATTGTGTTTTCTCCATCACCACCAACCCGCTTATTATCCACCCCCCCACGCGGCACCCTGTGGTCCGGTCCACGGGCCCAGTGTCCTTGTCGCTTCCCCCTCCCCCCGCCCCGACTCTCTGTCACCCGCTCTCCGTCCATGAGTCCGTCACTGTGCAGGCCCAGTGCGCCCTCGCACACCTGGCTTCCGCACCCGTTTGTACCGAGTTCCCAGTGAGTGGGGTGTGGGCCCAGCCAGCATTCACCCGTGGGGGTCCCCTGCCCAAACTATCTCCTCCCGCTGGCCACACCCTGAGGGAAGGCAGACACGAGGGAGCCCGGGGGCAGCCTCCCTTGGGACCAGCCCCCTGGACGCCGACACACAGTGGTGGCGGGTGCTGACCACCCCGCCCTGCAGGCAGCCCCCGCTCCAGCCCCACGGCCCCCGCCTCCGGCCGCGCGGCAGCCCACCCCTCAGCTCACCGGCCACGGCCCCGCCCCCGCCCTGTTCCAGGCGGTGGACTACGAGCTGAACAGAGCGTTCATGCTCACTGTGATGGTGGCCAACCAGGCGCCCCTGGCCAGCGGCATCCAGATGTCCTTCCAGTCCACGGCGGGGGTGACCATCTCGGTCATGGACGTCAACGAGGCCCCCTACTTCCCCTCCAACCACAAGCTCATCCGCCTGGAGGAGGGCGTGCCCCCCGGCACGGCGCTCACCACCTTCTCGGCCGTGGACCCCGACCGCTTCATGCAGCAGGCGGTGAGGTGGGTGCGCGGGCGCGGGCGCTCACCCCCAGGCCCCGCCCTCCAGGGAGAGGGGCCCCAACACCCACAGAGTCCCCGTCGGGGCTCTGGGCGGCCCCCACCTATGGTGTCTCTCCGGGAGGGAGCAACGAGACCCGGTCCTGGGGACAGCTGGGGTCCCGGCCCGCCTGACATGGGGGCGGGGCGGCGGGGGGGGAGTGGCGAGGGGACGATGCCACAGGCTGCAGGGCTGACACAAGGCTGGGTCCCACCCCGGCCTCACTGCACAGCTTTGGGGTCACTCAGCTCCGTGCCTCGGTCTCCCCGCCTGTGGACAGCAGGCAGGAGAGCATCTGCCCCCGGGGGGTCCCTGTGAGGACCCACAGCCTGTCCACCTGGGTGACCACGAGTCCCGGGTGACACCCTCCCACCGGGGGAGGGCCCTGCGGGGCTGGAGCAGAAGCCCCGGCAGACCTCGCGTGTGGGCCTGCGCTCCCTCATCCCCCCCGCCCCCACCCGCAGGTACTCGAAGCTGTCGGACCCCGCGAGCTGGCTGCACGTGAATGCCACCAACGGGCAGGTCACCACGGCGGCGGTCCTGGACCGCGAGTCCCTGTACATCAAGAACAACGTCTACGAGGCCACCTTCCTGGCGGCTGACAACGGTACGGCCGGCCCCGGCGACCCCGGGCGCTCGCCGGCAGCGCGGGCTCTGGCAGGGGGACCAAGCGAAGCCCACCGGCACCCAGAGGGGTGGCGGGGGGGGGTGGGAGGGGTGCGGGCAGGGCCTCGTCATGCTCCGGGGCCCTCCCCGCGTGGTGCATCCACAGCACCGTCGCTCAGCCCAACCACCCGGCTCTCTCAGGCCCAGCCGGCCATTCGCACAGCCACTCCCTTGGGGGCTCCAGGGGAGCCGGGACTCGTCCCAGCCCTGTGGTGGCCGACCTGCCTCTCAGCTTCCCCGCCTGTGAGCTGAGGCCACTGAGCCACACGCCTGCCCCGGCCCAGCAGCCCTGGCCCAGGACCCTGGGGACCCCGGGGACCCCACCTCGGGCTGCGCTGTCACCGCCATGACAACGACCCCTGACCTCTGCACCGTGCCGGCACGGCCCCCCAGCGAGCAGGCCCCTCCCTGCACAGCTGACACTCCAGGGGCCCGAGTGCATCCTCCGGAACCGGGGCCAGCTGCGCGGCAACGACAGTAACTTCCACGCGATTGCCACGTTTGGCCACATATCAAGCTCCCTTTTTGCCCAAGTTCTCGGGAGATCAATGAGGGTGCGCGTTATCTGTGGGTGTAAGGATTGCACACTACAAGCATCCCAACGGGCATGATGGTCCCGTGTATAATGCACACAAAAAACACGGGCGGCACACCCAGAGTGCACGGTTCACGGCAAGTTACGGCAGGCTGATTTCCTCCCGGTAAGAGAAGGCTGGAAGCAGGCAGCCCACAGTCCGGTGTGAGCCCCCACGCTCACTCTGGCCACTCCTGCGCCCTTGGTGAGCTGCAGTGTGGTCCAGAACGGCTGTGGGTGCTCCGGCCATCATGACCACGTTCCGGCAAACAGGGAGGGCAGGGACGCACCCCTTCTAAGGGCCTCCCCTCACAGCCCACAGAGTCCAGGACTCAGTCACGAAGCCGTGTCCCGCTACACGGGCTGCTGGGAAAGGTGGTCCTCCAGTCGGGCAGGGATACCCAGATACAGCTGGGGGGCCTGGTCCGCCAGCCTGGGCCAAGGCGCAGGGCCCTGAGAGGCATGCGGGGGCCTGCCGAGGCGGGAGCCAGTGGGGAGAGCACCCCAGCCCCAAACCCCCCCTTCCCACAGATGGACGGCTCCCGGGGTTCTCCCTTGGGTGCTAAGAGTCTGCGCCCAGGGTGTCTGGCCAAGGGGAGCTCTGCTGGGGGGTGGGGCGCAGGACACTCGGAGGGCGGCCGGAGGCTCTGCCCAGCGGAGCCTCCTGGGCCCCCCGAGGGTGGGGGTCTCAGAGCAGCACGGGTGGCCCCCCGTGGTGACCGCGTCTGCCCCACAGGGGTGCCCCCGGCCAGCGGCACCGGGACCCTGCAGATCTATCTCATCGACATCAACGACAACGCCCCGGAGCTGATCCCCAGGGAGGGGCAGGTCTGCGAGAGGCCGCACCTCAACGCCATCAACATCACCGCGGCCGACGCCGACGTGGACCCCAACGTCGGCCCCTACGTCTTCGAGCTGCCCTTCGTGCCCGCCGCCGTGCGGAGGAACTGGACCATCACCCGCCTGAACGGTGAGGCTGCCGCCCTTTTCCCACCCCGGCGCCAGGACGATCCCACCGAGTCTGGGGTGCGGCCCCCCGGGGCCTGGCGCCCGGGAAGGGAGGCCGCAGGGGCGGCAGGCGGACCCCCGGGAGGGCTGCGTAGCGCCCCCACAAGGCTGGGGACCCGCCGCATGGCAGCCCCTTACTGTGGCCCTGCGCCCAGGTGAACGCCCCTGCAGCTGACCTGGACCGCTGTCCCCGGGGCGCGTTCCCAGGGACGGGCGCGTGCAGAAGGGCCCCCCCAAATCCCGAAGTCCCGCCGGCACTGTGAGGAAGCCCCTAGGATGGCCCCACCGATTCCCAGCCCTGCTGGGCGGACAGAAGCAAGCCTGCTCCCCCCACCTCCCCGGCACACGCGTGGGGCTGCTTCCAGCAGCTTCCCCAGCTTCTCAGCCGACGCCGGGGCCCATCCGCGTCTGGTCCCTGTGGGCGGGCTCTTCCCCCACCCCGCGGCGGCGGCCACTCTTCGTTCCCCCCGTGACCTTCTCCCCCCCGGCCCCCCGTGTCGCCCCGCGCCAGGCGACTACGCCCAGCTCAGCCTGCGCATCCTGTACCTGGAGGCCGGGGTGTACGACGTCCCCGTCATCGTCACGGACTCCGGGAACCCCCCGCTGTCCAACACGTCCGTCATCAAGGTCAAGGTGTGCCCCTGCGACGACAACGGCGACTGCACCGCCACGGGCGCGGTGGCGGCGGCCGGCCTGGGCACGGGGGCCATCGCCGCCATCCTCCTCTGCATCGCGCTCCTGCTGAGTGAGTGGGCCGGGCGCGGGCGGGGGGGGGGGCACTGGGCAGGTGCCGGGGGGCGGGGCACCGTCCCACCCCCTCGGGGCACCTCGCAGAGGCCCCGCTGAAGGGTCCGCACGGCCGCACCTGGGCATACACGTCCACATGCATGCACCCAGGCCCACCCCCAGGAACTGTCCGCATGCACATGCGTGCACATGCCTGCACGCACACATGCATATGCACACGTGGACACGCGCAGGCCTGTGGGCACGCGTGTGCACGCTCTCACAGGTGCAGGGCCCAGCCGCGCCGGTGCCGCTGAGCGCACGCGTGTGAGGGACACACTCACACCGGCACGCGGCACACGCACGGCACACGCACAGCCTGCTCACGCCCCCCCGCCCCCCCCCCCAGCCGTGGTCCTGCTGTTCGCCGCGTGGATGAGGCGGCGGGAGCGGGAGCGGCACACGAAGCAGCTGCTCATCGACCCCGAGGACGACGTGCGGGACAACATCCTCAAGTACGACGAGGAGGGCGGTGGCGAGGAGGACCAGGTGCGCTGGAGGGAGTGTGCTGGAGGAGCGGGTGCGCTGGAGGGAGTGTGCTGGAGGGAGTGTGCTGGAGGGAGTGTGCTGGAGGGAGTGTGCTGGAGGACCGGGTGCGCTGGAGGGAGTGCGCTGGAGGAGCGGGTGCGCTGGAGGAGCGGGTGCGCTGGAGGAGCAGGTGTGCTGGAGGGAGTGTGCTGGAGGACCGGGTGTGCTGGAGGGAGTGTGCTGGAGGACCGGGTGCGCTGGAGGGAGTGTGCTGGAGGGAGTGTGCTGGAGGGAGTGTGCTGGAGGACCAGGTGCGCTGGAGGGAGTGTGCTGGAGGACCGGGTGCGCTGGAGGGAGTGTGCTGGAGGACCGGGTGCGCTGGAGGACCAGGTGCGCTGGAGGGAGTGTGCTGGAGGGAGTGTGCTGGAGGGCGTGTGCTGGAGGACCGGGTGCGCTGGAGGGAGTGCGCTGGAGGGAGTGTGCTGGAGGACCGGGTGCGCTGGAGGGAGTGTGCTGGAGGGAGTGTGCTGGAGGACCGGGTGCGCTGGAGGGAGTGTGCTGGAGGACCGGGTGCGCTGGAGGGAGTGTGCTGGAGGGAGTGCGCTGGAGGGAGTGTGCTGGAGGACCGGGTGCGCTGGAGGGAGTGTGCTGGAGGACCGGGTGTGCTGGAGGGAGTGTGCTGGAGGACCGGGTGTGCTGGAGGGAGTGTGCTGGAGGACCGGGTGTGCTGGACCAGGGCACTGGGGGGAGCTGCCAGGTTGCACGCGGGGTCCCCGCGTGGCCATTGCGGGACTCGGGACGAGTCCTCACCCCCCGAGGCTGAGTGCCCCCCGAGGACTCGGGTGGCAGTGGACGTGCTGGGGGCCGAGCAGTGTGGGCAGTGGGGTCCCCCGGGGACCCCCAGGCGGGCAGAGGCCGCCCCCACGTGCCTCCAGGACAGACAGACAGGAGGTGGGCGTGCGGGGAGGCAGACCGGGGGACGGGGCTGCACGCTGGGCTGTTCCGTGCTCCGCCTGCGGCCCCCCCGAGCCTCACCCCGCCCCTGCCCCCGCCCCCCCCCCCAGGACTACGACCTGAGCCAGCTGCAGCAGCCGGAGGCCGTGGAGCACGTGCTGAGCAAGGTGGCCGGTGTGCGCCGGGTGGACGAGCGGCCCGTGGGCGCTGAGCCCCAGTACCCGGTCCGGCCCGCGCTGCCCCACCCGGGGGACATCGGCGACTTCATTAGCGAGGTGGGTGCTGGGGGCTCCCCGGGGCCTCCCCTCCACGTGCAACCCTAGGAACACGCTCAGGCCACGGCGGCGCCCTCCACGCTGGGCCCTGGTTAGGGGGGCGGAGGGGCCGCACTCCAGGGCAGGGCTGGCGCCGGGGTCGGGGGCTGCCGCCGCGCCTGCCGGGGGGCCCGCGTTCGGTCTCGGGGACGGTGAGCAGCCGCAGCCCCCTGGCTTCGGGGCACCTCAGGCGCACGCTCCGTGGGACAGTGACCATGGAGACGCGGCCCACCAGGGGGCTGAACTCCTGCCACAGGCCCCCCCCAGCCTCCTCCCTCCCCCCGCCTCGAGCTGACATTGAACTCGCAACCACCCACAGCCCCCTGCTCCCGTCTCTGAGATGCCCCTCGGGTCGCCGCCGGGAGCACTGATGGAGCACCTACGGGGGGCAGGGCCCCGCAGCTCGGCCCCCCAGGGCTCCCCCCTCCCGCCCTGCAGACCCCCCCCAGCCCTAACCGAGTCTCCCGGCCCCCAGGGACTCCGGGCGGCGGACAACGACCCCACGGCGCCCCCGTACGACTCCCTGCTGGTCTTCGACTATGAGGGCAGCGGCTCCACTGCGGGCTCCGTCAGCTCCCTGGGCTCCTCCGGCTCCGGCGACCAAGACTACACCTTCCTCAACGACTGGGGGCCCCGGTTCAAGAAGCTGGCGGACATGTACGGGGGCGGCGAGGACTGACCGGCCCCTCCCCCCGGACCCACGCGGGACCAGCGCTCGGACGGACGGACGGATGGAGGCACCCACGCCGGAGGGGCGGGCCCGGCCGAGGCCGCCGGGGGGGCCCCCGCCTCCTTGCAGGCGGGTCCTTGAGCGGTGTGCTGCTGGGGGGCCCCCGCCCCGCCCCCCCGCACGGAGCGGTCTGGCACGAACCCTTCTCGCCCGGCCGCCCATCCTGGCAGCTGACCCGTCACTGGAGGACAGCGAGAGGCACTCTGTCTTAACTTGAACCCCTCAGAACAGAAGCACTGTTGAAACAAACATGAAAGTGCCTTTGGGTGCACGTGTCGGTTCCCGCAAACTCAGGAGTGACTACCGCAGGCAGACCCGCCCGCCCCGGGCTCCGCCGCCCCGGCCCCGCCCCGGCCCCGGCCCCGGCCCCGGCCCAGCTCCGCAGGCACCGACCTAGGAATCGGGAGAAGGTGTCTCTTTCTTTAGTTTTTGTATTTGGGCCTTTTATTAAGAGAAAAAGTGGGTGGCTCGGTTGACAAAATTTGCAAAGGAAAAATAGTTTGGGGTCGAAGTCACAACAGCCCCTCCGTGTCCCCAAGATCTGCCGCACACAGCCGGGTCTCCGGGGCCCCTTGGGGGCTCCCGAGGCTGGGCGGGGAGCCCGGCAGTGGCATGTCCCCGGGGTGGCCACGCCCATGACCAGAGGTCCCACCCTGTGCATCTGGCTTTCACTGCGTTTTTGGCCACCCCCCTCCAAGACGCTCAAACAGCTGGCGTGGGGGGTGCCCAGGGGCCGTCTCCGTCCTTGGCTGTCCCCTGGGTCCGCCTAGTCAGCTGTCTGGCCTCCCCAGGGACAGCTGTCAGCCTGAGCACCACCCACATCCCCACTGCCCTCGGTCCAGGACTGCGTGGTGTCCCCAGAGGCCACAGCCCAAACCAGCCCATGTCTGAGCTGAACTGGCCTCCCCTGCAGCCTGGACCTGTCACACACCCAGCGGGCGCGTGCCGGTCCAGCCCCCAGACCTCGCCCAACGCCCCAGCCGCCCGGGGCCATGCAGACTCCCAGGCCCCGGAAGCCCCTGCCCCCGCCGCTGCTCCCCACCAGGCCGGGGCTCTCCAACACACGGAACCCGTGTGCACTCGACAGCCTGCTAGAAGCATGCCCGAGAGCCCTGTCCGGCTGTCTGTGCACCCCCTGCGTGGCTGGGTGGCCCCTGCTGGGGACGGCAGCCCCCCGGACCCAGGTCAGCACTGAGCGGCTGCGAAGGGTTCGGGGCTCAGGGCCTGAAGCCAGACCTGCCCTGTGGGTGCCGGCCGACTCCCCCCAGGGCCGGGGCAGGCAGTTCCACAGGACGGACAGCGACGGGCTGTGTCCCAGGGACCCCTGGGGGCCCCCGGCCGAGATCGGACCCTGCGCAGGGTGGGCAGCAGCACCCAGGCCGTACAGGAGCGTCCGGCCAGCAGGACGCAGGAGGAGGGCACCCTCGAGGGGCGGACCTTGTACCTGGTCCTCTCGGGGTCCCCGAGGAAGGGGGCAGGTGCCACTGGCCTGAGCCAGGCTCGGCATCCGAGCCCCCTGGAGGAGGGGAGTCCCAGTGACGAAGGACGAGGAAGCTGGCCTGTTCCGCCCTGGGGTCCTGGGGCCACTCCTCCCCCCGGGCCTGTCCCTGTTCCACGGTCAGCCTCTTTCCCAAACAGCTCTGGCCTTGAGGTGAACTTGAGCGAGCGTGTGGGTGAGCGAGGCACACAGGTGTCTCGCTGGACGTCAGGGTCCCCCACGATCCAAACCCGTCGCCAGCTCCGCCCTCTCTCCCTGAGCCGGGCTGCAGCAGGTTCTGTCCACTCTGCCCCAGGTGCAGCTGTGCAGGCGGGAGCAGGTCACTGCATCACCTGGTGCCCGTCGGGGGTGGCCTGCCCAGGGGAGGGGCCTGGCCCCGCAGCCCGCAGCCATGCTATGCAAATCGCAGGGTCCAGTGGAGCGCAGGCCCCAGGGCGTGGCCAGGCCAGAGCTTGCTGGGGGTCGGGGCAGGGGGAAGGAGCTGGGCCGTCCAGTTTCTGTTTGTTTGGGGTCGACTGGCCCTCCAGGCGCAGCTCCTGGCACAAGCCCGGCTCAGGAGCCGGTGGCTGTGGGCCCTTCTCTCGCAAACCCCAAGGCCTCCTGGGCCACCGGGGGCTCACCTCAGGGACAGCTGCGCCCCAGCCAGGCAGGACGCGGCGGCCCGCCTGCCGAGCCCTTGCCCTCCAACCCCTTCGCTGCCCCTCTGCTGCGTCCCCAGGGAGCAGGGCCGGGACATCCGTGTCACGAGCGACCTCCGCTCCTCCCCTCCCCCGCCTCGCGTCACTGCCAGGGGCTGGTTCCTTTGGGCCGAGGCCACGGCAGCTCCCTGGGGACACCAACGGGGACCCTCCGTGCCGCCCCTGCCCCCAGACAGCTGTGCCCGCGCCCCCCAGCCCGCAGGCCCCGGGGCCAGAGCAGGACGGCGCCCACCCCTCCCAGACCCTTGCCGGAACCCTGTCCCAAGGCCAACGCGGTGGCATGAGCTAGGCGTACAATTGGTGTCAAACGTCCCCCGTGTAGCTTGTAGACACGCGTCCCTGGCCAGGCACCCGCCAGCCGTGCAGGCCCGGCCCGGGCAGCAGCGCAGCGCCAGGGCGCGGTGCGGCTCACTCCGGGAGCGGGATGGCCCTGCGCCGCGGGGCGGCGTGTCAGGAGGCCCCGGCCTCGCTCAGTGTCCCCCGCGGCCAGGGGCTCCCCGTCTGCCCAGAAGGTCCCCCCCTCGTGTCCTCCAGCACGTCCGGTCCACAGTGTCAGGGTCACGGCCAGTCGTCGGGCCCGGAGATGCCTCAGCGTCCCTAGCGGGAGCCCGGCCAGCGCCCGGCCCCTGCAGAGGACAGCTCTGTCCCCTCCCAGGCCCGAGGCTGGGGGAGGGGCGGCCCCAACTGTCGTCGACGCCGACAGCGGGACACGCCCCCGCATCGCAGGTGTCGTCGGGGGACGCAGGCGGGGGCGGCCGGCGGGGCCGCGGACCGGGCGCCTGTGGGTGGCCCGGGGACGCGCTCTGCGTCTCCTGCCTCTCCTCCCCCACGCGGGTCTGTTCGTTTTTCTTTTCTTTGCATGTTCCTTTCCGAGACGGACGACGTGTGTGGCAGCCCGCATGACTGTGGCTGCTCGGGAGAGGCTCCGGGGGCGGCGTGTTCCCGCCGCCGCCCCGCGCCCCGGGTCGTCAGAGAGGCGTTCGACTTCTTTTGTAAACGTCCACAGCACAACTATTTTGTATCGTCGTTTGTATCATTTTGTACCAAAAAAAAAAAAGAGAAGAAAAAATGAAACAAAGGCAAGCGCGTCGATGTTCTCCACGTGTTCTCAGTGCCCGGCGGTCGGTCTCGGGTCCGAGGGCGGGCGGCCCGGCCCGGCACGCAGCTGAGCAGCAAATAAAGTCCCTTTGAAGCCGCCGGTCTCGCCTGCCTCGTTTTGTGCCCGAGCTCAGAAGCCGGCCGCGGGGGGGGCCGCCGGGTGGGCGAGCGCGGCGGGGCTTGGGCATCCACGGTGGCCCCGTCCACCGGGCACAGGGTCCGGAGCGGCCCCAGCGTCTGGCGCCTGACCCTGGGCCCTGGGCGCGCAGAGGGGAGCCGAGGCAGCCCCTTCGCGCCTGCGAGGCCCAGGGAAAGCGTGCAGGGGAAGGCCCCTGCGCCCCGTGCCTCCGCACAGCGACCGTCTCGGTCCAACGCAAGCCAGCAACGTTCGCGTGTCCCCGTGCTACCCGACAGGTAAGCCTCCACGGGACCACAGGAGCCTGGTTCAAACCCACAACCCTCAGGCCCCTCACCCTGGGCTGCAGACCCAAATCCAGGCGCATCCACCCACACCCTGGGCTCAGCTGTCCTTGGAAGCTGATTGGCCATGCCTGGTCACATGACCCAGCCTGCCCTTGACCCCCAGCCTGAGCTGGAGCTGGAGGGGCCACAGGGGGAGCCCCACGGGCAGCGCCACACTGCAGAGCACCCCGACCCTGGTGACCCAGGACGCTGGGCCCACAGAGCAGCAGAGCGGAGAAAGGCTGAGGGGCAGCGCCCCCCCCCCCCACCACGAGGGCTGCCTGCCAGGTCAGACACGGAGCTGCCCCGGGGTCCGTGACAAGGGAGGCCGCGTGAGACTCAGGACCAAGCGAGGAGCCCCCGCAGCTCGGGTCAGGGTGCCACAGCAACTGTCCCCTCCCACGGCGACGCACGTGGCTGCTGCTGGTGGGTGGACACTGCCCCCCAGTCCCGGCGTGTCCCCCTGGGAGCTGCCTCACTTGGGAGAGACGTGAGCCTCTCTCTTCTGACTTCTAACCGGGGGGCGCACAGCGGGGCCCCTGCCTCTCTCGGCTCCTAGCAGGCGCCCCACTTCCTGCCTGCCCGCCCGCCCTGGGCCCTGGGAAGCTGCTCGCACATGCCCCCCACCCCCCCACTCCCCACGCCCAGCGGCACCCTGCTCAAGTCCCGTGAGCCCCAGAGCTGCCCAGACCGAGCGGCCCACACCCTGACAGCCCAGGCCAGGCTGGGGGCCGGTGATGGGGGCCGGGCTGGGTGTGGGAACGTTCCTGGGAGAGGACACCTCGGGGCAAGGGGCGGGCGCCACGGTCACACGTCTGCCAGCACTGGAGGCCTGGACGCAGCATCCCGCGGCGAGACACGCTCTGACCGCACTCGGACTCGCGAGGCCTCCGTCCCCAGGGACACGGCATACATGGGCCACCTGGCTCACGGGCTCTCACGGCAGCCCCGAGAGCACACGGGCAGAGACTCGGGCCCCTGCCTTGGTGGGCCGCCCAGCCGGCCCGGCTCCAGGGCACCCGGGGCTGTGCAGGGCACCCCCGGGGGTCTCCCTGCACCCTCCAGTCCGAGGTCTGACGCAGCCTCACGGGAGAGGGAGAGTCCCTGGTCGGTCCTTTGGTCCGTGGGTCCCATCCTGCCAGCCCCTCTGTAGACAGGACCCAAGTCCAAGGGCTCCCCAAAAAGGCCCACCCTGGGCCACCTGAGAGAACCCCACTCCCACTGCCCTGGCTGCCCCAGCGGCCCAGCCCACGGCCCCCTGGGGCCCGGCGGCAGGACCCTGGCCCTGACTCAGCCCTCAGGAGCCGCATCAGAACGAGGGGCACTTTCGGGACCTGCAGCCTCACAAGCATTAGATCGTCTGGCTGGCACTGGGCCTCACCAGACGGTGCCCCAGGATGACAGGTCGCAGGGCCCTGGCGGCCACGGAGCCGTGTGAGAGCCCGGTGACTGGCCACACCCAGAGCAGACCTCAGGCCACCTTCCCCGCCCGCCCCTCCCAGCCCACGGGCTCTGCCAGCAGCCCCCCAAGGGCCCCACCGCCCGCCCGCTGCCGGGCCCAGCACTCAGCCCACAGCCCGCACACTCACTGGTGGTGCGGTGTCGGCTCCCGGAGGCCGAGGGGCGCTGTCCGAGGTGCTGGCCCTGCGGCTGCGTGGCTTCCGACAGTGCGGGTGGGGACTTCTGCCTGTGGAGGAATAAACCGTGGGCTTGGGAGTTGGGTCAACGGTGAGAGTGGGGACAGAGGGGCGAGGCCCGGCCCTCCCTGCCCACCCATGCTGAGCGGGCCGTGGGAGGCACCCGGGCAGCCGGCCCCACGGCCGCTCCTGCACCCCAGGCTCCAGGCTCTGGCGGGGGGGGCCTCCCCTTGCCAGGCTGGGAAGCCCTCAGGGGACGAGTTCCTGGACTCCTCTGCCAGAGCCGCTTTCCCACCCGGACCCCCGTGGCCCTCAGACCCCCGTTCTCTGACCCCTTGAGCAACCGAACTGCTAGACAGTCGCATGCTGCAGCCGGACTGGCTCCCCCGGTCTGTCTCTGCCTCTCGGCGGGGCCTGGCCGGGCCCCTGACCACTGGCTTCTCCGTTTCCACGGCCCCCGGAAGCGGAGGCCAGGGAGCAGTCCCAGAAGAGCAGGGGCTCCGTCCTAACAAAGGGACTCGGCCCGTGACGCGGGGAGGAGAGGGAGAGAAACTTCCAGAAGCACACGGACCAAGGGGCCAGGCAGGAGATGAGCTCGCTGCACCTGAAGCCGGGAGTGACCTCGGCTTCCCACCACCCTGCCTCTTCCGCCCTTCTAGAGTCAGGAGGGGTTGCCATGGAAACTGAGGCCCGTGGTCAGAAGCCGGGGTGGGACACAGGGTCAGCCAGGCCTGCCAGGAGGCGGCCCCCGGGGCCGTGACTGGAGGTCACACGGAACCCTGCTCCTGGGCTGCCGCGGGCCATGCCAGAGAGCGAGCCACGGGCTGCCAGCACCGGGGGGCAGGGGGTCGGGGGGGCTCTCCCAGGGACGGCCCGGGTGCCCCAGGCAGCCCGCCTCCACCGGGACCTGACCGCTGCAGCTCACCTTGGACGCTGCTGCTGCTGGCGCGCCTCCTGCCTTGCCGAGACGAGGGCGTGCTGGCGGCCGATGCCGGCCTCCTCTCCCCCAGGCGTGGAGGCCGGAGCTCCGGGACCGGGGCCCCTGGGCCGGGCCCAGGAGCGGGCAGGGCCGGGCTCCTGCTGGGACTCCAGGGGCCCCTCCGCGGGCGCGACGTCCGGTGGCCCCAGGCCGGGGCTTGTGACTGCATCACCCCGACCTCTGCCTCTGTCTTCACGGGGCTCTCTAACCCCTCTGCCTCCCCGCCCCCCCGCTCAGGGACGCCCGTCCCTAGATTTAGGGCCCCCTCAGGCAAGAGACCATGGGCTCATCTCGAGACCCCTAACTCCATCCCACCCGGGGACCCTTTTTCAGCAAGGTCGTGTCACAGGCTCCAGGGGTTGGGACCTGCTGTCTTTTGAGGGCCGTTTCTCAACCAACCACAACTGTCGACATTGAAAAACCAAGAGATTTTACCAGCACCCTGCCCCTCCCCCCCACCAGAAAAAACGCCTGGGCCTCTCGTGAGGGAGCCCCGAGTCCGGGACCAGGGCCCTGGGGCGTGAGGGCTGCCGGCACCGTGACGCGGCAGCCGGGCTCGTCCCCGGGAGGACAGGGTGCCGACTCCCACCCCACACAGTCCTCCCTTAGCGGGAAGAGCTGGGCAGACCTGAGAGGGGGCGCGCATCCCCACCCCCACCTCCCCACCCCCGCCCACTCCCACCTGCTCAAGCCTCGCCCACCTCCCATGTGTCCTGAGTGTCGGCCCCCACGCCCCACCCCGCCCAGGCTCCTGTACTGGGCCCTCCTCAGTCCCCACCCACGCAAAACCCGCTCTCCTCCACCACATGCCCTCCTGTGCCCCCCACCCAGGGGAGCTGCCACCTGGCCGCCCCTTGGCGGCCTGGGGAACCCTGCCCCTGTGCTCCTGCCAGGCCTCTGACAACCCGGGCCAGCCCCCTCCTTCCACCACCAACACAGGCCCAGGGCTAACCAGGCCCCCGTCCTGGAGAGAGACATGCTGGAGCCCTGACCCCGGGACCTCCATGTGACCTTCCACAGAGAGGGTCTGGACAGGGGTCACCGAGGTAACCTGAGGTCACCGCTGGCCCCACCTCGCTGACCAGTGAGACTGACAGGCGTACACGCACCACGTGGAAGGTAGGGGTGATGCTCCCCAAGCCAGGGAACGTCCCTGACGCCCGAAAGCCAGGAGTGGGGGTGCCCCGGACGCCTGTCCCCCGTGACCCCGCCAAGCCGGGACCCAGGACCCGGCCCCGGGACCACATGGCCCACGCCTGCCGTCTGCAGCGTGAACGGCGCAGCCGTGGAACACGGGCGGCAGGTACCACACGTGTCAACACCCCACGCTTCGCTGGAGACCCACCACCTCGGTTCCCGGGAAACCGGACACCGCTGCAGCTCTGCCAGCGCCCGCAGCTCCCAGGCAGCCGGGCCCCGGCCGGGAGGCTGGGGAGCTGCGGTCCGACCGGGCAGCCTGCACCCTCACGGACGGACGGACGGCGGTGGGAGGCCCGGAGACCCCACCTCGCACGTCGTGGTGGCACCACATCAGGCCGGGGCCCCCAGGCCCCACGCGGCACCTCTCCTGGCCTCGCCCGTCCGTGCCCCGGCTCACCTGCTCGGACGGAGCCCCGGGTCCACACGGCACAGGTCCGTCCGTGTCCGGGGGCCTGCGGCCCTCGGGCTGGCCACCCGCCAGGCCCTCCTCGGGGGCGGACGTCCTGCCCCCCCTGGGGCGCGAGGGCACCGCTGTCGGAGCCACCAGGCCCCGGACGCCGAGTCTAACGAGCACGCGCCTGGGCGGAGCCGGAGCGGCGGCCCCGGCAGTGGGGCCTAGAACTGGAGAACTGGAGAAACAGGCAAAGCAGATACAGATAAATTTGTTTTTAATAAAGGAGTTAATTTTCTTTCAACCCTATATAAAACAATAGCAATTAAAAACTTCATTTTCTGAAAGTAAAATATTTACATATGAACAAGTAACTGTGCAAAATTTACATGAAAAAATGGAAAGACGGGGTTTCCTAAAAGACAAAATAAAAGGCGTAACAGTTCTCAGGTGTCGGTAAAAAATACTGATCACTCAGCTCAGGCTCGCGGGGGTCGGAGTCCGCCGCGGGGCTCCCGCGGAGAGAGCCCGAGTATTTACAGTCATAAAAGTACTATCGATAGACAATTTGATACAATAACCTCTGAAAATATAAAGAACCAATTAGTATATTTGCGATAAAAAAATAGGTACAAAGAAGGGGCTCTGCTCTGGACGTCTGGAAAGGGGCCCGCGGCTCGCGTACAGTCTTAGCAAAATAGTCGCCGCCGGCCGGCCCGCGCGGCCGCCGCCGGCCCGTGCCGGGACTCGGCACAAGTACTGACAAACACACCGACCGGCCTCCAGCACGTGATTCACACCGAGAAACAGTCTCGCGATGCTTCTTCCCAACGCTGACTTTATTTCATCTAAGTTTTCACTCTCAGCTAAAAAACACAGTGCAAGTAAAATATATTTATGCTGAAAAGGTTTTCTTCTCTCTTTAACTTTACAGCTTTACAAACTATAGCAAATAAAATGCATCTGTACAGGTGCCGACCGCACGCTCGGGGCCGGGAGCGGCGGGGCACGGGCCGCCGCGCGGGTCGGGGCTGGCCCGCGGCAGCCGCGCCGGTCGTGTCCCTCGAGCACTCGGACGAAGGGGCGGGGCGGGGGCAGATAAATAGTCTAAAATCAGTTTGCTTTGCCAACTGACTGGTACAACGTAAAATAAGTGAAATGAGGTCATCGGCTTGCAGACACACAGCTACGCGGGGAGGGGGCCCAACTAAAACCAAACGCACAAACGATGCAGAAACCGCTGGGAGCGGCGGGGGCAGCTAGTTACTTGCTAACGATCGGTCAGTTCTCATATATGGCTTGTTTGGCAAGAAGGCCACTCAATCAAGGATGAGCCGGGGTTCCGCCGTCCGTGCCTAAGAGCGCCCGCGGGCCTCTGCTCTTGCCACGGAGGCAGGTTCTCCTCGGGTGAGAGGTGACATAGAAACGGGGGTATAAAACGGTTCCGTCGCAAAGAGGTGGCTGTTTCTGAAACAACATCCCGTGGGCCTGCCCCACGCCGCGTGCTCCGCGCACGTGTGAGACCGTCCGGCGTCCCCGCGGAGACGCGCCGTCCCGGGCTACTTGAGGAGCGCCTTGTAGAGCAGCAGCGAGTGGCTGGTCTCGCGCTCGTTCTCGAGACAGAAGATGAGGTCCCTGAGGTTGACCCGCGTGATCCTTTGCCGCGTGAACTGCCGGGGGGCGCCCACGCCGGAGCTGCCGGGGACCGCCGAGCCGGAGCCCGAGCCCTGGTGACGAGAAAGCAGACGGCCGGTCAGCAGCGCGCGGAGGTGGGCGGGACTGGGGGCGGAAGGACGGGCAGGGCAGGGCAGGGCCCGGCAGGGGCCCCGGAGGGCACGCCTGGGACGGCGAGTCTCCCCCACGGTCCCCAGGGACCCTGGCGGTGGGGGTGGCCCCTCCCCACACCCAAGTGCTCCACGAGGCCCCACGGGTGGCGAGGAGGGCGCCTCGCAGACCCCCAGACCCGTGCGCTCCGGCACTGGCTCCCGAACGCTGACCCACCCTCCCCACAGCTCAGACTCCGGCCCTGCGGCCTGAGGGGGGACGAGGGGGCTGGCGGCCTGAGGGGGGACAAGGGGGCTGTGGCTAGGCTCGGCGCTGGTGACCACAACCCCCAGGCGTCCGGGGCTCAGGCCAGGGCAACGCCTGGGGCCAGCCGTGCCGTCCCCTCCTTCAATAACAAGGGCACACTCCCAAAGCCACAAGATCGACACCCCAGAACCAGAGAGGCCACTGGTCCACCGGCTGGGCACAGCACTCTGCAGCCACCACGGTTTCCCGTGGACGAGAAGGGACTTGCTGCTGGTCTGTGAGCGGGCTCAGGGCCCACCCCTCGGCCCCGAGAGACCCGAGTCTCTGGGGCTCAGAGGGAGCCTGGGCCCCCCCGGAAGCACCTGTGTGCCCCTCGGCGGCAGCAGCCTGCGGGCTCAGCACACGCCGCCTCCACTGGACCCCGGCACGAGCCACTGCTCCCGACTGGACGGCCCCCGTTTCCCCAGGTGGAGTGAAAACCGCGTGCCCCCCCCCCCCCCGATGGTTGGAGTTGCCCGTGTGCATTTTAAAGGCAGAACCCCGGCGTGTTTTTACAGCCTTTTCTCAGGGCTCCAGGTGGGAGCAGAGGGACGAGGCTGCAGTGCTGCGGGTGGCCAGCAGGTGGCAGGCAAGGCTGCGCCTGGTCCAGGGACCAGAGCCGTGTCCCCAGGGAGCGTGGGAGACCTGTGTACCTCAGGTGTGACTTCCACCAGTACTCACATTCTCTGCGGGCCCCCGAGGGCCCCCAGCCACCCGGGGCCCCGGGGCTCTTCTTCGTCTGAAAGAACTACCCGGGCTTCCTGGGCAGTTGTCCTGAGCGCCCACGGCGCCCCATCGGTGCAGCCCCGGGAAGAGACCAGCCGACCGGGCCGGCCTGGGGAGGCTGCGGCGCAGACAGGCAGCTCAGAGCAGGGCGGGCCAGCCCGGCAGGCAGCTCAAGGCAGGGCGGGCCAGGGCCCGCGCCGGGCAGGGGCTCCGGCTCCCCCGGCAGCAGCAGTGCACACGAGGCCGAGGCACCCTGCGTTCACGCGGAGCGGCAAAGGCCCCGCCTCCACGGGGGCCGCCTGTCCCCGACACTGCCCACCTGGGCCACGGTCGACGTCCCCACCGTCAAAACTCCGCTCGGCTGCTGAGAGCCGGACAAGGGGGCACGCACCGCAGGCCCCGCATTCAAGGGCAGTACAAGTTGGAAACCAAGACAAACAGCACCTTCTAAAAACAAAACCAACGAACAAACAGAGTCACAGACACGGAGACCGAGCTTGTGGTGGCCGGGGGCGGGGGTGCAACCGGTCAGGGTGGGTGCGGGCCGACTCCCAGTCGGGGGCGGGCCCCGGGGCGTGGCCGCCAGCACGGAGGGGAGTGCCGTCAGCAGCCCCGCCCCCCCTGCACGGTGAGACGGCCCGAGGCCGTCTGGTCGGTGTGATGCGAACGGACAACACTGATGTAGTAGTACCTGCACGTCGATTACAGTTTCCAAAAAGAGACAAACGTTTCAATGCAACTAGTTTTTAAAAATCAAAGTTGTTGCCAAACACTCGGACGGACAAGTGCCCCCAGGGCCAGGACAGGGCGCCCACTGGCCAGCTCCGGGGCCCGGGCTCCGAAGGTCAGACGGCGGGGGCGGCCAGCGGCCCCACGTTCCTGCCAACTTCCACAGAGACCTGTGCTGCCACGCACGCCCTGCCCCCGGCGGGGTTTAGGAAGGGACGGGGAAGGCGGCGGTTTCTCTTCAGGACAGACACACCAGGACCAAGGCCCCCGACAGGCAGCCAACATGCAACCTGAAGCAGGGGTGGGGGTGTGCGGGGACCCGCAGGGGCACACAGAGGCAGCCCACAGCAGGTCTGCATGGGAGCCGGGGGAGGGGATCTTGCCAAACTGGCCGAGGCCGCCCTTCCCCATCCCGGGCCACCAGGACCTGCCGTGACGCTGAGAGGGAGCGCCACACCCGCAGTGGCCAGGACCCTCCCCAGGGGCTCCGGGTGGCAGGCACCTCTAGCCTGCTCCAACGTCCGGGCTGGCAGGGTCGCCCGCACAGGCTCCAGCTGGCCCGCCGGCCCCCACGGTGCTGTGTTCCGGCCTGCCCCCGTCTCTACACCCTCACGCCAGCACAGGCGGTCCGAGGACACGCCGAAGCACAGCAGCTGTGACACAGGCAGACCCTCAGGGACGTGGCCTGAGAGAATGACCATCGCTGTCCTGAGACACCCAGCACCCCCTACCGTCTCCCCAAAACACAGCAGAACGAGAAAGAAGCGTGCACCACAGGGACGCCGCTCCATCAGAGGACGGGCGGAGCCCACGCCCGCGGGACAGGTGGCGGGAGCCCCGCCCCCAGCACGGTCTGCCGCGCCCCAGGCTGCGGCGGTCCGCAACCACGGCCAGGAAGTCTGCCCTGCCCCGTCTGCGCACCCCAAGCCGCCTGGCACCCGCAGCGCAGACGGGAGGTGGTGGGGCGCGGGGTGCCAGGGTGCGAGAATGAGGGGGTGGGCCTCAGAGCCCGGGGGTGAGCGGGACAGGTCACGGTCCTGCACGAGGAGAAGGCCACTGCCAGAGGCCACGGGCCCTCCCGCAGCCTGGCCCAGCGGCAGTCCCGCCAGGCTCCCCCGACGCGGCGCTGCCGCCAGCAGGGGGCACCAACCCACCGCCGATGGTGTGAAAGACCCCACACGAGAGACCAGCCAGGCCTGGCGACCCACAACAGAAGGTCAGAGGAGGAGACCCCCTCGTGTGGTCTGGGACAGGCAGTCTGGGAAAACGACGTGCTCACGGCGACACCCTCCACAGCGAAGAAACACACGCCAGCGTTCGAGGGCAGAAAACCCACCTTCACGTGGAACTCAAACACTAGGAAAGAAATTTAAAAATGGAAGAAAGAGTTGAATGCGAGAAATAAACAGAAAGGAAAGACAAAGTAGCTGAGAAACGAGTAATTTGTTGCAAGGTACGGGGGAGGGGGGCGGGGGAACAAGCGTGGAACCGCCAGGGAGGGGGGAGGAGGAGGAGGACGGAGCTGGCGGGCCCCGACGGAGAGAACAGACCAGTCGGAGCCGGCACCACGACGACGAGGGAACATTCCAGAAGCAGAGCAGAAACAACGCCGTTCCACTGCGGGGGGCCCTGGAAAAAGTGACCTGGAAACCCCAGTCTCGACGCCCTCACGGCACGGCCCGCCATCAGAGCCAGAGCCGGGTGCCCGGCCGGAGGAGGACGCCAGCCCCGGAGGCCGCAGTGCCCTGGCCCCGGGCCCTCGGGCCGCCGAGGCGCGTGCGTGTGGGAAGACCCCCGCGGGCCGAGGAGGCCACGCCGGGTCTCCTGTCTGTCTCCTCCTGCACACCCGTCCCTGCTAGCAGTAGGTGTGGGGTTTTGGGATACCTGTGCGTTTTAACAAAAAACCTGCACGACCCCTCTGCTTCTGCGCGGAATGACCTGCTGCCCACAGAACAGAGACCCCCAGCACCCCCAGCACCCCCAGCGCTGCCTGCCTCCCCCACCTGGGAAGCTAAGGACAAAACTAAACTATGGGTGGACCCGCTGCCAGAACGCTGGAGGAAGCTGTTGCCAGGAATGTTTCTTAAGGAGTCACCACTCAAAAGCTTAAGATTTATTAGAGCCACTGCCCCTCCCAACCCTGGACAGGAGTGTATAGAAGCAAGGAGTTCTAGTTGAGAATAATAACCTCAATACATGGAGACAAACACAAAACATTCCCCCCCAAGATGCATGAATCAAAAAACCTAGGCAAGCCCTGGCTGGCATAGCTCAGTGGATTGAGCGCGGGCTGGGAACCAAAGTGTCCCAGGTTCAATTCCCAGCCAGGGTACATTCCTGGGTTGCAGGCCATAACCCCCAGCAACCCCACATTGATGTTTCTCTCTCTCTCTATCTTCTTCCCTTCCCTCTCTAAAAATAAATAAATAAAATCTTTAAAAAAAAAAAAAAAAAAAAAAAAAAAAAAAAAAACCTAGGCAAAAAGTCAGTTACCTAACCGAGATAAATTTAACCTCAACAGACAACAGCTAATTTCTATATACCTGTAAGTCACCCCTTGCACCCTTTTAACTTAGACCAACTCCTAGAATCTCAATAGACACCTGGTGACTAATTGGCACCTGAAAGTTTGTGCCCGTATAGCTTCGGTGGCTATCTGATTGATGACCCTTTTGGTCAAAACAACCTTTGTTTAACATGGTTGATCTGTGGGACCTCCTGTACTTTTCGGTTTTTTCTTTGTTTACCATGATTGACATGTAGAAGCTTCTGTGTTTTTAGAAATTATTCCTATGGTCACCATTTCTGTCTTGATAATCACACTGTGCATTGAGTGTTGTGTAACCTCCCCCATAAAAATAAAGATTGACTTTTCTCGGTGCGTCAGTCGGGCCCAGAGAGCCTGGCTGTCCCCCAGCACCCCTCCTGGCATCACGCTCCAGTCTCTTCGCCTGAGCCGTGCATCCTCCGGGGACCCCGAGACCCCGCCGAGGCTGGACCCCAGCAAAAAGCCAGAGGAGGGTCCCTCCACTGTGACGCTGAGGGAGCCCCGGACGCACCACGTGAAAAGGAGACAGCGGCCGGCGAGAAGACGGGGGACCCCAGACAGCACATGGGGCGCTCCATGGAAACGACACAGTGGACGGGGAGCCAGCGCCATGTGCACACACAGCCCCGACAACGCTGCACCCCAAAAACCAGCCACGGCCTCGACCCAGAAGGAAACAAGACCTCGACCAGAGGACAGCACCCTGTTCGGCACCCAGAGGCTCCGGCAGGCAGTGAACCGGGACGAGACGCAGGGTGGCAGCCCGGCCCCTGTGCCTCCCGTGGGGCACCGACGACAGCGGGGAGAGTGGGGCTTCACCGCGGAGTCCCCGCAGGGCGCACTTGAACCACGTGCCCAGTGGTCCCCAGCAAGGGGGCTCCCGACAGGAGAGCGAGGAGGACTCAGACTGCCTTGGGGACAGCCCAGCACAGCCACCTGACCCAGACCTGACCTTGGGGAGATACGAGGTCACTGCGCGCTGAGGGGCCGCACCAAATAAGCATCCCTCACTCCCCAGGCGCCAAGGTCCGGAGAGACACGAAGAGCAGCGGTCGCAGGCTGGACTAGACCCCCCTGCGGGAAAGGGGGCGGGTGGGGAGACCGGGGAAAACAAGCCCAGAGCAAGTTACAGAGACACGCGTGAGAAAGCCGTGAGCCACAGCACACGAGGACCCCGAGGACTCAGCGGGCAAACCGCCCGACTCCACACGGCCGCGGCCGGACAGACCCCCTCCCCGAGGACCACACGCAGGTGGCCAATGAGCCAACGGGAAGACGCGCCCGGCGCACGTCACCAGGGACGCGCAGACTGAACACGACCCCGCTGCACCCGTCAGAGCGCCGGGGAGCAGCGGAGACGCTGGGGAAGCACGTGGGGGCAGGAGGGGCTTCGGTGCCGCTGTGGGAGGCAGCTGGGTGGCTTCTTCCCGTGACCCAAACAGGGTCACGGGACCCGGCAACCACGCCCCTCGGCCTATACCGGAGGAGTCGGCAGCTCCGCTCCTGGTTGACAGGCCCGGCGGCCACCCAGACGTCCCCCGGAGCCTGGGGGGGTGGGAAGTCGCCGGGGCCCTCCGGACAGCGGGACGCGGTTCAGAGCTGCAGGGGAACGCGCTGTGGGGTCTGAGAAGCCGCGGAGGGGCCCGAGACGCGCACCAAGGAGTGAAAGGCGCGAAGTGAGAGGCCACGCCCGTGCGCCCCCACTCGGGACCCCCCGGGAAAGGCCGAGCCGTGGAGACGGGGAGGGGCCAGCGGGTGCGGGGGCTGGGGGAGGGGCGCCCGGGGGAGCCCAGAGGGGCTCCGAACCGCGGCCTCGGGGACAAGAAAACCTCTGAACTTCCCAAAACCGCTTTAAAAACTACTAACAGGTGACGTCCGCGGCACGAACGAAGCCGTCTCCAGCGAACGGGCCCGTAGCGACGCCGCGCCGCGCCCTCGGAGCCCTTCCGAGTTGCTGGGGCGCGCGGCGTCCACCGGCGGGCGGCAGGGCCCCGGGGGCGCGCTCTGCGGAAGGGGGAGGGGCCGCGCGCCCGGCCCCACGGAGGAAGAGGAGGAAGAGGAGGAGGAGGAGGAGGAGTCATCCCTTCCGGCCTCTCCCTGAAGACGACGACAGCGGCCCCGGTGGGGGCGGACTCCGCGCTAACCCGGCCGCACGCGGGCACCGGGTGCCCACGTCGGCCCGCCGCGCCCGGCCCCGCGGGAAGCTGCCACCTGGCCCGCCCCCGGCGGCTCCTGCGGGTGTCCCACCAGCTCGGTGAGGGGTGACCGGCCGCCGGGCCCCGCCGCCCTCGCTTCCCGTCACGGGGACCGCGGCGGCCGACGTCGTCGCGAAGCCGGTTCCCCGGAGCAAAACACCAAACGCACCGGAACCAGCGGAACCCGGTCTCTCCCGGCCGAGAGGCCCACCGGCCACAGCGGGACGCTGGCCAGAGGCCCCGGGGCCGCGCGCTCTGTGCGCCGGGACTTCCCCACGGCGGGTTCCAGGTACCGAAAAGAGCATGCGCGCAGCACGCACGCACGCACGCATGCTCGGCCCGCGGCACGCATGCGCAGGGAGGCACGGCGCCGACGCTCGCCCCGCCTTCCGTAGCGCCGAGGGGCCGTCCAGCCCGGAGAGGACTGCGGCTCCCGCGCAGCCGCTGCGGGGCGGGGCGGGGCGGGGCGGGGGTGCGGCCCGGAGCCGCGCGCTGGTGGAAACGGCACGCGGAAGGGATAGAGAAACGGTGTGCACAGGCGTCCCCTGACCGACCTGGAAATAACGAGTATTGATTACCACCCTCCAAACGCAACAGGAGCCCCCGGGTCGGCCCACGGGGCGCCGGACGAGGCAGGAGGGAGACCCCCCAACCTGGCCATCACCATGGAGTGCGGGCCCAGGCGCCGGGTGGCCGTGGTCACATCACCAGGGTGGAAGGCCAGCACGGGGACTGCCTGGCTACTGACCGGAGCAGGGCCCTGGGCTTGGCCTCCGTACTGTCCGGCGGAGGCAGACGCGGAGGAGACTAACGGGGCTCGTGCGCTGGACCCGGGAGAGAGAGAGGGAGAGAGAGAGACGCTGCCAGGACCGAGGGTGCAGGCGGGAGACAGTACTGGTGTTTGGGGGTGAGGGGCGGCCGAGTTATCAGAAACAGGCTGTAGGCGCTATGGAAACAGTACATCCAGGAACAAACAACAACACAAGTTGATTCTTGCATGCGCACACTGTGAACGTACAATATGTACGTAACAGATGCACGTGCACACGCACCCGGGGGTGGGCGGAGAGCAAGAGGGCGGAGAGGAAAACGTGCCAGCCTTCAGAATTGAGAGTGAGCGAGGGGGTTACTGCGCTATTCCTGCAGCTCTAGTGTAGTAGGTTTGAAACTGCTTTAAAAGAAAACCATTTAGGAAGAAGTCCACTGACATATTCTGGGGAGACAGTAATAGACATCATTGTTTAGGACCTTGCCAAAGACCCGCAGAAAACTCAGAGCAGCCAGAGAGTGACGCCGACACCAGCAGATGATCTTGAGAACAAAACCAGGGAAGATGAACCACAAGCAGCCACATGCCCAAAACCGTGTGGGACACATCCCAGGGAGGAGGCTGGGCACCACCAGCCACCGCCCCCCCCAGGGCCGGTGGGCCTTCCCTGAAGAGCGGGAGCCGCCCTGGGAGGCTCTGCCCACTCGAGCAGCAGCCAGCACCGGGAGCCCTCGCAGGCCCTGCCAGGGCTCCCGGTCAGAGAGCCCAGCCACACAGGAGGGGCCACGGGGGCAGAGGAAGGCGCAGGGCCTCAGGGGCAGGGAGCCGAGGCGTGGGCTCCCGGCGCACATGCACCCACACTGCGGTGTTGTCCCGTGGAAACGACCTGCGAGGAGCCCGGCCGAGCCGCAGACCTCCCTCACACCGCACGGCCCCGCGGAAGCTCGAGAATACACAGAACTCACAGACGGGCAGCGAGAGGCATCAGAATTGAGCCCCACGTGAGACGCCGCAGACAGAGAAAGGAGAGTGACGTCTCTACACACAATGAAAAAACCAAGAGCGGTGGGAAACCGTGATGTGTTCATTCACAACAAGCTGAAGACCTTAAGGGAACAACTACAGGCACAAAAGACCGTCAAAAATCGGAACCGGCAAGACTCAGAAATAGCCGACAAGGCCAAGAATTAAAGACTGAGCGGAGAAGAGCGAAAGAGCAAAGGAGCACAACAAACAGCACCTCTGTGAGGAGCTGCGGGGCGGGAAAGAGCAGAAAGCGCAAACTGTTTTGGAAGGAGAGAGACTGAGAGAGCCCAGGCAGAGCAGATACAACGGGGAGTAACGGACTCTCTGACGAGGAAACGGAGCAGGAAGAACCACGGAGGAGAATGTGCGACTCGTCGGGTCCGACGCACGCCGGAGGCGCACGGTGCACACGGAGCGACCGGCCGGGAACAAGCAACTCCAGCGGAGGGGCAGCTCGGAGGGAGAGAGTCCTCGGGGCACAGAGAACGCACGGTGTGCGAGACAGAAGCAGGTGTCCTGAGACATGGGCGGCAGCGCTTTATCCCAGGAAACGGGGCCCGGAGCAACCCACGCAAGGCTCTGGAGGAAAGAGATGGGAGCCGCGGACTCACGTGGCCGTCAAGACTGACCTTCAGGCAGAAAGGGCACGGTTATCAACGCGTGAGAATTTGGGGGGGCGAGGTCCCCATGGACTGTCCCAAAATGTCTGGTAGAGCCGGGTTCAGAAAAACAGACGTCGGACGAGCCAGCTGGTCACCAGTTTCACATACGCAGGCACTGCCCGGACTGGAAGTTCAAGGAGGCCCACAGGAGAGAGCACCTTACTGCTGAGTGACACACCCGACCCCTGGGGTCCAGCCTCCCTGAGGGGGGCCTCGGTCACACCCCTGCACCCAGGAGTCAGGATCACCCCTACCGGGAGACCCACAGCAGCAACACCTGACATCAGCCCGACAGGGAGAGCAGGGTCTGCAGGCGAGTCCGCTAGGTCAGGGGGGCTTCGGCAACGCCACGAGCTCCGCACAGACCCTCACTCGCACCGAAGTGCGGACCAAAGCGGAACTGCCTGCTAAAGCGCTCGCCGGAGGAAGGCGGGACCGAGTCGCTCAGCATGTCTGCACGATACCCAGCATTCACACCGCCACCCTGGACACGCGGAGACACAGCAGAGTGCGACCCGTGGTCGGGGACAAAGGCCACCGACAGAGACGGACCTGAGTGTCCAGACGCCAGACTCAACAGAGACAGGAAGTGGCTTCCATCGATGGGTTTAAAGAAAAATGGGAAAGTGTGGTCTCAACAAGCGAGCAGACGGGGGATCTCAGCAAAGACACAGAAGCCATAAAGAGACCTAAATAAAAATCCCAGAGCTACAGGACACGTTAGCAAATCAACACTTCACTCAAGGGGCTTAACAGCAGGCCGGAGACGTGGTCAGGGAACTCGAGGATGAACCGGTAGAAGTTTCCCACCCAGCCCGCAAAGAAGGCTAAATGTGCGTGTAACGGAAAGTCCCAGGAGAAAAGTAAGACTGGACAGAACAGGATTTTGAAGAAATAAAGGCAAAATGTCCCAGACGCGAGGGGAAATGCTGTCCTGCAGGTCAAGCACAAACTCCTGAAAACTAGGTGATGATCCGCACAAACGGAACTAAGACCCACAGGCACGGGCTGGAAGTTCACCCTGCGGTCTGTCCCGCTGGGACCCGGGCGACAAGGGGGCGACCCTGTGAGCGGCAGAGAGGCGCCTGCACGTTTGCGGTGGCTCCTCCGGTCTCAGAATGTGGGCGTGCAGTTCCTCAAAGCTCATTCGCTTTCCTTCTCCTCTGGGATACGGACAGGGGAAAAACTGCCTGAGAACAGGAGCCGTACTTGGAAACGGAAGGAGCCCCACCATAAAGCAGAGGGGGTCCCAGGAGCAGAGGGAAAACGTGAAAGATGGCTGACTCCTGGGTTCGCTCATCCTGCACCGTCCGCTGTTCTGGAAAACTAAACGGTGTGCATCTCGACTTGCTTGGCTCATTCAAGACTATAGAGGAAATTAGATCTTAAATCTAAAAAGAGCTGGAAGAAACAAGCAGCCCGCCATTCCAGGGTTTTATGCTCAGGGAAACACCGTTGAGAACCGAGGGAGAAACCCAGCCGTGGTCAGCAATGAGAAGTGAGGCCCCCAGCGCCCACAGACGGCCCTGGAGCGGCCGGGCCGGTGCTGCCGACGGCCTCGGCCTCGAGGAGGGAACGGCGAACACCAACAGAGGCACAGAGGCGGGGCCGTGTCGGGCACAGCCTTCTCTTCCCGAGACTCGGCTCAAACCACCAGCGGTCGAGGGCAGAAAGTAACGTCCACTAAGACTGGGTTTCCAGCAGCAGACAGGAACACGCCGGGGAGCAAAGGAGGGAGCCGGCCTCGGCAGACACCCTGTGCGGGGGTGACCACCCCACGCGGGTCCCCGTCCCCCCGGGAAGAACCGCGACCCCATGAGGGCCGTTCCCCTGAGAACTACAATGTCCCCTGTCCTTTTCAGAGTCCGTCTAGACCTCACCGTCCTCAGCGACGGCGATGAAACCCACGGCAAGAACTCGGCTCGTGTGATGCCCTTGAACGAAGTGGGTTGCGTGGAAAGGGGCGGGCGGCTGCACACACGAGACTGCCCGCGCTCCTGAGAGAGTCCGACTGCCCGAGAGGGGCCCGCCAGGGGGCCCTCGTCCCCCCCAGCCCCCGTCCCCACACGCCACTGTACCTCTGTCCCCGAGCCTGGACCTGGAGAGTCTACTTTCCGCTTCTTGCGGGGCCCAATGGCGGCCAGCGCGGTGAGGTTGGCGTCCCGCTGCCTCATCTGCGCCAGCTCCTGCTGCTGCATCTGCGTGACGAGGGGACAAGAGCGGCCTTCTCACTGCCACGCCAGGGGCACAGGGGCACCGCGGGGCGGGCACGGGTTCCCTGAGTCACGGCGGCCTTGAACAGGACGCACGCTCTGCAGTTGGAAGGATAGCGCAGCAGGAGATGCTCGCCGTGAAAGACGCAGACGTGTGAACAGATTTGGAAAGCAGGAAGACTCCACACACCGTGAGAAATCAGCACTAAATTTAAAGTCGGAAAACACCTGCACAAACACTTGTCTAGTTTTTAACCCTCGCCCGAGGATACGTGTGTCGATTTCAGAGAGAGGAGGGGGGAGAGAGAAACACCGGTGTGAGAGAGGGAAGTGTCGGCCGGCTGACGCCCGAACGCGCCCCAGCCGGGGACTGAACCCACGACCCAGGCACGTGCGGTGACGGGAATGAACCTGCAGCCGCCAGAGCCACCCGCCAGGGCCCAACCCGTCAGGGAGCCACCGCAGTGCCGGCCGCACAGAAGTGCCGCCGCGCCGACCCCGCCCTCCTGCCGGTGTTTTGGGCGTGTGAGTGCGTTTCCCGCTGGCGGAGAAGGTCCCCGACCGCAGCAGCCCCTCCTCACCTCTTTCGCCTTCTGCTTCAGCCTCAACTGCTCCGGATCCTCTTGTCGGGACCGAGACTGTGTTCAGAGAGGGGGACGGGGGACAGGTGAGTCACACACTGGATGTGCGCCCCCCGACCAACACGCCATCTTGTTCACGATGTGATAATACCTCCGTCACGGCGGGAAACACCTTCAGTTGTTTAAATGCTTAAAGCCAAAGGTGAAAACTCACACCGCGCATCACGGGGAACAAGACCCAACAGAACTCTTCAGAGCGCGATGCCACGCGGACAGAGAAACCCAGGCAGGGTCTCCCCTGTGCCTGCCGGCCGCGGGGGCCTCACTGGGAGGCACGCGAAGAGGGGGCACGGGGACAGGTCCTGCCCCCCATGCCATGCGTGGCTCCCGGGGCCTCGCACCACGGCCCCGCTCCTGGCCAGCCGCACCCCAAACACCGCTCCAGCCACAAGGGAGCCCCGAGCCGCCCGCGGGCACTCGCCTTGGCCGCCCGCATCAGGATCTCCCTCTCCTGCTCATCCTTCCTCTGCTTCTCGATCTGGTCCAGCTGCTCGAAGAACTTGAGCTGCGCCCGCACGTCGCTCGCCTGCTCGTACCGGTCGTCGTCCTGCGGGGGGGGGGGGGGGGGGGGTCGTCGGTCAGGAGTCAGGGCTCGGGACCCCAGCTGGGTGGTCTGTGTCCCCCAACCCAGGCCCAGTGCCCGAGGCCCCAGCCCCCCCACATCCGCCCCGCCTGGCACCCGGCGCCGCCGTACGTCTGCACGGGGACGGAAGGGCTGGGCGAGCCCCCGGGAGGTCCCGCCAGGCGCACTTGGAAGTCTAGGTTTTCCAAGTGACTGACGTTCGGACACTTTCCCAGTAACAGGCGTCTAAAGCGAAGCAGCCCCGCCCCCACTCCGAGTGCTGCCCTGCGGGTGCGGTCCCCAGGCCGCCTGTCCTGCTCCACAGCGCCAGCAGCCGGCGCTCACGGCTCGGGGACGAGCAGGACTCGCGAGGACCGCTGCTGAGGAGGGCCTCAGGCGGGGGGACCCTCCACAGCCCACGAGGGGCAACGTCGGAGTCACCCGAGCTTCAGCCGGGAACCCCAGGTGCAAAACCCCATCACATCCAAGCTGGAGGCCACCCCCACCTCCGCCCCGCTCCCTCTCCCCTCCCCCCCAGCCTGGAGCAGAGCACCCGGCAGTCCCCCCCACGGCCACGGAGGCGGGGCCTCCCCCAGACCAGCTCCGCGAGCCTCGGCCCGTGCAGGGACGGCCGGGTGTCCTGTCCCGGAGGTGGCGCGTCACCTTGTAAGAGAAGTTCTTCTGCTGGGCTGTCTCCGATATCTTCTCCACGAGGTTCTGCAGCCTCTGCTGCGTGGCGTGCGACACGTAGCTCACCACGTCGGGGTGCAGCTCCGTGATGCCGTGCTTCTTACCTGGGGGTCGAGCCACGGGGCAGGCGCTTCAGTCCCCTCCCCCACGCTGCTGCCCACGCAGCCCTGGGCCGAGCGCCGTCCGCCCCGACCCCGTGGGCAACGGGACACGGACGGGGCCCCTGGCGCCCACCGAACCCCGTGTGCACGCAGGCGGCGGGGCGGCGGAGAGGCGGGACGCACCGATCTCCAGGATCCGTCTCTGCAGAGGCGCCGGGAGGAGGAAGGTCTCGTCTTTGCAGGACCGCGTGAGGGTGCCCACCAACTCGGAGTTCGTGGCCAGGATTCTCGCGCTTTCTTCCGACAGGTTGACCCCGGCCATGGACGCCACATCGTTGATGTCATCGTCGTCCCTTCGGACCAGGAGAGGGGGTGACCCCACCGAGCCGGGGCTGCAGCAGGGGCACGCTCAGGGGGTCTCGACTCCGGGGCCGGGACTGGGGGCGGAGGGGGCAGGACCCCCTGCAGAAAGCACAGCGCGGCCCCCCAGGCACGTGTCCCACCCGCTGCCTCGCACACTGGGCCCCTCCGACAGCGAGCCTGGTGTTTCAAGGAAACGCCCGCTCCAGTCGCAGCGGACCCTGAGTCCCTGCACACAGACGCACAGACGTGGGCGCCGGGCTCCCCCAATGCTCAGACAGTGAAACCCGACACTCCACTCGCGGCTCGAGGAGTGCCCCCAGGCGGAGCCCCCGGTGGAGTCACGGATCCACCATCCACCCGTGACACAACCACCAGCTCTCGGGAACCCGGGGGCGCAGGTGCACGGCCGACCCGGCACAGCAC